>NC_062551.1:164729308-165041220 GCF_016906955.1 Phacochoerus africanus
CTGGACTCGCTTAGTGGGTCGGGAATCCAGTGGTGTAGTGAGCTGTGGTGTAGGTCGCAGACGAGTCTCAGATCTGGCGTTGGCTGTGGCGTAGGCCAGCAGCTATGGCTCCAATTGGACCCCTAGCCTGGGAACCTCCATGTGCCACAGGTGAAACCGTCCCCACCCCAAGAAAGAATGGTGCTGTGAACATTCACATGCACAATTTCCAGTTTTCAGGTCTCTTGAGTGTATACCTAGGAGTGGAATTGGTGGGTCATATGGTAACTTGTTGGGGGACTGCCAAACAGATTTCCTCAGTGGCTGCTGCATGATTTCACATCCGCTTTTTCTTCATCCTCATGAACGCTTGTCATCTGTCTACTCGGAGCCGTCCGAGTAGATGTGAAGTAATATCTCATCGTGGTTTTGCCTTGCATTTCCTTAAATGACTAATAACGTGGAACATTTTTCATGTGCTTATTGTATATTTGTGTATCTTGTTTGCTGAAAAGTCCATGTAGTATTTTTGTTATGGGGGCTGTTGTAAGTAGAATTGTTTTTGTCTTTTTTTTGCTGTGCATGTAGCATGTGGAAGTTCCTGGGGCAGGGCTCAAACCCGTGCCTCTGCCGCAACCCGAGCTACTGCAGTGAGGATGCTGGATCTTTAACCATAAGGCTATCAGGGATCTCCTAGAATTTTCTTAATTTTGTTTTTGATTGTTAATTGCTAATATATATGAATTCAATTGACTTTTGTATATTGATCTTGTATCCTGCAATCTTACTGGGCTTGTTTGTTTAGCGCTAGTAGGGTTTTTTGTTTTTTTGTTTGGTGTATATGTATTCCGTATAATTTCTATATGCAGATAGAGTTGTTTTACTTCTTTTCCAATCTTGATGCCTTTTATTTATTTGATTTCCCTAATTGCTCTGGCCAGAACCCCCAGCAGTGTTAAGTAGAAGTGGCAAGAGAAAACATCCTTGTATTGTTCTTGATCTTAGGGGAAGGTGTTTAGTCTTTCACCATTAAGTATCATGTTAACTATGAGTTTTTTGTAGGTGCCCTTTATCAGGTTGAGGAAAATCCCTTGTATTCCTAGTTTGCTGAGTGGTTTTACCTTGAAAAGGTGTTCGATTTTGTCAGATGCTTTTTCTGCATATATTGTGATGACTAAATCTTTCTTCTTTTATTCTTTTATTATTATGGTGTGTTACATCGATTGATTTTTGTTCGCTGAACTAACCTTGCATTCCTGGAAGTAATCTTACTTGCTCATGGTGTGTATGGCGTTTTTGTGTATTGCTGGTTTGCTAGTGTTTTGTTGAGGGTTTTTTTTTTTTTTTTGCTTCTGTGTTCCTAAAGAATATTTATTTGTCTGTAGTTTTCTTCTTCTTTTTTTTTGTCTTTTTTTTTCGTCTTTTTGCCATTTCTTGGGCCGCTCCCGCATCATATGGAGGTTCCCAGGCTAGGGGTCTAATCGGAGCTGTAGCTGCCGACCTACACCAGAGCCACAGCAGCGCGCAGGATCCGAGCTGCGTCTGCAACCTACACCACAGCTCAAGGCAATGCCGGATCCTTAACCCACTGAGCAAGGGCAGGGATCGAACCTGCAGCCTCATGGTTCCTAGTTAGATTCGCTAACCACTGAACCGTGATGGGAACTCCTAGTTTTCTTCTCTTGTGTTGTCTTTTTTTGGGTATCAGGGTTATACTGGCCTCATACAATGAGTTGAAAAGAGTTCCCTCCTTATTTTGCTAATCTTCCCGTACCCCTAATGTCTGATCCTAGTTTTCTTCAATTTTGTTGTTCATTAAAAAATATTAATGCTATTTTTGGTTCTGGTTTTTCTTTTTATGAACACCTAGGTATACTTTATGGTGTTCATAATTGCCTTTAACTTCGCAGTTGGGAATATTACCCATGGTACATAGCAAACTTAAAGAATTCTGCTTATGGAGTTCCCATTGTGGCTTAGCCAAAGTGAATCTGACTAGTATCCATGAGGACACAGGTTCAATCCCTGGCCTTGCTCAGTGGGTTAAGGATCCTGCATTGCTGTGGTGTAGGTCACAGATGCAGCAGCTAGGATCCTGCATTGCTATGGCTTTGGTGTAGGCCAGAGGTTACAGCTCCAATTAGACCCCTAGCCTGGGAACCTCCACATGCTGTGGGTGTGGCCCCCAAAAGACAAAAGACAAAAAAAAAAGAATTCTGCTTAGGATACTGTCTGACTTAGGCAAATATGACGATAGGAGGAACTTTATTTATTTGCAGATTTCTTATTTCATTTTGGGTTATTTTTTTTCTTTTTTTCCCCCCATTTTTAAAAAGTTTTATTGAAGTATAGTTGATTTACAATGTTATAATTTCTACTGTACAACAAAGTGATTCAATTATGCTTGTACACACATCCATTCTTTTTTTCTCCCCCTGCTGTACAGCATGGGGACCAAGTTACACATACATGTATGCATACTTTTTCCTCCCATTGTTGTGTTGCAATGTGAGTATCTAGACATAATTCTCAATGCTACACAGCAGGATCTCATTGTAAATCCATTCCAAGAGCAATAGTTTGCATCCGTTAACCCAGGCTCCCGATCCCTCCCACTCCCTCCCTCTCCCCCCAGGCAGCAACAAGTCTGTTCTCCAAGTCCGTGATTTTCTTTTCTTTGGAAATGTTCATTTGTGCTGTATATTGGATTCCAAATATAAGTGATATCATATGGTATTTGTCTTTTTCTTTCTGACTTATTTCACTCATTCTGAGTCTCTAGTTCCATCCGTGTTGCTGCAAATGGCATTATTTTGTTCTTTTTATGGCTGAGTAGTATTCCATTGTGTATATATACCATATCTTCCTTTTTTTTTTTCCGTCTTTTTTACCTTTTCTAGGGCTGCTCCCGTGGCATATGGAGTTCCCAGGCTACGGGTCTAATCGGAGCTGTAGCCACTGGTCTACACTAGAGCCACAGCAACATGGGATCTGACTGCATCTGCAGCCTACACCACAGCTCACGGCAACATTGGATCCTTAACCCACTGAGCAAGGACAGGGATCGAACCCGCAACCTCATGGTTTCTAGTCGGATTCGTTAACCACTGTACCATGATGGGAACTCCTACCACATCTTCCTAATCCAATCTTCTGTCAGTGGACATTTGGGTTGTTTCCAAGTCTTGGCTATTGTGAATAGTGCTGCAATGAACATAGAGGTATATGTGTCTTTTTTAAGGAAAGTTTTGTCTGGATAAATGCCCAAGAGTGGGATTGCTGGATCATATGGTAGTTCTATGTATAGATTTCTAAGGTATCTCCATACTGTTCTCCATTGTGGCTGTACCAGTTTACATTCCCACCAACAGTGCAGGAGGGTTCTCTTTGCTCCACAACCCCTCCTGCTCTTGTTATTTGTGGACTTATTAATGATGGCCATTCTGACTGGTGTGAGGTGGTATCTTATGGTAGTTTTGATTTGCATTTCTCTAATAATCAGTGATGTTGAACATTTTTTTATGTGCTTGTTGGCCATCTGTATATCTTCCTTGGAGAAATGTCTGTTCAGGTCTTTTGCCCATTTTTCCATTGCATTGTTGGCTTTTTTGCTGTTGAGTTGTATGAGTTGCTTGTATATCCTAGCGATTAAGCCCTTGTCAGTTGCATCATTTACTATTTTCTCTCATTCTGTAAGTTGTCTTTTTGTTTTCTTTTTGGTTTCCTTTGCTGTGCCAAAGGTTGTCAGTTTGATTAGCTCCCATTGATTTATTTTTGCTTTTATTTCTGTTTCTTTGAGAGACTGACCTGAGAAAGAAAACATTCGTAAGGCTTATGTCAGAGAGTGTTTTGCCTGTGTTCTCTTCCAGGAGTTTGATGGTGTCTTGTCTTGTATTTAAGTCTTTATGCCATTTTGAGTTTATATTTGTGCATGGTGTGAGGGTGTGTTCTAGTTTCATTGCTTTGCATGCAGCTGTCCAGGTTTCCCAGCAATTGTTTCTGAATAGACTGTCTTTTCCCCATTTTATATTTTGGCCTCCTTTGTCAAAGATTAATTGACCATAGATGTCAGGGTTTATTTCTGGGTTCTCTATTCTGTTCCATTGGTCTGTATGTCTGTTTTGATACCAGTATCACACTGTTTTGATGACTGTGGCTTTGTAATATTGCTTGAAGTCTGGGAGAGTTATGCCTCCAGCTTGGTTTTTGTTCCTCAGGATTGCTTTGGCAATTCTGGGTGTTTTGTGGTTCCATATAAATGTTTGGATTGTTTGCTCTAGTTCTGTGAAAAATGTCATGGGTAATTTGATAGGGATTGCATTGAATCTGTAGATTGCTTTGGGTAGTATGACTATTTTTATAATATTAATTTTTCCAACCCAGGAGCATGGAATATCTTTCTATTTGTTTGCATCCTCTTTAATTTCCTTGATAAATGTTTTATAGTTTTCAGCATATAAGTCTTTCACCTCCTTGGTCAGGTGTATTCCCAGGTATTTGATTTTTTTGGGTGTAATTTTAAAAGAAATTGTATTTTTGTATCCTTTTCTAATATTTCATTGTCACTATACAGAAACGTGGCTGATTTCTGAATGTTAATCTTATATCCTGCTACTTTGCTGAATTTGCTATTCAGTTTAAGTAGTTTTTGGGTTGAGTCTTAGGGTTTTCTATATATAGTATCATGTCATCTGCATACAGTGGCAGTTTTACCTCTTCTCTTCCAATTTGGATACCTTTTATTTCTTTTGTTTGTCTGATTGCCGTGGCTGGGACTTCCAAAACTATGTTGAATAGCAGTGGTGAGAATGGGCATCCTTGTCTTGTTCCAGATTTTAGTGGGAAGGCTTTCAGTTTTTCTCCATTGAGAGTTACATTTGCTGTGGGCTTGTCATAAATGGCTTTAATTATGTTAAGGAATGTTCCCTCTATACCCACTTTGGTGAGAAGTGGGTATAGAGGGAATGGATGTTGGACTTTGTCAAGTGCTTTTTCTGCATCTATTGAGATGATCATGTGTTAATGTGGTGTATGACGATTGATTTGCATACATTGAACCATCCTTGTGACCCGGGGATGAATTCCACTTGGTCATGGTGTATGATCTTTTTGATATGTTGTTGGATTTGGTTGGCTAAAATTTTGTTGCGAGTTTTTGCGTCTGTATTCATCAGAGACATTGGCCTATAGTTTTCTTTTTTCGTTCTTTGTCTGGTTTTGGTATTGGGGTGATGGTGGCATCATAGAATGTCTTTGGGAGTGTTCCTTCTTCCTCAAACTTTTGAAAAAGTTTAAGGGGCTGGGCACCAGATCGTCTTTGTATGTTTGGTAGAATTTGCCTGTGAAGCCATCTGGTTGTGGGCTTTTATTTGTAGGGAGTGTTTTTATTACATATTCAATTTAATTTCTAGTGATTGGTCTGTTCAGTTGATCTATTTCTTCTTGATTCAGTTTTGGCAGGCTGTAAGTTTCTAGAAAGTTGTCCGTTTCTTCTAGGTTGTCAAATTTGTTGGCATGCAATTGTTCATGGCATTCTCCTAACATTTTTTTTTATTTCTGCAGTATCCCTTGTGATTTCTCCTTTTTCATTTCTAATTTTGTTAATTTGAGTTCTTTGTCTCCTCTTCTCAGTGAGCCTAGCCAGGGGGTTGTCAATTTTGTTTACCTTTTCAACGAACCAGCTCTTGGTTTTATTAATTTTCTCTATTGTTTTTTGACTCTCTATCTATTTTATTGATTTTCTCTCTGATCTTTATGATTTCCTTCCTTCTGCTGACTTTAGGTCTTGTTTGTTCTTCTTTTTCTAATTCATTTAGGTGGTGGGTTAAGTTGCCGATTTGAGATCTTTCTTCATTTTTGAGGAAGGCCTGTATTGCTATGAATTTCCCTGTGAGCACTGCTGTTGTGGCATCCCATAGATTTTGAGTGGTTGTGTCTTCATTATCTTTTGTCTCGATGTATTTTTAAATTTCCTTCTTGATTTCCTCATCGACCCATTGGTTTTTTTTAGTAGCGTGTTTAATCTCCATATAGTTAGTTTTTTCTCATTTCTTTTCCTGTGGTTGATTTCTAGTTTCATGCCCTTATGGTCAGAGAAGATACTTGAAATAATTTCTATACTCTTAAATTTGTTAAGGTTAGCTTTGTGCCCTAGGATGTGATCGATCCTTGAGAATGTTCCATGTACACTTGAGAAGAATGTATATTCTGATTTTTTTTGGATGTAGTGTCCTGAAAATGTCAATTAAGTCTAACTTTTCTACTGCGTCCTTTAGGATCTCTGTTGTCTTATTGATTTTCTGTCTAGAGGATCTGTCCATTGATGTGAGTGGGGTGTTAAAGTCTCCTACTATGATTGTATTCCCATCAATTTCTCCTTTTATGTCTGTTAGTATTTGTTGTATGTATCTGGGTGCTCCTATATTTGGGGCATATATATTGACAATTGTAATAGTTTCTTCTTGAATGGATCCTTTAACCATTAAATAGTGTCCTTCTTTGTCTTTCTTTATGGCCTTCGTTTTTTTTTTTTTGTCTTTTTGCTATTTCTTGGGCCGCTCCCGCGGCATATGGAGGTTCCCAAGCTAGGGGTCGAATTGGAGCTGTAGCCACAGGCCTATGCCAGAGCCACAGCAACACAGGATCCGAGCCGCGTCTGCAACCTACACCACAGCTCACGGCAACGCTGGATCATTCACCCACTGAGCAAGGGCAGGGATCGAACCCGCAACCTCATGGTTCCTAGTCGGATTTGTTAACCACTGCGCCACGATGGGAACTCCGTGGCCTTCGTTTTAAGTCTATTTTATCTGATATGAGTATTGCAACTCTTGCTTTCCTGTCTTGTCCATTGGCATGAAATATCTTTTTCCATCCCCTCACTTTCAGTCTATATGTGTCCTTTGTGCTAAGGTGAGTCTCTTGTAGACAGCAGATTGTAGGTTTTTGCTTTGTTATCCACTCTGCCACTCTGTGTCTTTTGATTGGAGCATTCAGTCCATTGACATTTAAGGTAATGATTGATAGATATGTATTTATTGCCATTTTAAACCTTCTTTTCCAGTTGATTCTATGTTTCTCCTTTCTTTTTTCAGTTGGATGATTTCCATTTATTTTATGCTTGAGTACATTTCAGTTTTTGTGAATATAATGTTTGGTTTTAATTTGTGGTTGCCCTGTTTTTTTAAGTATGTTAACCCCTTACTGTATCTGCTTGCTTTTTCCTCTTTTAGATCTATATCCTGGCTCATTTAAGTGATTGGTTTCCACTCATGGTTTTCTCCATCCTATTTCTTACTTCTTTTTTCTTTAGAGAAGCCCTTTCAGTATTTCTTTTAGAATGGGTTTAGTATTGCTGTACTCTTTTAGCTTTTGTTTGCTGGAGAAATTTTTTATTTCCCCTACTATTTTAAATGATATTTTTGCTGAGTAGAGTATTCTAGGCTGCAAATTTTTTCCTTTCAGCGCTTTAAATATATCTTGCCACACCCTTCTGGCCTGTCGTGTTTCTGTAGAGAAATCAGCTGATGGCCTTATGGGGGTTCCCTTATAATTAACACTTAGTTTTTCTCTTGCTGCCTGTAGAATCCTCTCTTTGTAACTTTTGCCATTTTAGTTATAATATGTCTTGATGTGGGCGTATTTGGGTTCAACGTGTTTGGGGCCCTCTGGGCTTCCTGTGTCCTGATGTCAGTTTCCTTTAGATTTGGAAACTTTTCAGCCATAATTTCTTCAAATGTACTTTCAGTCCCCCTTTCTTTTCCTTCTCCGTTTGGAATTCCTACTATGTGTAGATTGGCCTGCTTCGTATTATCCCATGAATCTCTTACATTGCTTTCATGTTTTTTCATTTGGTTTTCTGTCTGCTGTCCTGATTGGGTGATTTCCATTATTCTGTCTTCCACGTCACTAATTCGTTCCTCTGCATTATTCATTCTGCTCTTTAGTGCCCTTAGCTCAGTTTGCATCTCTGCAAATGAATTTTATAATTTTTCTATGTTCCTCCTTGTATTTTCTAGTTCCTTTCTAAAGAAATCTGTATTACTTTTTGTCTTCGCTCTTAATCCATTGACATTCAGCCTTAATTCCTTCAGTGTTTTCACCATCTCCCTTTTGAACTCAATGTCCGTCAGACTGCAGAGGTCTGTTTCATTATTTGCTACTTCAGGTGAATTCTCTTGTTCCTTTAACTGGGAATGATTCCTGAGCTGCTTCATCTTGCTTAAGTTTTTTTTTTTTCTGTGGGTTTAGGGAAGCCAAACTGTTGTCTTGGGGGCTGCTTCTATGCAAGAGCACCCCTTTGTATTTTTTGGGGGGGTTACTGTTTATTTTTGGTGTGGGAGTTTGAATGTTTGCTGTCTCTTTCTTTGGTGTGAGCAGGCTCTTGTCCCCAGGGTGCCAAGTGTGTTTCCAGGGAGAAGGAGGCAATGGGTAGGGCCAACAATCAGTGCCTGGTTGCTGGGCTCTTAACAGCAGCAAGGACCTGCAGGAAGGTGGCACAGGCTGCTCCTAGTTGCAGGGCCCTGGGAAGTGGGAATGAGCCTTATGCAGATGGACAGGGTGCCCAGAGCATTTGTCAGTGGCAGCAGCAGGGTGTGTGAGTTCCTAGGTAAGTGAGAGCAACAGCAGGTCGTGTTTGATTTTAATGCCCTCCTTTGAGGTGATTGGAGCTGGAGATGGTGCCTGTTCAGGGACCCCTAGTGGTGGTGGGCCCTGCCCACCTCTGGAGTCAGTGAGAACTGCAGTGGTTTGCCCCTGCCACCTGCAGACCATGCAAGAAGCACCCTGTCTCACTTGGCCCACGCAGGAGGTGCTACATGGGCTGCTCCTAGTTGCAGGACCTGGGAAGTGACAGATCAAGCATGTGGGGACTGCCCGGAGCATTCGGCAGTGGCAGCAACTGGGCCAGTGTGCTTCCAGGGGTTCGAGAGCAACAACAGGTGGTGTTCGGTCACAGTGCCCTTCCATGTGGTGCCCTTGAGGTAATGGGGGCCGCAGGTGGTGCCTGTTCTCGGCTCTTAGTGGTAGCAGGCCCTGCCCACCTCTGGAGTTGGTGATAACTGCTGTGAGTTGCCCCCAGCACCTGTAGACCATGCCAGAAGCACCTTGTCCTCTTAGCCCCTGCAGGAAGTGCTGCACCAGCTGCTCCTAGTTGTAGGTTCCTGGGAAGGGACAGTGATCAAGCGTCTGGGCACGGCCCAGAGCATTTAGTAGTGGCAGCAGCTGAGCGGGTGTGCTCCCCGGGGAGTGAGAGCAACAACAGGTGGTGTTCCCTCACAGTGTCCTTCTCTGTGGTGCCCCTGGAGGAGGTAGGCGCTGCAAGTGGTTCTTGTTCAGGGATCCCTGTGGTGGTGGGCCATGCCCACCTCTGGAGTCAGGGATAATTGCAGTGGTGTGTGCCCGCCACCTGCAGACTAGGCAGGAAGCACCCTGTCCCACTTAAACCATGCAGGAGGTGCTGTACCAGCTGCTCTTAGGTGTAGGGTCTTGGGAGGGGACAGTGATCAAGCGTCTGGGCGCCACCCAGAGCATTTGGCAGGGGCAGCTGAAGGGCGGGTGTGTTCCCAGGGGAGAGAGAGCAGCAGTGTATGGTGCTTGGTTGCAGTGCCCTCTTTTTATTTTTATGTTTTGGCCAACCCCTGACGTGACCGAGGCTGCAGGCAGAGCCCACTCACAGGCCATGCCTCCCTCTGGCCTCTGAGAAGACTGCCTCAGTCTGTCCCTGCCACCTGTAGATCATGCAAGAGGCACCACATTGCGCTTAACCCCCTGCCGCCCCCAGCCCACACAAGGGGTGCCTGGCCACCCGCAGCCTGCACAAGAAGCGCCCAGTCTCCCATGGCCGCAGCAAGTGGCTTCTCACCCCTGGAAGCCTGCGCGGGAGCCGCCCCACCCTCTGAGAGCCGCAACGCGCGTGCGCGGGGAGATTCCCACGGCGGTCCGCCTCTCCTCCTCTCACCCCTCCCAACAGTGGCGCCTTGCTTCTCCTGCGGGCCCAGACCTTCTCCTGGGTTCCCTCTGCTGTGGCGTTCCACTTCCCCACCCATGGCACACCGCTCCTTAGCTTCTCAGGCTGTCCCCACGTAGCCAACCCCAGTCCCCTCCCCGGGGCTGACCTCCGGAGCCTGAGTCTCAGCGCCCAGCTCTTGCCCGAGCATCTCAGGCTGTGGCGTCCAGGTGGTGGTTCAGGTGATCTGTGCGGCTCTTGCTCTGCTCTGCCATCCTCAGTCCAGCTGCTGCCCTTTCTCGGTGGCTTTGAGGTCCCTCCGACTCGGCCGATCTCCCCATCGGTTAGGTGGCTTCCCAGGATATGGGTTGCCTTTCTCCTTCACAGCTCCCTCTCAGGAATGCTACTCCTGCCCTGATTCCTTTTCTCTCTCTCCTTTTTTTTTTCTTTGTTCTACCCAGTGATGTCAAGAGTTGCTTGCCCTTTTCGGAGGTTTAAGTTCTTTCAGCATTCAGCAGATGTTCTGTGTGAGTTGTTTTACACGTAGATGTGTGTTTTTGATGTGTTCGTGGGAGAAGGTGAGCGAGATGTCTTACTCCTCTGCCATCCTGGTCTGCCTTTTGTATTCATTTTTTTTAATGTAGTGTGAGATAGAGTTTAACTTCATTGTTGTGCGTATGAATATACAGTTTTCCCAGCCTCATACTCTTTCTTCAAAGGATGGTCTTTGGACTCTTGTTCTAGGTCACTTTACCATATACATACGAAGATTTACTTTATTTTTTATTAATTTTTTTTTTTTTTTTGTCTGCAGTAGTGCTATGTGGAAGTTGCTGGGCCAGGGGTCAAATCTGAGCTGCAGCTGTGACCTGTGCCACAGCTGCAGCAATGCTGAATCTTTGACCCACTGTCCTGGGCTGGAGGTCAAACCTGTGCCACTACAGAGACAATGCCAGATACCTAACCTACTGGCACAGTGGGAACTCATATTTCATTTTTTTATTAAAAAAATTTTTAGGAGTTCTCTTGTGGTGCAGGGGGTTGAGAATTGGGCTGGCGTTGTTACTATGGTGGCATAGTCCTTTTCAGATTCTTTTCATGTATAGGTTATTATAAAATACTGATAGTTCCCTGTGCTATACAGTAGGTCCTTGTTGGTTATCTATTTTATATATAGTAGTGTGTATATATTAATCTCAACTTTGTAATTTATTCCTCCCTATCCCCTTTCCCCTTTAGTAACCATAAGTTTGTTTTCTATGTCTGCGAGTCTCTTTCTGTTTTGTAAATAAGGCCATTTGTATTATTATTTTAGATTCCACATATAAGCAATATCATATGATATTTGTATTTGTCTAGCTTCACATAGTATGATAATCTCTAGGTCCATTCACATTGCTGCAAATGGTACTATTTCTTTCTTTTTTTCTTTTTTTTTTACTTTTTAGGGTTGCACCTGCAGCATATGGAAGTTCCCAGGCCAGGGGATCAAATTGGTGTTTCATCTCTGGCCTACACCACTGTGATGGCAGCACTAGATCTGACCCACATCTGCAACCTATGCCGCAGTTTTCCTCAATGCCAGATCTTTAACCCACTGACAAGGCTGAGGATTGAACCTGCATCCTCACAGAGACAACATTGAGTTCTTAGCCCATTAAGCCACTATGGGAACTCCTCTAGAGAATTTTTAAAATTATGAATGGGTGTTGAATTTTGTCGAAAGCTTTTTCTTCATCTATTGGGATGATCCTGTGGTTTTTATTCTTCAATTTGTTGATTGATTTGCATATATTGGACTTGCATTCCTGGGATAAATCCCACTTGATCATTGTATATGAGCCTTTTAATGTTTTGTTGGATTTGGATTGCTGGTATTTTGCTGAGAATTTTGGTGTCTGTGGTCATCAGTGATATTGGCCTGCAATTTTCTATTTTTGTTGTATCTTTGTCTGATTTTTGGTATCAGAGTGATGGTGGCCTCACAGAATGAGTTTTTCTCTGCAATTTTTTTGAAATAGTTTCAGAAGGATAGGTGTGAACTCTTCTCTAAATGTTTGATACAATTTGCCTTTAAAGCTGGTCCTGGACTTTTGTTTGTTGGACGTTTTTTGTGCCACAGTAGAGACCCTAGCCACAACAGTGACAACACCAGATCCTTAACTGAGCCACTAGGGAACTCTTGTTTGTTGGAAGTTTTCAAATCACAGATTCAGTTTCATTACTTTTAATTGGTCTGTGTTTCTTCCTTGTTCAGTCTTGGGAGATTGTACCTTTCTAAGAATTTGTCCTTTTTTTTTTAGGTTGTCCATTTTATTGGCATTATAGTTGCTTATAATGGTCTTTTGTAGTCCTTTGTATTTCTGTGGTGTCTGTTTAAACTTCTTTATTTTTTGCTTTTTAGGGTAAAAAGAGGTAAGATTGTGCTATAGATTTCCCTCTTCTTTTCTTTTCTTTTTTTTTTTTTTTTTGCTTTTAGGGCCACACCTGCAGCATGTGGAGATTCCCAGGCTAGGGGTCAAATCAGAGCTACAGATGCTGGCTACAGCTGCTGGCCTATGCCACAGCCACAGCAACACAGGATCTGAGCTGCATCTGTGACGTATAACACAGCTCACAGCAATGCCAGATCCTTAACCCACTGAGCAAGGGCAAGGATCGAACCCACAACCTCATGGTTACTAGTCAGATTTGTTTCTGGTGTGCCACAATGGGAACTGCTTAACTTCTTTTTCATTTATAAATTTGTTGATTTTGGTGCTCTCCCATTTTTCCCTGATGAGTCTGGCAAATGGTTTATCAGTTTTTATCCATGAGGATATGGGTTTGATCCCTGGCCTCCCTCAGTGGGTTAAGGATCCAGGATTGCTGCAAGCTGTGGTTTAGGTCATGGATGTGACTCAGATCCTGCATTGCTGTGGCATAGGCTGATTCGACCCCTAACCTGGGAACCTGCATATACCACCGGTGCGTGGCTTAAAAAGACAAAAATAAATAAATAAAAGAATTAGCTTTTAGTTTCATTGATCTTTTCCATTGTTTTCTTCATTTATTTCTGCTTTGGTATTTATAATTTTTTTCTTCTACTAATACTGAGTTTTGTTTGTTCTTTCTCTAGTTATTTTAGGTGTAAGGTTAGGTTGTTTATTTGAGGTCTTTTTTTTTTTTTTTCTTTCTTGTTTCCTGAGGTAAGATTGTATTGTTATAAACTTTCCTCTTATTTTCTTTCTTTCTTCTTTTTTTTTTTTTTTTGCTTTTAGGGCCACACCTGCAGCATATGGAGGTTCCCAGGATAAGGGTTGAATTGGAGCTTCAGCAGCTGGTCTACACCACAGCAAAGCAGGATCCAAGCCACATCTTCGACCTATACCTCAGCTCCTGGCAGTGCTGATCCTTAAGCCACTGAGCAGTCCCAAGGATTGAACCCACATCCTCATGGATACTAGTCGGGTTCATTACCACTGAGCCTCAACAGGAACTCCTCAGCTTCCCTCTTAGAACTGCTTTTTCTGCATTCCATAGGTTTTTGATTATTGTGTTTTCGTTTTCATTTTCTCTAGGTATTTTTTGATTTCCTCTTTGATTCTTCAGTGATCCACTAATTGTTTAGTAACATATTGTTCAGCCTCCACGTGTTTGTGTTTTTTAGTTTTTTTCCCTTGTGATCGGTTTCTAATCTCATAGTTTTGTGGTCACAAAAGATACTTGGTGTCATTTCAGTTTTCTTACATTTACTGAAGCTTGCTTTTTGGCCCAGCATATGGTCTGTCTTGGAGAATGTTCCATATGCAATTGAAAAGAATTTATATTCTGCTGTTTTCTGGTGTAATGCTCTGTAAATGTCAATTAAGTCCATCTGGTCTGATGTGTCATTTAAGGCCTGTGTTTCCCTGTTGATTTTCTGCCTGGATGATCTGCCCGTGGATGTAAGTGGTCTTTTAAAGTCCACCACTATTATTGTGTTACTCTCAATTTCTCCTTTTATGGCTTTCAATTAGCATTTGCTTCATATAGTGAGGTGCTTCCGTGTTGGGTGCATATATGTTTACAATTGTTGTATCTTCTTCTTCGATTGATCCTTTGATCATTATGTAGTGTTTTTCTTTGTCTCTTGTAATAGTCCTTATTTTACTTGTTTATTTATTTGTTTATTTTAGGGCTGCATTTGCCACACATGGGGGTTCCCAGGCTAGTGGTTGAATCGGAGCTGCAGCTGCCGGCATACACCACAGCCACAGCAATGCAGGATCTGAGCCCCACCTGCAGTTTACACTACAGCTCATGGCAATGCTGGATACTTAATCCAATGAGTGAAGCTGGAGATCAAACCTGCATCCTCATGGATACTAGTTAGATTTATCACTACTGAGAGACAATAGTAACTCTTATTTGTAATTTTTATTTCGTTTATTTCTTTTCATTTTTAAAAACTCCTCAGTGAAGTTAATTACGTTTAGAGTTGTACAGTGATCATCACGACCCAATTTTATAGCATGTCCATCCCAAACCCCCAGTGCATCCTCCCACCCCTCAAACTGTCTCCTTTGGAAACTGTAAGTTTTCCAAAGTCTGTGAGTCAGTATCCATTATGCGAAGTTCATTGTGTCCTTTTTTTAGATTCCACATGTAAGTGATAGCATATGATGTTAGTGTCTCATTGTCTAACTTCACTTAACATGATAATTTCTAGGTCCAGCCATGTTTCTTTCTTTTTTTAAAAATTACTCAATGAATTTTATTACGTTTATAGTTGTACAACAATCATCACAACCCAGTTTTATAGCATTTCCATCCCAAGCCCTCAGTGCATCCCTCCGACCCCCCAACCTGTCTCATTTGGAAACCATAAGGTTTTGAAAGTCTGTGAGTCAGTATCTGTTCTGCAAAGAAGTTCACTGTGTCTTTTTTTCAGATGCCACATGTAAGTGACAGCGTATGATGTTGGTGCTCACTGTCTGACTGACTTCATTTAGCATGGTAATTTCTAGGGCCATCCAAGTTGCTGCAAATGCTGGTATTTCTTTGCTTTTAATGGCTGAGTAATACTCCATTGTGTATATATATGTACCACATCTTCTTGATCCACTCCTCTGTCGATGGACATTTTGGTTGTTTCCATGTCTTGGCTATTGTGCATAGTGCTGCAGTGAACATTGGAGTACATGTATCTTTCAAGTCCTGGTTTTCTCTGGATAGATGCCCAGGAGTGGGATTGCTGGATTAAATGGTAATTCTATTTTTAGATTTTTGAGGAATCTCCATACTGTTTTACACAGTGGTTGCCCCAATTTACATTCCTACCAAAGGTGTAAGAGGGTTCCCTTTTCTCCACACCCTCTCCAGCATTTATTGTTTGTAGACTTTCTGATGATGGCCATTCTGGCTGGTGTAAGTTGGTACCTTATAGTGGTTTTGATTTGCATTTCTCTAATAATTAGTGAAATTGAAATCTTTTCATGTGTTTTTTGGCCATGTGTATGTCTTCTTTGGAGAATTGTCTGTTTAGATCAGAAGGTGTTTATAAATTTTGGAGATTAGTCCCTTGTCAGTCACATCATTTGCAAATATTTTCTCCCATTCTGTGGGTTGCCTTTTTGTTTTGTTTAGGGTTTCCTTTGCTGTGCAGAAACTTAAGTTTAATTAAGTCCCATTTGTTTATTTTTGTTTTTACTGTCATTAGTCTAGGAGGTGGATCTGAGAAGATATTGCTGTGGTTTTTGTTGGAGAGTGTTTGGCCTATATTTTCCTCTAAGAGTTTTATAGTATTTGGTCTCATGTCTAGGTCTTTAATGCATTTTGAGTTTATTTTTGTATATGGTGTTAAGAAGTGTTCTTCTTTTTTTTTTTTTTTTTTTTTTTTGTCTTTCGTCCTTTTACGGCCACACCTGCAGCCTATGGAGGTTCCCAGGCTAGGGGTCTAATTGGAGCTGTAGCTGCCAGCCTATGCCAGAGCCACAGCAACGCCAGATCCGAACTGTGTCTGTGACCTACACCACAGCTCACAGCAACGCTGGATCCTTAACCCACTGAGTGAGGCTAGGGATTGAACTCGCAACCTCATGGCTCCTAGTCAGATTCATTTCCACTGCCCCATGACAGGAACTCCAGGAAGTGTTCTAATTTCATTCTTTTACATGTGGCTGTCCACTTTTCCCAGCACCACTTATTGAAGGGGCTTTCTTTTCTCCATTGTATATTCTTGCCTCCTTTGTTATAGATTAGTTGATTGTAGGTGCATGAGTTTAATTCTGGGCTTTCTATCCTGTTCCACTGATCTATATTTCTTTCTGCCAGTACAATACGGTTTTGATGACTGTTGCTTTGTAGTATGGCCTGAAGTCAGGGAACCTGATTCCTCCAGCCCCATTTTTCTCTTTCAGGATGTCTTTTGTGCTTCCAGACAAACTTTAAAATATTTTGTTCTAGTTCTGTGAAAAATGTCCTTGGTAATTTGATAGAGATTGCATTGAATCTGTATATTGCCTTGGGTAGTATAGTCATTTCCTAAGTATTTTATTCTTTTGGATGCAATGGTAAACGGGATTGCTTCCCTAATTTCTCTTTCTGATCTTTTGTTGTTAGTATATAGGAATGCAGTTGATTTCTGTGTATTAATTTTGTATCCTGTGACTTTGCCAAATTCATGGATGAGCTCTAACAGTTTTCTGGTAGAATCTTTAGGATTTTCTAGGTATAGTATCATGTCATCTGCAAATAGTGATAGTTTTACTTCTTCCTTTCCAATTTGGATTCCTTTTATCTCTTTTACTTCTCTGGTTGCTGTGGCTAGGACTTCCAGAACTATGTTGAATAGTAGTGGCGAGAGCAGACATCCTTGTCTTGTTCCTGATCTCAGCAAGAATTCTTTCAGCTTTTCACCATTGAGATGATACTGGCTGTGGGTTTGTCATATATGGCCTTTATTATGTTGAGGTAGGTTCTCTCTATACCTACTTTCTGAAGGGTTTTTATCAGATGTGGGTGTTGATTTTGCCAGATGCTTTTTCTGCATCTATTGAGAGGATCACATGGTTTTTTTCTTCAGTTTGTTAATGTGGTGTAGCACACTGATGGATTTTCGTATATTGAAGGATCCTTGCATTCCTGGGATAAGTCCCACTTGATCATGATGTATAATCCTTTTAATGTATTGGATTTGGTTTGCTAGTATTTTGTTGAGGGTTTTTGCATCTATGTTCATCAGTGAAATTTTTTTTTTTGTGGTATCTGTCTAGTTTTGATATCAGGGTGATGGTGGCCTCATAGAATGAGTTTGGGAGTGTCCCTTCTTCTGCAGTTTTTTGGAATAGTTTCAGAAGCAGAGGTGTTAGCTCTTCTCTGAATGTTTGATGGTGTTTGCCTATGAAGCTGTCTGGTCCTGGACTTTTGTTTGTTGGAAGGTTGTTTTTTTTTTTTTTAGGGCCACACCTGCGACATATGGAGGTTCCTGGGCTAGGGGTTGAATTGGAGCTACAGCTGCCGGCCCATGCCACAGCCACAACAACACAGGACCTGAGCCACATCTGTGACCTACACTACATTTCACAGCAACACCAGATCCTTAACACACTGAGCGAGGCCAGGGATCGAACCTGCATCCCCATGGTTCCTAGTTGGACTTGTTTCCACTGTGCCACGACAGGAGCTCCTGTTGGAAGTTTTTAAATCACAGTTTCAGTTTCAGTACTTGTGATTGGTCCATTCATCTTTTCTATTTCATCTTGGTTTAGTCTTGGAAGAATTGTGCTTTTCTAAGAATTTGTCCATTTCTTCTAGGTTTTGCGTTTTATTGGCATATAGTTGCGTATAGTAGTCTCTTATAATCCTTTGTATTTCTGTGATGTTCGTTGTTACTCTTCTTTTTCATTTCTAATTTTATTGATTTGAGTCCTCTCTCTTTTTTCCTTGATAAGTCTGGCTAAGGGTTTATCAATTTTGTTGATGTTTTCAAAAAAACAGCTCTTTGCTTCATTGATCTTTTCTATGGTTTTGTTTCTATTTCATTGATTTCTGCCCTGATCTTTATGATTTCTTTCCTTCTACTAATTTTAGGTCTTGTCTGTTCTTCTCTTTAGCTGCTTTAGATGTAGAGTTAGCTTGTTTATTTGAGCTTTATCTTGTTTCCTGAGGTGGGCTTGTATTGCTATAAACTTCCCTCTTAGAACTGCTTTCGCTGTACCCCATAGGTTTTGGAGTGTTTTAACTGTGTTGTCATTTGCTTCTAGGTATTTTTAAACTTCCTCTTTGATTTCTTCAGTGATCCATTGGTTGTTTAGTAACATGTTGTTTAGTCTCCACGTGTTTGTGTTTTTTTGCAGTTTTTTCCTTGTTGTTGATTTCCAGTCATACAGCGTTGTGGTTGGAAAAAATGCTTTGATATGATTCAATTTTTAAAAGTTACCGAGGCTGAATTTGTAGCCCAGGATGTGATCAATCTCAGAGAATGTTCCATGTGCATTTGAGAAGAATGTGTATTCTGTTGCTTTTGGATGGAATATCTTATAAATATCTATTGAGTCCATCTGGTCTGATGCTTCATTTAGGGCCTGTGTTTCCTTGTTGATTTTCTGTCTGGATGATCTGTCCATTGCTTTAACAAGTCCCCTGCTATTATTGTGTTGTTGTCAATTTCTCCTTTTAAGGTTTTTAGCAGTCGTCTTATATATTGAGGTGATCCTGTGCTGAGTGCATATATATTTACAATTGTTACATCTTCTTTTTGGACTGATCCTTTGATCATTATGTAATGTCCTTCTTTGTCTCATAATATTCTTTAAGTTCTGTTTTGTCTGATATGAGTATTGCTACTCCAGCTTTCTTTTGATTCCTGTTTGCATGAATATTTTCATCCATCCTCACTTCAATTTGTGTGTGTCCGTAGAAGTGAAGTGGGTCTCTTGAAGACAGCATATATAGGTCTTGTTTTTGCATCTATTCAGCCAGTCTCTGTTTTTTGGTTGGGGCATTTAATCCATTAACATTTAAGGTAATTATTGATATGTATGTTTTTATTGCCATTAACTGTTTTGAATTTGCTTTCATTGCTCTTTCTTTCTTTCTTTTTTTTTTGTCTTTTCTAGGGCCACACCTGCAGCATATGGAGGTTCCCAGGCTAGGGGTCTAATCGGAGCTATAGCTGCCAGCCTACGCCAGAGCCACAGCAATGCAGGATCTGAGCTGCATCTGCGACCTACACCACAGGTTGTGGCAACGCCAGATCCTTAACACACTCAGCAAAGCCAGGGATCAAAACCTCATGGTGTGATCTGTTAACCATTGAGCCACTATGGGATCTCCTTGTTGCTCTTTTTTCTTCCCTTCTTCTCTTGTTTTCTCCTCTTGTGGTTTGATGACTGTCTTTAGTGTTGTGTTTGAGTTGATGTTTCTTATTTGTTTGCGTATCAATTGTCGATTTTTGGTTTGTAGTTTCCCTTAAGTTTTGATATGAGTGTGTGTGTGTGTGTGTGTATGTGAGATTGTTTTAAGTTGTTGGTTTCTTAATTGCAATTGCATCACCAGTGACCTTCATTTGTACCATTCTCTTCTCACGTTTCTGACTTTGTTAGCATAATTGCACGTGGATAATTTCCTATCTTTACTGTATATGTGTCTTTACTGGTGAGCCTTGTCATTTGTGGTATTTTTGTTTCTTTGACCTTTTCTTTTATGCCTAGAGAAGCTCCTTTAGTCTTTTGTTGTAAAGCTGGTTTAGTGTTGCTGAATTCTCTTAGCTTTTGCTTTTCTGTAAAGCTTTTGATTTCTCCTTCAAATCTGAATGAGAGCCTTGCTGGGTAAAGTAATCTTGGTTGGAGGTTTTTTCCTTTCAACATGTTAAGTATATCATGCCACTCCCTTCTGGCCTGCAGAGTTTCTGCTGAACAATCTGCCGATAACCTTATTGGGGTTCTCTTGTGGTTATTTGTTTCTTTTCCACAGCTGCTTTCAGTATTTTCTCTGTCTTTAATTTTGACAGTTTGATTAATATGTGTCTCGAGTTGTTCCTCCTTGGGTTTATTTTATATGGTATTCATTGTGGTTCCTGGATTTGAGTGAGTGGTTCCTTCACGTGTTAGGGAAGTTTTCGGCTATTATCTCTTTGCATATTTTTTCTGTCCCCTTCTCTCTCTCTTCTCCTTGTGGCACCCCTATAATATGGATATTGGTGTGTTTAACGTTGTCCCAGAGTTCTCTGAGACTGTCTTCATTTCTTTTCAATCTTTTTTCTCTTTTCTGTTACACATCAGTGATTTCCACTAGTCTCTTATCCACCTCACTTATTCGTTCTTCTGCCTCCTATAGTCCGCTGTTTGTTGCTTCTAATGAATTTTTAATTTTAGTTGTTGTATTTTGCATCTCTGCTTGCTTAAGTTTTAAATCTTGTATTTCTTTGCTCAGTGTTTGCTGTAGATTATCAGTCTTTGCCTCCAGTCTATTTCCAGTGTCCTGCATCATCTTCACTATCATCAGTCTAAAGTCTTTCCTGGAGGCTGATAATTTCCAGATCCCTTAGCTGTTTTTCTGGGTTTTTGTCTTTCTCCCTTATCTGAGTTATTGGTCTCTGCCTTTTCATTTTTATAGGATTTTGGTGTGGCCTCCTTTTTGCAGACAATAGAATTGTAGCCTCTCGCCTCTCTTACTTCTGATGTCATGTCTCCCCCCCTCCACCCACCCACTTGGCTGAAATTGGTAGGGACTAGTGCCTACCCACTGGTAGGTAGAGCTGATTCTTATCCCTCTGGTGGGTGGGGCTTTGTCTCTGAGTGCAATTAGAGGCTGTTGTGTGCCCCAGGGTCTTTAGGCAGCTTGTTTACTGATGGGTGGGGCTGTGTTCCCACATGGATTATTGTTTGGCCTGGGGCCTCTCAGCACTGATGGGTGGGGCCAGATTTTCCCAAAATAGCAACCTCTAGAGGAACACACTGCCCATGAACACTCCCAAGAGACCTTTGCCTCCAATGTCCTTCCCTAACAACTAGCCACAGTCACACTGCTTTCCCAGGAGAGCCTCCAAGAACTGCAGTCAGGTCTGACCTAGATTCCTATGGAGTCTCTGCGTTGCTCTGAGACCCAGTGCACATTAAAGCCTCTGTGCGCCTTTTAAGAATGGGGTTTCCATCACCCCCAGTCCCATGGAGCTCTGCACACAAGCCCCACTGGCCCCCAATGCTAGATGCTCTGGGGGCTCTTTGTCCTAATGCCAGATTCCTAGGCGTGAGGACCTGATGTGGGGCGCAGAACTCTCACTCCTGTAGGTGAGTCTCTATTACATAGTTTATTTCCAGTCTGTGGGCTGCCTACCTGGTGGGTATGGGGTTACTTGTATCATGTTAATCACCCCTCCTACCCTCTTGATGTGACCTCCTCTTTGTCTTCTGGAATAGGATATCTTTTTTGAAAGTTTCCAGTCCATTTGGTTGAAGGTTGTTCAGCATTTGGTTGCAATTTTGTT
Organism: Phacochoerus africanus; assembly: GCF_016906955.1. Lineage (NCBI taxonomy): Eukaryota > Metazoa > Chordata > Mammalia > Artiodactyla > Suidae > Phacochoerus > Phacochoerus africanus. The sequence goes on from NC_062551.1 coordinate 164,750,683, forward strand.
GTTTTTGTGAGAAAAGGTGAGTGCCAGTCCTTCTATTCTGCCATCTTAATCCTGTCTCCTCTTATTTTTCAAATTAAAAAAAAAATTAAATTTTTTTTTTTTTTTTGCTTTTTAGGGCCACACCTATGGCATATGGAAGTTCCCAGGCTAGGGGTCAAATCCGAGCTGCTGTTACTGGCCTACACCACAGCCACAGCAACACAGCATCCAAGCTGCAACTGTGACCACACATCACGGCAATGCAGAATCTTTAAACCACTGAGCTAGGCCAAGGATCAAACCCTCATCATCATGGTTACTAGTTAGGTTAATTACCGCTGAGCCACAATGGGTACTCCCCAATAGTCTTTATTTTAAAGTATATTTTGTCTGATATGAGTATTGCTATTCCAGCTTTCTTTTGATTTCCACTTGCATGGAATGCCTTTTTCCATTCACTTTTAGTCTCTGTGTGTCACCCTAAATCTGAAATGGGTCTCTTTTAGACAACCGATATGGGCCTTGTTTTTGTGTCCATTCAGCCAATCTTTGTCTTTTGATTTGAGCATTTAATCTATTTACATGTAAGGTCATTGCCAATATGTATGTTCTTATTGCTCTTCTGTTAATTTTGGGGGATTTGTATTTGTAGGTCATTTTTTCTTCCTTTCCTCTTTTGTTCTCTTGTGAATTGATGACTATCTTTAGTGTTGTGTTTGGATCCTTTTTTTTTATGTGTATATCTAGTATATATTTTTTATTTGTGGTTACCATGAGGTTTTGATATAGCAGTCCATATATTCATGGTTGTTTTAAGACGCTTATGTCTTGAAGTTCCTGTTGTGGCTCAGTGGCTTAAGAACCCAGCATAGTCTGCATGAGAATGTGGATTCAATCCCTTGCATTGCTTGGTGGGTTAAGGTTCCATCATTGCTGCAAGCTGCAGTATGGTTCACACATGCAGCTTGGATCCACTGTTGCTGTGGCTGTGATAGAGGCCAGAAGCTGCAGCTCCTATTCAACCCCTAGCCTGGGAACTTCCATATGCTGCAGTTATGGCTGTAAAAAGAAAAAAAAAGATTCTGATGTCTTAATTTTACATACATTTCAAGTAGCCGACATTTGTACTCTCTTCTCATGATTATTGATTTTGATACCACATTTTTGTGTGGATGATTTCCTACCTTTATTTTATGTTTGCTTTCCAATTTTGTAATTTTCTTTGTTTTTTCTGTAGCAGGTGGAAGTTCCCAGGTTAGGGGTCAAATGGGGACTGCAGCTGCCTACTTATACCACAGCCATAGCAACTCCAGATCCGAGCCACATCTGTGACCTATACCATAGCTCACGGCAATGCTAGACCTATAACCCACTGAGCAGGGCCAGGGATCGAGCTTTCATCCTCCCGGATGCTAGTTAGGTTCATTCCTGTTGAGTCATGACAGGAACTCCCTGTTTTGTAATTTTCTTATTTTAGTTGTGGCCTTTTCTACTTATAGAAGTTCTTTTTGCATTTGCTGTAAAGTTGCTTTATAGGTGCTGAATTCTTTCAGCTTTTACTTATCTGTAAAGCTTTTGATTTCTTTATCAGATCTGAAGGAGCAGCTTGCTGGGTAGAGTATTCTTGGTTGCAAATTTTTTTTCCCTTTCTTCACTTTAAATACATTGTGCTACTCCCTTCTGGTCTGCAGGGTTTCTGCTGAAAAATCAGCTGATTGTCTTATGGGGATTCCCTTGTATGTTATTTGCTGCTTTTAATATTCTCCCTGTCTTTTGTTTCTTTCGGTTTGACTATTGTGTGTCTTGGCATGTTCCTCCTTGAGTTTTAACCTGTATGGGACTCTGCTTCTTGGACGTGGGTGACTGTTTACTTTCCCATGTTAGGGAAGTTTTCGTTCTTATCTCTTCAGATATTTTCAGACCCTTTCTCTCCCTCTCCTCCTCCTGAGATCCCTGTACAGTGAATGTTCACTTGTATGTTGTTGTCTCAGAGGTCTCTTAACTGTCCTCATTTCTTTTCATTCTTTTCTTGATTCTGTTCTGTGGGAGTGTTTTCCACCACCTTTTCTTCTAGCTCACTTATACGTTTTCCCTCATTTATTCTGCTTTGATTTCTTCTGGTATAGTTTTCATTTTAGTTATTGTATACTTCAGCTCTTTCAGTGTTTTCATATTTTATAAATCTTTACTAAAAACTTTTTGTGGAGTTCCCATCGTAGCACAGTGGAAACAAATCCGACTACCATGAGGTTGCAGGTTTGATCCCTAGCCTCGCTCAGTAGGTTACGGATCTGGTGTTCCCATGAGCTGTGGTGTAGGTCGCAGACGTGGCTTGGATCTGGCGTTGCTGTGGCTGTGGTGTAGGTTGGCAGCTACAGCTCAGATTTGACCCCTAGCCAGGGAACTTCCATATTCTGTGAGAGTGGCCAAAAAAAAAGGAAAAGACAAGAAAAACCTTTTTGAAACTTCTCATGCTGTGTATCCATTCTTCTCCTGACTTCTTGGATCATTTTTTATGATCATTACTCTTTTTCCAGTAGATCGACTCCACTTCACTTAGTTGTCCTTCCGAAGTTTTAACCTTGTTCCTTCATCTGTAACATATTCCTTCACCGTCTCATTTTGTTTAAATTTCTATTTGTGTTTTTATGTACATAGTATCTTAGTTATGATTCTTGACCTTGAAGAAGTGACCCTCTGTAGGAGATGTCCTTTGTGTCCCAGCAGTACACTCCCCTCTTGTCACCCAAGAGCCAGGCCCCAGGTGGTCCCAGGATCGCTTCTGACCTGTGAACTCCGTCTTGCAGGCTGCAGGATCATTTTTACTTGCTTCTGGTGTCTGTCCCCTGATGGGTGAGGCTGGTTTTGAAGTTTGTCCAGGCTTCCTGTGGGATGTCTGCCCACTGGTAGCTGGAGCTAGGGCCATGTAAAGGGGCCTGAATGGAGGTGGCTGTGGGCTCACGAAGCCTTTAGGTTACCTTCTGCTGATGGGTGGGGCTGTATTCCCACCCTGTTGGTGTTTTGGCCTGAGACTCCCCAGCATTGGACCTTACAGGCTGTTTGGTGGTGGTAGATCTCCCGACATGGCTGCCTCTAACCAGAGTTCCCGTAGGTCCCTGTTAGGTCTGCCACCAGCTTTTATGATGCAAGAAAGAGCCACAGCTTCCCTCACCTCCTCAGGAGACTCCAAGACCAGCAGGTAGGTATGGCCCAGACCCCTGTGTATATTCACTGCTTTTGTGCTGGGACCCAGTGTGTGCAGGCCCTTGTGTGTGACCTCGAAGAGTAGAGAGTCTCTCCCCCTCAGTCTTGTGGTGCTCCTGCAGTCGAGCCCTGCTGGCTTTCAAAGCCAGATGCTCTCGGGGCTCCTCCTCATGCCAGATCCCTAGGCTGGGGAGCCGAGTGTGGGGCTCAGAGTTCTCACTCCTGTTGGAGAACTTCCATAGTATAATTATTCTCCAGCTTGTGGGTCACCCATCAGGGGTATGGGATTTGACTGTGTCACGAGTGCACCTCCTGACATTTCACTGTTTCTTCCTCGTATCTCTGGAGGGGAGGTATCTTTTTTTTTTTTTTTGGCAGATTCTGGTTTTGTGTTTTTTGATTTTTTTTGGCCATGCCTATGGCATGGAGAAACCCAGGCCAGGGATCGAACCTGCGCCATAGCGGCAACCTGAGCCACAGCAATGACAGTACTGGATCTCTTAACCCCACTAGGCCATCAGGGAACTCCTGCTAGGATTTTTGTATTCTTTTTCTTTATTTTTGTCTTTAGGGCCACACCCGTGGCATATGGAAACTCCCAGGCTAGGGGTTGAATGGGAGCTGTAGCCTCTGGTCTACACCACAGCCACAGCAACATGGGATCTGAGCTGAGTCTGTGACCTACACCACAGCTCATGGCAATGCTGGATCCTTTGGCCTACTGCAAGAGGCCAGGGGTTGAACCCATGTCCCCATGGATACTAGTAGGGTTCCTTACCAATGAGCCGCAATGGGAACTCCCTTCCAGACTCTTTTATTGATGGTTGTTCAGCAGTTAGTTGTGTTTTTGGTGTGTTTTTCAAAGGAGGTGAGTTCAAGTTCCTCCTACTCCACTATCTTGTGCCCAACCCTCCTCTTGCTTTTCATTATGAGCTGAGAGCTTGAGATTCAGTGTAGAACCAGGCAGATGAATCCCTGATTTCATGGAGCTCACTTTCTGTTGGATGCCATGTTTAGAAGCACTGTATTACAACACAGTGAATCAAGGTGATGTGGGCTGTGTCTAAAAATTCTTGAAAGGCCAAATGGTTTCCAAATGATTGCATGTGAAAACAAAACTCAAGAATATCTGAAAAGATGGGCTGAGGACAGGCAAGTCTGAAGGTTTACTGTTTTGTCAGGTCTTTTCCATGAATCTGTGTTTGTCGTTATGCTAGTATCATTCTGTTTGATTACTATAGCTATACAGTTAAGGTTTTTTGTTTTTTGCCACGCCCTCAGTATGTGGAAACTTTGAGGCCAAGAATTCAACTCATGCCATAGCAGCAGCCCAGGTTGCTGCAGTGACAGTGCTGGATCCGTAACCTGCTGCACCACAAGAGAATTCCCTATAGTGAGTTTTGAAATAGGGAAGTGTGTATCCTTCAACTTTGTTCCTCTTTTTCAATATTATCTTCAAGATTATTATTTCAAGAGGTATTCAAGGGCTCTTTCAATTCCATATGAATTTAATTGATTTTTCCATTCCTGAGAAAAGCCTGTTGCAGTTTTTTATTTTTAATTTTTTTAAGGCTGCACCTGCAGCATATGGAAGTTCCTGGCCTAGGGGTTGAATTGGAGCTGCAGCTGCCAGCCTGTGCCACAGCCACAGCCACAGCAATGGCTGATGCACGCCGCATCTGCAACCTGTGCCACAACTTGTGGCATTGCTAGATCCTTAACTCACTGAGCAAGGCCAGAGATCAAATCTGCATCTTCATGGAGACTGTGTCTGGTTCTTAACCTGCTGAGCCACAACGGGAACTCCACCCATTGCAGTTTTGGTGGAGATTGCATTGAGCTGTAGATCACTTCCGTGCAACTGTGAACTTGGGGTGTGTTCCTATTGATTTATGTCTTCTTTAATTTCTTTCAGCAATGTCTTAATGTTTCCATTGTGTAAGTCATTCATTTCCTAGGTTAAATTTGTTTCTAGATATTTTATTCTTTTGGAAACTATTTTCTTTGTTTTCTTTCAGGTTGTTCACTGTTGGTTTCTGGAAATGTAACAGAGTTTTTTGTGTTGATCATAGACCCCTATAACTTTGACAGACTTGTTCATTAGCTGTAGTGTCTTTTTTATTTTGTTTTGTTTTTCGATTCTTTGGGATTTTCTGTATTTAGGATATGTCACCTGCAAATACAGATAGTTTTTCTTTTTTCTTTCCAGTTTGGATGCCTTTCATTTTTTTTTTTCTTGACTAATTTCTCTGGCTAGAATATCTAGTCCTACGGCATTTTTGAATTGTGTTGTTCAGATTTCAGAGTCCTGTGAGTAAAGATTCACTTTCCTTTATTCCCCTTATGTGCTCATCGCTGCGCCCCTTAGGCTAGGGGACAGGAGGAGACCTTGATTTACCAAGATGTATACAGGGAAGGAACCATTCTACCAGATGAAATTGCAGTACTGTTACCAAAGAAGGGGAGATGGTGCCCAGTAGCTAAAAAACCAACCAACCAACCATTGACTCCAAGGCCCATATTTGGTCCGTATTGGTTTTGGCAAATCCAGGGCTAGAACCAGGCCCCTTGATTTTATAGGCAGTATTTTTGTTTAGTGTTCTAGCAGTTCTTTGTTATCCTTTAACCACAAATTAATTTTCTTAGAATGTTCAGTTCAGTAGGTTTGAATTTTCTGTGTTACCACTTGCCACACTTTAATAAGGCTGCTTTCAAGTAGCATTTTCTATTTTACAGAAAAAAATGTATTGGAGAATGTCAGATTCTTTTAAAGGTCCTTAAATTAATCCAAGAATTTATGTTCAATATGTGTATACAGCATTTCATGTGAGGTTTTTACTCTCCATCCGGTATGAACTGCATGGCATACTTGCATTATCAAAAACTTCATTTTGGGGAGTTCCCGTCGTGGCGCAGTGGTTAACGAATCCGACTAGGAACCATGAGGTTTCGGGTTCGACCCCTGGCCTTGCTCAGTGGGTTAACGATCCGGCGTTGCCGTGAGCTGTAGTGTAGGTTGCAGACGCGGCTCGGATCCCGCATTGCTGTGGCTCTGGCGTAGGCCGGTGGCTACAGCTCCGATTCGATCCCTAGCCTGGGAACCTCCATATGCCATGGGAGCGGCCCAAGAAATAGCAACAACAACAACAACAACAACAAAAAAGACAAAAGACAAAAAACAAAAACAAACAAAAAAAACTTCATTTTGGCACTCACATTTAAATGTTCCCCTAATTATTTTATTTATTCATGATATTGACGTATGAAGGGATGACCTCTTTCATTCCCAAAGTATCTCCCAAAGTATGTTGTAAATTATTTTCTTAAGAAGGAATCATTCATTCCTGAATGAGTAAGAGGTTGTCTTTGAAGTGGTTAGAATGGCAGAATCTGTACAGGCAGTGCTTGGGTTCATTTCCTATCTCCAGCTCTTGGTAGCTGGCCAAGGGCTGCTTAAACCTATTTGTGCCTCACTCTTTTTCCCTCAGAACAGTTCTGACCACTAAAGTCAGCACTGTGGACTGCCAGCTTGTGATGTCTTTGATCTAGAGTGGTGAGATAAGGAGGCAGCTGGCTTGGAAAAAAGAAACCTATAACCGGTTTAGAAGGAGTAGCCAGAGAGGTGGAAACAGCATAGAAAAGTGTAGACTCTCAGAGGCTGAGTAAAGAGGGTATTTCAAAGAGGAGGGAATTAGCAGTACCAAATGCTGCGGATAAGGACTGATAAGTGTCTACCAAATTTAGCAATGGGGTCACTACCTTTGGCAGAAGTATTTCAGTGGAGTGATGAGGTTGGGAGGCAGAAGTGCAATGGTTTCAGGAGGAAGTTTAAGTAGAGACAGGCCGTGTGTACAATTCTTTGAAAGAACTAAGGTAGGAAGAAAAGTTACAGGGTGTGAGTTCATCTGGGATTTACGAAGCCCCTCCATCAATATTACTCGCAGACTGTGTTTGTGTACATTTTTTTTTCTGGAGAAAAAGCCTTAAAGCCTTCATCAGTTCTTCAAAAGAGTATATAACCCCCAAAGAACCATGTCTTTCAAGGGGCCTGTAGTTGAATGATTTGGACATGTTTATGAGCACGTAGGAAAGGAACCAGCAAAGCAGGAGAGACTAGAAACTAGGAGTTCTGTCTTGAAGAACTGCAATCCCTCTGGCAGTAAAAGGAGATGAGATCTAGAGCATTTGGTAGAGGGACTAATTTAGATAAGAAAAAATGGGTATAGATGCATATATATTTATAGGTAAATGGCAGGAAACGGAAGTAACTCTCTTCGTAATGTTTTATTTTCTCCATTATGCAGTAGGTGAAGTGGGGTATCCCAAGAAATAAGAGAGATGGAATGTGATGTTTGAGGAAGGCAAAGGTTTGAAATAGCCATAGTGAAGAGTGGGAAAGAGAAGATGTTGCTTCTTTTTTCCCCTCCTGCAGCCTATGGGGAGAGCATAAAAGAGACTGAGCTGTGGTGAGGTCTTGCCAGGCAGGTGCAGTTGAGGAGACTGAGAGAGATCAGGGGAGGGTATTGGTCAGATAGGGAGGGAAGCGGTGAGTTCATGGAATTGTGTCACAGAGGTGACAGAATGGGGAGGACTGGACGAAATGAGGAAGCTGAGAGATTGTGGGATTAGGACCAGGGTTCTTGCCCAAGTTTTTTTTTATTTTAAAAAATTTTTAAAATCAGAATCACTGGTTATGTTTTTTAAAAAAAAGATGCTGAAGTTACCTGGTGGCCTTGAGGTTGAGAACCTGTTGTTGTCACTCCTGTGGTTTGGGTTACTGCTGTGGCCCAGGTTGGATCCCTGGCCTGGGGGATTTTCACATAGTGCAGGCATGGCCCAAAACAAAAACAAAAAATCTGCAGATGCCCAGGTCTCATTCCGGATCAACTGAATCAGAATCTCTAGGAATTTGGACCAAGGCATCTTCATTTAAAAAATTCTACATATGGTTTAAAGAAAATTTTAAAATTATAGTAAAAATTTGCTCCTTCTGGTGTATAGTTCTGTGTTTTGACAAATACCTAGTGGTATCCTTTATTAGAATAGAGGGAGTTCCCTTCGTTGTGTCTTAGCAGCTGATGAACCCGACTAGGATCCATGAGGATGCGGGTTTGATCCCTGGCCTCCCTCAGTGGGTTAAGGATCTGGCATTGCTGTGAGCTGTGGTGTAGGTCACAGATGTGGCTTGGATTCCAAGTTGCTGTGGCTGTGGCATAGGCCAGCTGTAGCTCTGATTCGACCCCTATCCTGGGAACTTCCATGTGCTACAGGTACAGCCCTAAAAAGCAAAAAAAAAAAAAAAAATGAGGAGCAGGTTTGATGAGAATGGTACATTTTTAAAAAAAGTTTTATTGAAGTATAGTTAATTTACAAGGCTGTGATAATTTCTGCTAAGGTACATTTGTTTTTGAACAACATGTGATTTCTTGTTACATTAAAGATACAGCTATGGAGTTAAGATTATTACATTGAATCAATATTTTTCCCATCCCCCCCTTTTTTGTCTTATTATGGCTGCACCCATGGCATATGAAAGTTCCCAGGCTAGAGGTCATATTGGGACTATAGCTGCTGGCCTATGCAACAGCCTCAGCAGTGTGGCATCCAAGCTGCATCTGTGAACTACACAGCAGCTCGAGGCAACACCAGGTTGCCTTAACCCACTGAGTGAGGCCAGGGATCAAATCCACGTCCTCATGGATGTCAGTCAGGTTCATTACTGCTGAGTCACAATGGGAACTCCCTTCCCATCCCTTTCTTGAAGTCTGGATCAACAATGGGCCTACTTTTTAGTAAAGAGCCAGGTAGTAAATACATTAAGCTTTGTAGGCCGCATATGATATCTGTTGTGTTTTCTTTGTGTGTATCTGAGTTCCCAACTATTAAAAACAAAAAAACCATTCTTTGTGCTGTACAAAAATAGGCAAAGGCTATAGTTTGTTGACCCTTGGTAGATAATCAGCACCGTACTAAATCAGGCCCTGATTTGTAGGGTTTGCTGATTCTGGAGGTGAAATGCTCCTGGAGCCTGTTTCAAACTACCAGTGTCATATACTGAATGCAGAGTTTGAAAGAGATGTACCGTAGCAAAAAGTATTTCCACTGTATAAATATAATAGATATACATAACTTTAAATGCATAGTTAAATAAAATATAGTAAAATATTAATGAAGTGATATTTTGAGTTGAACCATTTTAATATAATTTATTTAATTGTGCATTTTTATCATTTAATTTTTTGGTAACACCCACAGCATGGGGAAGTTCCCAGGCCAGGGATCAAACCTGCACCAGAGCAGCAACTCTAGCCACTGCAGTGACAGCACCAGAACCTTAACCCACTGGGCTACAAGGGAACTCCATAATTTTTGGTAATGACCATGTATAACCGTGGTTTGCAAGTTCATGAAAATTTAACAGTCAGCTTTTGCTAGTCTGTCTGTACAAGTTGCCTTCAACATGTCACTGACATAATATTGTAAATCCACAGTACTTTAATTAAATAACAAACCAACATATCATTAAATCTAAGGCTTAGAGAGGTAAGATAATTTACCAAATATAGTTTAAGTAGCAGAACAAGGTATCTTTTATTTAACTTTTATTTTTATTGAAGGAATTCAAGTTCATAGTTTATTTTTTATTTTTATTTTATTTTATTTTTTTGTCTTTTTTCCTTTTCTCGGGCCATTCCCATGACATATGGAGGTTCCCAGGCTAGGGGTCCAATTGGAGCTGTCATCCTGGTACTCTCAGCTCTTCTAGAGAGTACTCTTTTTTTTTTCCTCTTGGCTGCACCTACTGCATATAGCTAGGGGTCAAATCGGAGCTGTAGCTGCTGGCATACACTACAGCCACTGCAACGCTGGATCTGGGCTGCGTCTGCAACTCTGGGTCCTTAGCTCACTGAGCGAAGCCAGGGATGAACCTGTGTCCTCATGGATACTAGTCCGGTTCATCACTGCTGAGCCACAAGGGGGACTCCCCTAGAGAGTACTCTTGCTGCTCCGCTGTGTTGGCATCCATTTTCCTTGGTCCTACACCATCCTCCTTCCTGGGTTTATTTCTTCATTTTGGTAGAGAACACTGTTCAGGAGCTTCCTGAGAAAGGGTGCTAAGAGCTAAGTTGTTTGAGACCTTATGTATCTGAAAATGTCAGTTCTCGCTCATGTGTAATTGATAATGTGGCAGGGTAAATAATTCTAGGTTGAAAAACCATTTTCCCTCTGAACATGAAGGCTCTTCCTTCAGTACTGCTTTTGAGGAATCCAGAGACAGACCAGGCCTTCGTCCTTTGTGATGTCTTCCTCGCCCCCTCCCCATGACAGATTTTAAGACCGTCTCTTTATTCCTAATGTGAAGTTCCAGAGATGTACCTTGGTGTGGGGCTTTTTCATTCCTTGTTTGGTGTACTCTGTGGGCACTTTCATTCTGGAAATGTATGTCCTTCATTTTTGAATTTTTTTCTTTTTTCTTTTCTTTTTCATTTCTTTTTTTGCCAAACTCACTGCATATCAAAGTTCCCAGGCTACAGATCTAATCTGAGCCACAGTTGTGACCTATATCACAGCTGCAGCAATGCCAGATCCTTAACCCACTGCACTGGGCCGGAAATTAAACCCACAACTCAGCAGCCACCTGAGTTGCCGTAGTCGAATTTTTTTTTTTTTGTCTTTTGTCTTTTTGTTGTTGTTGTTGTTGTTGTTGCTATTTCTTGGGCCGCTCCTGCGGCATATGGGGGTTCCCAGGCTAGGGGTCGAATCGGAGCTGTAGCCAACGGCCTACGCCAGAGCCACAGCAATTCGGGATCCGAGCCGCGTCTGCAACCTACACCACAGCTCACGGCAACACCAGATCCTTAACTCACTGAGCAAGGGCAGGGACCAAACCCACAACCTCATGGTTCCTAGTCGGATTCGTTAACCACTGCACCACGACGGGAACTCCCGTAGTCGAATTTTTAACCCACTGTACCCCACTGGGAACTCCTGAAAGTTTTTCTTATTTATTTTAAATATTTCTGTTTTCTGGAACTTCTGTTAATTCAGTGTTGGCTCTTCTGGGTTTATCCTCTAATTCTGTTGTTTTTTCTCCTATTTTTCCTTAACTTTTTCTTTTTGTTCTACTTCTTGGAGATTTTCTCAACTTCATCTGCCAGCTTGTCAATTTGAGGTTTTTTAAAAAACCTCTATCATAATTTTAATATATAGGGGCTTTTGTTCTTTAATGTTACATTAGTATAGATCTTGTTTATGTTTCATAGATGTAATATTTCATTTTCTATTTCTGATAGAGTTTTTTTGGTGTATCTGTGAAGTTTTCTTCTTAAATTCTTTGTTTTCTCCTAAGTTCTTTTATTTATTTATTTTTGGTCTTTAATTGTAGTGTTCCTCATATATTATCATTTTTCTTCTTTTTTAAAAAAATCCTAAAAATACATAACAAAATTTCTCATTTTAACAATTTTTAAGTGTGTGGTTATGTGGTATTAAGTATATTCACATTGCTGTGTGACAGCCATCACCTCCAGAACTCCTTCATCTCACCTACGGAAATGTACCCGTTAAACACTAACTCCCTACCCTCCACCACCAGCCCCTGGCAACCACCATCCTGCTTTTCGTCTCTATGAACATGGCTACGCAAGTTGCCTCATGTAAGAAGAACTATACAGTATTTGTCCTTTTGTGACTGCCTTATTTTTTTGAGGTTCTTCTTCTTGAAGATATGTCTTCAAGATTTGTCCATTCTGAGCACGTCACAATTTTCTTCCTTTTTAAAGTTTTTTTTTTTTTTTTGGTCTTTTTGCCATTTCTTGGGCTGCTCCCGCGGCATATGGAGGTTCCCAGGCTAGGGGTCCAATCGGAGCCGTAGCCACCGGCCTACGCCAGAGCCACAGCAACGCGGGATCTGAGCCGAGTCTGCAACCTACACCACAGCTCACGGCAACGCCAGATCCTTAACCCACTGAGCAAGGCCAGGGACCGAACCTGCAACCTCATGGTTCCTAGTCGGATTCATTAACCTCTGCGCCACGACGGGAACTCCCCGCCTTTATTTTTAATATCATAGTCTGGAAGCAAAATATAGGTAATGTTTTACATAATTTACATGGGGAGGGGCGTTAGCTACCAGAGAATGCAAAATATTTACTTTGAAGACTCAGGTTAATTTAGTAGAACTAAATTTGAACATTCTTCGGATTTTTGGAATAATTAGTTATCTTGAAATGTATTCTTTTGGAATATAAACTCCATAATTATAATGGTTCTATCTAGTTCATTGCTGTATTCTCAGCTTTAAGAACATAGGAGATATTCAGAAAATAGTTGTTTAATGTATGTATGGCATGATGAAAGATAAGAAAGTAGAAATAGGCCAGTATTTCACTCATTTTTATTTGAAATTATATAAACCTTCCTTCTCATTAATCTTTCAGTTTCTTCATTTATTTATCTGCATAGAAACATAGATTCCTGTTTTGTTTAATGGCTTATATCCTCTTGCTATTGTTATTTGTATTACTTCTCCAGTTGTTCCAGATTTGGTGTCAGGAGCCTCCTCAAGTTGCCTTCTTGTTTTTTTTGTTGTTGTTGTTCGTTTTGTTTTTTTTAATCATGGCCCCTTATTCTTTGGTATTTGGTTACTTTTTGGCATAATATGATGTTCCAGGTTCATTTGGTACTTGCTCTGCCCCACCCCAGCCATTTCTCCAAAGAGCCCTGGTTCCTTTTAGTAGAGAATGGCTTTAGAAACCAAGACGTGGATGCTAGGTGTGCATATTAGGGTTGTGCTGATCCCAGAAACTCTCAGGGGACAGAGCTAGGAAATAGGTGTATTCTCTGTAAGTACAGACATTTATATCCATTCTGTCTGCCTGTCTGTCTGTCTATCTATCTGTCAAATTCCATGAGTTCGTATCAGTAGTCACAATTACAGCCCAAACCAGAGGATTCATTCTGTTTTTTTTTGTTGTTGTTGTTGTTGTTTTACCTTTTCATAGCTGTAACTCCCTTTACAAAGACTATGAGAAACCCAGACCCTGTTATTTTTAGTAGTTTTATTGGATCCACCCTCTCTATTTACCTAATCTTTTACAGCTGTTGCTGCATGCCACCACCTCCCATCCTCTGCCCAGTTAGAAACTCTTTTCATCCTTATCTGCTGTGCCCCACTTTGTTGGGATGCCCACTTCCTAGGACTGTGTCCTTGTTGGCTTGGTCTCCAGCACTCTGTGCCACCTGGGCCCCATGCCACTGCCCTTCTTCCTCACTCAGCTTCAACACCCATGCCAAGCTACCCTTGGGAGGGCCCCTTCCTCGCCCCTGTAGACAGACATAGTTCTCCCTCCCCTGCTTTGGGCTCTGACCTCACCTCTAGGTCATCATGACCAGCCTCCACTTAATGACTTTGGGACTGAATTGTTTGTGAAGGGGCTTCATGTTGTCTTGTGAGAGAGAAATTTTTTGGACATCTGTTCAGATTTAAAAGTATTTTATTGAAAGGCAAAAAACTCAAATAGCTTGACTATTTCATTTTCTCAGGCAGTTATTGGTAGTGTGCTAAAAGGATTCTTTCCTTGGCTAATGTCTAAGATTAACCATAAAGTAACAGTCAGTTTGATTTATAATTATTTGAATCTTAATGTACATTGGTTAATGAGCTGTGTTTGAGGAAATTAGAAAACAAATAATAATCTACATCTACAAATTAATAATATTCATTTTTTCTAGCTCTTCCACCAAAGCCACCTAAGCCAGTGACTTCAGCCGTGACAAATGGAATGAAGGATGGTTCTAGTTCTCTTCAGGATGCAGAATGGTACTGGGGGGATATTTCAAGGTAACTGGAATGCTAATAATTGAGTGACGTTTTAGAAAAGAACCTTTGAGATTAGTAGTTAAAATAAGACTTTTTTTTTTTTTTTCTTTTGGCTATGCCTGCAGCATAAGAGAGAGTTCCCAGGCCAGGGATCAAACTGTGCCACAGCAGCTACCCGAGCCGCTGTAGTGACAGTGCCAGATCCTTAATCCAATGTACCTCAAGGGAACTCCAAAAATAAAACTTTTTAATTGCCCTACTAGTTGTTATTTAAAAATTATCATTTTAAAAATTGTGTGAGAAAACATTTCAAAAGTTTCTAAATGCTTTTTTTTTCTTTCATCCAAAAAAAGTGATGAGAAAATCTTTAAATTATGGGTGTAGAAAATCTTTAAATTAATACTGTATTGAGGGTAGATTGATTGATTGATTGATTGATTGATTTGCTTTTTTTAGGGCCGCATCCATGGCATGTGGAAGTTCCCAGCCTGGGGGTTGAATTGGAGCTACAACTGCTGGCCTACATCACAGCCACAGCAATGCCAGATCTGAGCCATGTCTGTGACCTACACCATAAGCTCACGGCAACGCCAGATCCCTGACCCACTGAGTGAGGCTAGGGATTGAACCCGCATCTTCATGGCTGCCAGTCGAATTTGTTTCCACCGCGCCACCATGGGAACTCCCAAGGGAAGATTTTTGAATAAATGAAACTTAGACATTTAGGATTAAAGATATTTATTGGTGGAGTTATGATAAATATCTTATTTTGAAAAACAGCATTCTAGGACAGATTTGCTTTTTGGGTAAAATGTGGTTTTGAAAAATTTCAAACCTAGAGAGGGAAAAAAAAATATATATATATTTTAAAATTTGAACATTGTATTTTCTTGTTTTTAAGAGTCCTATCCATTTCTGCCAAATGAGATTCCAGGTTGATGCTGTATTCCTCAACGTGCTTGTCTTTTTTTTCTCTTACCCGTTTTCTCCCGGTGCCAAAGTAGCGCTCGTTTTCTCCCCCGTATCATTTTAGCCATCTCTAGCCATCTGTCCAGTTCGGTGGCGTGGAGCACAGTCACACAGTTGTTTGACCACCACCATTATCCGCATCTGGAACTCATCTTCCCAAAGTGAAGCCTACACCCTTTAAACATTAACCCCCCTTTTCCCTGTTCTCCTTAACCCCTGGCATCCACCATTGGACTCTTCCTGATACCTCATATAAGTGGAATCATGTAATATTTGTCCTTTTGTGTTTGGCTAATTTCACTTAGCATGTCTTCAGGATTCCTCCGTGTTGTAGCGTGTGTCAGAATTTCCTTCCTTTTTAAGGCTGAATAATACTCTGTTATATGTACATGCCACATTTTAATTTATTCATTTATCTGGACTTTTTTTTAATAGTAGGAGATTTTATTTTATTTTATTTTTTCTGTTTCTTCGGCTGCTCCCTCGGCATATGGAGGTTCCCGGGCTAGGGGTTCAATTGGAGCTGCAGCCGCCGGCCTGCGCCAGAGCCAAAGCAGCTCGGGATCCGAGCCACGTCTGTAACCTACAACACAGCTCACGGCAATGCCGGATCCTTCACCCACTGAGCGAGGCCAGGGATTGAACCCGCAACCTCATGGTTTCTAGTCGGATTCGTTAACCACTGAGCCACAATGGGAACTCCTGGATATTTGGTTTTGATGAACCTTTGGATTGTTCATCAGCTTTTGGCTGGTGTTAATACTGTTGCTATGAGCATTGCTGTAGAAATATTTGTTCAAGTTTCTACTTTCAGTTCCTTGGGTATGTACCCAAAAGTGGAATTTCTGGGTCATATGGTAATTGTATGCTTAATTTTTTGAAAAAGATTTAATATACTTTATATTAAAATTGACCAGAAAGTTTTTATTTTAGCATTGTACACTGATACATTTAAATACTACTTACTTAACATATATATATATAAAATTTTTTAAATCTTCTTTGGCCACCCTGTGTTATATGGAGTTCCTGGGCCAGGGATCAGATGCAAGTCACAAGTGTGCCCTCTGCACAGCTGTGGCAGTGCTGGATCCTTTAACTCACTGTCCTGGGCTAGGGATCAAACCTGTGTCCTGGTGCTGCAGAGATGCCACCCATTCCATTGCACCACAGCAGGAACTCCAGCTTAATTTATATTCATGTATAAGACCATGTGATTCTGTAATTCAAAATTCTTTTATACCTTGCTGTTTTCTTTGAGTTTTCTAAGCCAACTCTGCAGAAGGAATTTATTATCAATATAAATTCAAATTGGAGAATATTGTATTGAAAGGTTGTGAACTGAGTGAATTATCCCGCCTCTGATCTGACAGAGCTGCCACTGTTGCCTAATCTTCCTAAACAGCTGCTGTTTTTTCCTTGAAACTGCAAGTTCATACCTGCCTAAGGAAGCCCTAAAGGCTTAATGGAAACGCTGTTCCCTACTGACAGTTGAAATCCGGTGCAGTTTAAGCATCGAATACCCTTCTTCGATTGCATAACACTGAAAATCAGAATAGAAAGAACGTGTCTGGGGAGGAGCTAAATGACCTCTGACAGACCCCATGAGTCTATAACCTGGGACGTACCCACCTCCCAACGAGTCTTTGTAATAACTTGTGAAGTGAACCACCAATACGTAGGTTTTTTTCACTTTCACTGTAATTCTGTTCTTCAGGGAGGAGGTAAATGACAAATTACGGGACATGCCAGATGGTACCTTCTTGGTCAGAGATGCCTCAACAAAAATGCAGGGAGATTACACTTTGACTTTGAGGTGAGTGTTTTTCAGCATTTTGGCTAGTGTTCTACTGGCATTGTTTATTTTGGGGTATACAGAGATTCCTATATTTTATTTAAGTCTTTATATACACATTTTTCGTGTTTTTGCTTAATTTAGATACAGAATTTTTAGTTGTTTGACCTTTTTCTATATATTAAATATTTAAATGTCATATAAAAAAGGCAAAAATTTTTATTTTTATGTAGCCAGTAAAACGAAAAATCTTAGAATTCCTAAAGGTAAGGAAATGAGAAGAAATGGACATCACGGGCACAGCCTAAGTTTATTAATGATATGTTGGGAATCCGCCCGACTGGTAACTCTGTTACTTGCCTCAGTGCAGACTTCAGTGTGTGAAACTCAACATGCTTTAGGCTGATGAGGGTACGTAGAAGTAAAGCAGTTCTCAGCCGGTATCCTGCCGTCCATGTCGGCGTAGTAGAATCTCATAGGTGAATGGATAACCCTTTGTGCTCACAAAGATGGGATGTGTATCTAAATAGGTTAGGAGGAGAGGACAAGATGGTGGAGGAATAGGGGGCCACGCTCACCCTCTCCCACAAACACAACAAAAAAAGCACATCTACAGATTAAATGACTCGCACAGAACAGCAACCAATCGCTGGCAGAGGAACCTAAACTCCAATAATGGCAAGAAGTTCGTGACATTACTGGGCAGAAGGGGAGAAAAGAGGAGAGTGAGAGAAGGTGAATCCGAGCGGGACGGGCACTCCCGAAAGGGAACTGTGGAGGAGAAAGGGATCCCGCACCCTGGAAAGTCACCTACACGGGGGAAAGATCAAATGAACCGGAGGAATCTTCAGATGCAGAGAAGAGTGTAGCAGTAAGTTGGAGTACGGAAAAGCCGATCAAGAACCGAACGGACCATCTGAACTACGGGCACAGTCACCAAAAATTGAGACGCCTGGGTGGGGGCTGGGCACTGAGACCTGGGCTCCAGAGGTTAGTCCCTGGGCTGGGGGGACGGGGCGGAGCGGAGCGGAAACTGCTTGGGAGGTCTAGAAACCATTTGAAGGGGCAGAGACTGCCTGAGAGACTAGAAAACAAAGCTGTCGCAGAGGAAGGGAGCAATACTCTAGGGGCGGGGAAGTGGAAAGCCGCATCAGAGGGAACCTGGGAGAAGAGCCTGGTCTGCGCCCGTGCTGGGGAGGGGAGAGAAGAAGGGGTGGGTCCCCATAGAATACCCCCCATGCCACAGCAAGCTTACAAGCCTGCTAGCTAGCTGAAAGCTGTGCTTTCCAGTGCATCCCCTCCCCCTCCCCCTGCCACCCCCTACGCTCTCGCCGAACCTGGGGCTGCCTGCCATCCAGGAGGGCTGGCCTCAACAATTGCCTGAAGCCTACCACCGCAGGGGCTGTCCCTGCACAGGCCTGCTTGCCCTTTGGAGGGGCTACACTTCCGCAGAGCAGAACCAAACACCACCAGCCCCCGAGAAAAGGCCTGCAGCCCAGAAAAGCTAGAACAAGCCTAGCCAGGCCGTGAATAGATCTGCCTAATTCTCGGACGGTTTTTCTGAGTCGGGCTGCCCCGGGGAGGAGCCTCTTGGATTTCCAGTGGCCCTGCTACCCGCCCAAGCCCCCAGGGGGTGCCAGGCTCTAGAGGATCAGCTGCATAGGACTGCCAGCTCCAGGCAGGACCCCCTACAGCCCAGAAAAGCTGCAACAAGCTTGGCCGAGTCGGGAAAAGATCTCAGATGGTTTTTCTGAGTCAGGCTGCCCTGGGGAGGAGCCTCTTGGGTTTTCAGCGGCCCTGCTACCCGCCCAAGCCCCCAGGGGGTGCCCCACTCCCACAGAATAGCTGCTCAGCACCACCAGCCCCCTGGAAGAGCCCCTGCAGCCCAGAAAAGCTGCAACAAGCTTGGCCAGACTGTGAAAAGATCCGCCTACATTCTCAGGCCGTCCTTCTGAGTTGGGCTGCCCTAGGGAAGAGCCTCTTAGGTTCTCAGTGACCCAGATAGCTGCTCCAGCCCCCAGGGGGTGTTGCACTCCTGAGGAACAGTTGCCCAACACCGCCAACCCCCTGCAAGAACCCCACAGCCTAAAAACACCAGAGCAAGCTCTGCATGACCAAGTGAAATCTGCTGCCATCGTGGTGTGGACCTCCCAGTCCTGTCTGCCCTCAGGAAGCCCTCCTTTGCTTCAAAGAAACACTGTTAGCCCCATCAACACTCCAGAAAAGCCACACTGCCTCAAAAAAGACTGACCAACAACGCCAGCCCTCAGGAAACATTCCACAGCAGTGACAAGGCAAACACTGCCCGGTCACGGAGAGTACAACTCCCTCAGGAAAAAGAAAACAACAAGCAAGATGAAGAAGCTGAGAAACCACCCCCAGTCAAACCAACAGGAGAACTCACCTAAAACAGTCAACAATGAAACAGATCTCTGCAGTCAGACAGACCTGGAGTTCAAAAGAGAAATAGTGAAAATACTGAAGGAATTAGGAGAAGATATGAACAGTAATGCAGATACCCTCAGAAAGGAACTAGAAAATATAAGGAGGAGCCAAGAAAAACTAGAACATTCATTTGCAGAGATGCAAACTGAACTAAGGGCAGTAAAAACCAGAATGAATAATGCAGAAGAGCGAATCAGTGATGTGGAAGATAGAATAATGGAAATCACTCAATCCGGTCAACAGACAGAAAACCGAATCAAAACACTGGAAAGCAATATAAGACACCTATGGGATAATATAAAGCGGGCCAATCTACGCATAATAGGAATTCCAGAAGGAGTAGAAAAAGATAAGGGGATGGAAAATATATTTGAAGAAATTATCGCTGGAAACTTCCCACATCTAAAGGATACTGGGTTCAAGATACAAGAAGCACAGAGGGCCCCAAACAAACTGAACCCAAATAGACCCACAGCAAGACACATCATAATAAAAATGGCAAAAGTTAGTGATAAAGAGAGGATCCTAAAGGCAGCAAGAGAAAAACAGAATGTTACCTACAAGGGAACCCCCATGAGAATATCAGCTGATTTCTCTACAGAAACACTACAGGCCAGGAGGGAATGGCAAGAGACACTTAAAGTGCTCAAAGGAAAAAATATGCAACCTAGAATACTCTATCCAGCAAGAATATAATTTAAAATAGAAGGGGAAATAAAAATTTTTCCAACAAACAAAAACTTAATACAGCAACACAAAACCCAGGTTAAAGGAAATATTGAAAGCGCTTCTCTAAACCAAAAAGAAAGGAAGGAAAGGGAAGAAAAAAGAAAAGAAAAAAAAAAGAAGAAGAAGAGGAAGAACTAGAACTGAAGAAACCGCAATCAGAGAGCAGTCACTCAAATAAGCCAGCATACAGATTTAATCATGAACATGCTTCAAACAAAATAAAATTAAAAAGAAAAAAATAAAAAAGAGTCATCAAAACCATAAAATGTGGGCAAGGGATGTTAGGAAATAAATAACCCTTTTTGTTTGTTTGTATGTTTCTCTTCTTAATTTTAATAGAGTAATGAAGTGTTTGAACTTACAGGACCATCAGGCTAAAACACAATTATGGGAAGGGGTTAGCATACTTAAAAAACAGGGCAACCACAAGCCAAAACCAAATATTGCATTTGCAAAAATGAAAAAAAAAATACACTCAAGCAGATAATAACAGGAGACCATCCAACCAAAAAAAAAAAAAAAAGAAAGAAAGGAAGAATGGAGAACCATAGAATCAATTGGAACACGAAGTTCAAATGGCAATAAGTAATCATCTATCAATTATCACCTTAAATGTCAATGGACTGAATGCCCCAATCAAAAGACACAGAGTGGCTGAGTGGATAAAAAGGCAAAAACCTTCAATATGCTGCCTACAAGAAACTCACCTTAGGACAAAAGATACATATAGATTGAAAGTGAAAGGGTGGGGAAAAATATTTCACGCCAATAGACAAGACAGAAAAGCAGGAGTCGCAACACTCATATCAGACAAAATAGACTTTAAAACAAAAGACATAAAGAAAGACAAAGAAGGACACTACTTAATGATTAAGGGATCCATCCAAGGAGAGGATGTTACTATCGTCAACATATATGCCCCAAATACAGGAGCACCCAGATACATACAACAAATATTAACAGACATAAAGGGAGATATTGATGAGAATACAATCATAGTAGGAGACCTTAATACCCCCCTCACATCAATGGACAGATCCTCTAGACAGAAAACCAATAAAGCAACAGAGATCCTAAAGGAAACAATAGAAAAGTTAGACTTAATTGATATCTTCAGGACACTACATCCAAAAAAAGCAGAATACACATTCTTCTCAAATGCTCATGGAACATTCTCAAGAATCGACCACATATTGGGACACAAAGCTAATCTCAATAAATTTAGGAGCATAGAAATTATCTCAAGTATCTTCTCTGACCACAATGCCATGAAATTAGAAACCAACCATGGGAAAAGGAAAGAGAAAAAACCTACTACACGGAGCCTAAACAACATGCTACTAAAAAACCAATGGGTCAATGAGGAAATCAAGAAGGAAATTAAAAACTACCTTGAAACAAATGATAATGAAGACACAACCGCTCAAAATCTATGGGATGCTGCGAAAGCAGTGCTCAGAGGGAAATTTATAGCAATACAGGCCTTTCTCAAAAAAGAAGAAAGATCCCAAATGGACAACTTAACCCTCCACCTAAATGAATTAGAAAAAGAACAAAAAAGTCCTAAAGTCAGCAGAAGGAAGGAAATTATAAAGATCAAAGAAGAAATCAATAAAATAGAGACTCAAAAAAACAATAGAGAAAATTAATAAAACCAAGAGCTGGTTCTTTGAAAAGGTGAACAAAATTGACAAACCCCTGGCCAGACTCACTAAAAAGAGGAGAGAAAGAACCCAAATAACCAAAATTATAAATGAAAAAGGAGAAATCACAACAGATACTGCAGAAATACAAAAAACCATAAGAGAATACTATGAACAACTCTGCGGCAACAAGTTTGACAATCTGGAAGAAATGGACAATTTTCTAGAATCTTACAGCCTGCCAAAACTGAATCAAGTAGAAACAGACCAACTGAACAGACCGATCACTAGAAATGAAATTGAAGAGGTCATAAAATCACTCCCTACAAATAAAAGTCCAGGACCAGATGGCTTCACAGGTGAATTTTATCAAACATATAAAGAGGAATTGGTGCCCATCCTCCTTAAACTCTTTCAAAAGGTTGAAGAAGAAGGAATACTCCCAAAGACATTCTATGATGCCACCATCACTCTCATTCCAAAACCAGACAGAGATACCACCAAAAAAGAAAACTATCGGCCAATATCATTGATGAAAATTCTCAACAAAATCTTAGCCAACCGAATCCAACAACATACCAAAAAAATTATACACCATGACCAGGTTGGGTTCATCCCAGGTTCACAGGATGGTTCAACATACACAAATCAATCAGCATCATACACCGCATTAACAAAAAAAAAAGTCAAAAATCATATGATCATCTCAATAGACGCAGAAAAAGCATTTGACAAAGTCCAACATCCATTCATGATCAAGACCCTCGCCAAAGTGCGTATAGAGGGAACATTCCTGAACATAATCAAAGCCATTTATGAGAAACCCACAGCAAATATAATCCTCAATGGGGAAGAACTGAAAGCCTTCTCACTCAAATCTGGAACAAGACAGGGATGCCCACTCTCACCACTGCTCTTCAACATAGTTTTGGAAGTTCTAGCCACAGCAATTAGACAAAAGAAATAAAAGGCATCCATATAGGAAGAGAAGAGATAAAACTGTCACTGTATGCAGATGACATGATACTATACATAGAAAACCCTAAAGACTCAACCCCAAAACTCCTTGAACTGATTAATAAATTCAGCAAAGTAGCAGGATATAAGATTAACATTCAGAAGTCAGTTGCATTTCTGTATAGTGACAATGAAATATTAGAAAAGGAATACAAAAATATGATACCTTTTAAAATTGCACCTCACAAAATCAAATACCTCGGAATACACCTGACCAAGGAGGTAAAGGACCTATATGCCAAGAACAATAAAACTTTAATCAAAAAAATCAAAGAAGATGTAAAGAAATGGAAAGATATTCCATGTTCCTGGATTGGGAAAATCAATATTGTAAAAATGGCCATACTACCCAAAGCAGTCTACAGATTCAATGCAATCCCTATCAAATTACCCATGATGTTTTTCACAGAACTAGAACAAACAATCCAAACATTTATGTGGAACCACAAAAGACCCAGAATCGCCAAAGGAATCCTGAGAAACAAAAACCAAGCAGGAGGCATAACTCTCCCAGACTTCAAGAAATACTACAAAGCCACAGTCATCAAAACAGTGTGGTACTGGTATCAAAACAGACAGACAGACCAATGGAACAGAATAGAGAATCCGGAAATAAACCCTGACACCTATGGTCAATTAATCTTTGACAAGGGAGGCAAGAACATCAAATGGGAAAAAGAAAGTCGATTCAGCAAGCATTGCTGGGAAACCCGGACAGCTGCATGCAAAGCAATGAAACTAGAACACACCCTCACACCATGCACAAAAATAAACTCAAAATGGCTGAAAGACTTAAATATACGGCAGGACACCATCAAACTCCTAGAAGAGAACATAGGCAAAACACTCTCTGACATCAACATCATGAATATTTTCTCAGGTCAGTCTCCCAAAACAATAGAAATTAGAGCAAAAATAAACCCATGGGACCTCATCAAACTGAAAAGCTTTTACACAGCAAAGGAAACCAAAAAGGAAACAAAAAGACAACTTTCAGAATGGGAGAAAACAGTTTCAAATGATGCAACTGACAAGAGCTTAATCTCTAGAATATATAAACAACTTATACAACCCAACAGCAAAAAAGCCAATCAATCAATGGAAAAATGGGCAAAAGACCTGACTAGACATTTCTCCAAAGAAGATGTACAGATGGCCAACAAACACATGAAAAAATGCTCAACATCGCTGGTTATAAGAGAAATGCAAATCAAAACTACCATGAGATACCACCTCACACCAGTCAGAATGGCCATCATTAATAAATCCACAAATAACAAGTGCTTTTCTGTGGAGAAAAGGGAACCCTCCTGCACTGTTGGTGGGAATGTAAACTGGTACAGCCACTATGGAGAACAGTTTGGAGATACCTTAGAAATCTATACATAGAACTTCCATATGACCCCGCAATCCCACTCTTGGGCATCTATCCGGACAAAACTCTACTTAAAAGAGACACGTGCACCTGCATGTTCATTGCAGCACTATTCACAATAGCCAGGACATGGAAACAACCCAAATGTCCATCGACAGATGAGTGGATTCGGAAGATGTGGTATATGTACACAATGGAATACTACTCAGCCATAAAAAAGAATGACATAATGCCATTTGCAGCAACATGGATGGAACTAGAGACTCTCACTGAGTGAAATGAGCCAGAAAGACAAAGACAAATACCGTATGATATCACTTATAACTGGAATCTAATATCCAGCACAAATGAGCATCTCCTCAGAAAAGAAAATCATGGACTTGGAGAAGAGACTTGTGGCTGCCTGATGGGAGGGGGAGGGAGTGGGAGGGATCGGGAGCTTGGGCTTATCAGACACAATTTAGAATAGATTTACAAGGAGATCCTGCTGAATAGCATTGAGAACTTTGTCTAGATACTCATGTTGCAACAGAAGAAAGGGTGGGGGAAAAAATGTAATTGTCATGTATACATGTAAGGATAACCTGACCCCCTTGCTGTACAGTGGGAAAATAAAAAAAAAATTATAAAAAAAATAAAAAATAAAAAAATAAAAAATAAATAGGTTAGGAAAACTGCCTTAGATCTTTGCAAATTTAACAATTAACGTAGCGTAAGGACGATAAGGTCTTATGTGATTTTTTTTAAAGAGACTATCTAAAGAAAATAACAGTAGCAACAGTAACAAATTCCTTATACTACGCATTTTACATGCAGTATCTATTCTTAGAACAGCGTTATGAGGTAGGTATTATTAATAGTTCCATTTTATAGAATGAGGCAACTGAAGCTTTACATGGTTAAGAAACTTGTCCTAAAAACATAGCTAGTAAAGTTGCAAAGGACAGGTTCACATCCAGATGTATCTGTCTCTTCACCGTCTTTCCAGCCTTGTAGCTCTAGGAAACATAATCCCATATTTTATGTTAGAAATTTGGGGTTACCATGTTAGTTTCTGGTAAAGACATTGAGAAGTTAATACTTTAGGACTTGGGTTGTGCAAGGAACAGTGTTCTACAGTGATTCGTTCAGTGTAGTTTCTGCCCATTCTAGTTGGGCTGCTGTCTCTACCACTCTTCGTGGACTGCTACACCAGTGGCTGCTTTTCTCTTCTTACCTTACCTGATTCTTCACAGCATTAGTCACAGACACTTCTTAGAAACAACTTACTATCTTGGCTGTTGTGACATTACACTCCTGATTTTAGGCCACTCCATTGCTCAGTATTCCAGGGTTCAGACTTTTGAGCGTCCTTCTCTTCTCTGTATTCATTCTCTCAAGGTGAAGCTGTCCTGTCCCCTGGCTATAACATGCAGTTACATGGTGATGATTCATCAACTTTCTGAACCCCAGATGCATATATCTGGTTGCCTCGTAGGTATCTAGGGAACATAACTAATTTTTATGTAATCAAATCAGAATTCTTGATTTTTAACCCAACTCCCCCTATCCCAACTGCTTCTCTTCCAGTCTTTCATTTTAAGAAATAGAACCACCATCTCTGCAGTTATTACAGCCACGAATCTTTTTTTCCTTTCTTTCCCTCAGTGTCGCATCCGGCCCTTCAATCCATCATTAAACAAGTCCTGCCTACTCTGCCTCCAAATCTACATTGATAATGTTTTTTTTTGTTTGTTTGTTTGTTTTTTTTGTCTTTTTGCCATTTCTTGGCCTGCTTCCACAGCATATGGAGGTTCCCAGGCTAGGGGTCTAATCGGAGCTGTGGCCGCCAGCCTACACCAGAGCCACAGCAACGCGGGATCCGAGCCGCATCTGCAACCCACACCACTGTCCACATCAACGCCAGATCCTTAACCCACTGAGCGAGGCCAGGGATGGAATCCGCAACCTCATGGTTCCTAGTCGGATTTGTTAACCACTGAGCCATGACGAGAATTCCTATGTTCATAATCTTTTCACACTTTTCTACCATCCAAATCTAAGCCACTATCTTCTTTTTTTTGGCGGGGCGGGGGGCGGGGGTGTCTTTTTAGGGCCACACCTGTGGTGTATATGGAGGTTCCCAGGCTAGGGGTCATATTGGACTTCCAGCCACCAGCCTATGCCACAGCCATGCAGGATCTGAGCCACGTCTGTGACCTACACCACAGCTCACAGCAATGCCAGATCCTTAACTCACTGAGCGAGGCCAGGGATCAAACCTGCAACTCATGGTTACCAGTCAGATTTGTTTCCACTGGGCCACAACGGGAACTCCTAAGCCACTCTCTTCTTGCTTGATATTTTGTAGTTACCTCTTGACAGATCTGGATATGTAGAAAGTGGGAGAGGAGGCTGCAGGATTAGGTAATCATGATAGCGAGGTGAGGAATTACAGAGCCCTGTTCTGTGAGATGCAGTCCCATTTGGCTGGAGCGTAATCTTTTTAAGGAGGAAACAGTGGCAGGGATAGAAGGTTGGGAAGGTCATGTTGAAGAGGACCTCGTATTCTAAAATGCGGGGTTTGCATTTAATGTTATAGGTAGGCAGGAGGAACCGTTTCATTTTTTCAACAGGGAAAATATGTAGTCTGAAATACAAGATCGGACTGTATTTGAAGGGAAAGAATAAGAGGATAGATTCTCATAAAGAGAAGGCTGTTATGAATTGAGAGGTAATGATGGCCCAGAATTAGATTTATTCTTTGATCATTTAATAATATTTATTGGGTGCCCACAACGGTCTAGGAGAAGGAAATGATGAACAGGCCAGACTTGGTCTCTTGTCGATGGTGTTCATGTGTTGGGGGTGGGGTCTGTAAACAAGGAGAGGGAGACAAAATAAACACAGAAAATAAATGCGGCAGAGTTACTTTGCTGTGGGCCCAAAACTAACACAATATTGTAAATCAACTACAGTCAAATTAGAAAAAAAGCAAGGAGATAATTTCACAGTGTGTGAAGTGCGTACATAGGGAAGAGATACGGTTATATAACAGAATACGAGGAAAGGGGATTTCAGATAGTTTTGGGAAGGAGGACCTCTCTGAAGATACGATCTCCAAAAATTGAAGGATTACAAACAGCCAGCCAGGCAGTTCCCGTTGTGGCGCAGCAGAAACGAACCTGACTAGTAACCATGAGATTTCGGGTTCAATCCCTGGCCTCACTCAGTGGGTTAAGGATCTGGCGTTGCCGTGAGCTGTGGTGTATGTAGGTTGCAGACACAGCTTGGATCTGATGTTGCTATTCTGTGGTGTAGGCCGGCAGCTGTAGCTCCGATTCAACCCCTAGCCTGGGAACTTCCATGTGCCATGAGTGGGGACCTCAAAAAGACCAAAAAAAAAAAAAGAGCCAGCCAGAAAAGTGTTTCAGGAGAGGGAACATAACATGCAGAGACAACGATCCTGGAAAGATTTGGTAGGTCCAGGGAATGCAGAAACTGCTGCGCCCGGGTCACAGTGTGAACTCCAGAGAAGTAGGAGATGAAGGTGAGAGTGAGAAGGAGCCAGATGCAGGCGCCTAATGAACCATGGCAAGGAATCTGAACTTTATTTTTAAGTGTAGAAAAAACTAATAAAAAGTTTTAAGCAGGCAAGCAACATGATCAAAAGATTGAATACACTATTACCTAGGATGGTGACTCTAGGAAAGGGGTTGAGAAATCAAAGGAAGGGGCAATGTGGAGCTGAGGGCTAAGAGGATTTCGAAATAGAATAGGTATGAGGATACAGGGGAGTTAAGTGACTGTGGTTTGAACCTGCTGGGCTTAGAATGAATGTGCCATTAATAGAAATGGTAGAGTCGGGAGTTCCTGTTGTGGCTTAGCAGAAACAAAGCTGACTAGGATCCGTGAGGATGTGGGTTTGATCCCTGGCCTTGCTCAGTGGGTTGAGGATCTGGGCGTTGCCGTGAGCCGTAGTATAGTTTGCAGACGGGGCTGTAGCTGTGCTCTAGGTTGGCAGCTGCAGCTCTTATTCGACCCCTAGTCTGGGAACTTCTGTATGCCGTGGGTGTGGCCCTAGAGCAAAAAAGAAAAAAAGAGTCAGGAGCAGTTTTGTTGTTGTTGTTGTTGTTTTAGGGCTGCACCCTCAGCATATGGAGGTTCCCAGGCTAGAGGTCTAATCAGAGCTGCAGCTGCCAGCCTACACCACAGCCACAGCAATGCCAGATCTGAGCTGTGCCTGCAACCTACACCACAGCTCATGGCAGTGCCAGATCCTTAACCCACTGACCGAGGCCAGGGGTCAAACCCATGTCCTTATGGATGCTAGTCGGATTCATTAATTGCTGAGTCACGACAGGAAGTCCAGGAGCAGTTGATTTTTAGCTGTTCCAAAACTTCCATGTAAAAATATATCTAGAATGTGGCTAGAAATGTAGGTTTAATGCTTAGGAGAGAGTATAGGCCCAGAAAAAGATTCAGGAACCATCTACATAGAATAATTGGAGTTTTAAGGAAAGAGTATGTAGAGGGGGGAAAGGATAGAGGCTGAAGGCGAAGTTGTTGAGGGAATAAATGTGTTCAACAGCAGGGTGGAGGCAGAGGAGGAGCAGTCTGAGGTTGAGAAGAGAGTCATGTCATAGAAATCATGGGAGGATGAAATACTAAAAAGGAAGCAGGGGCGGGAGGAAGGAAGAGAGTGTGGCAGTTTCAGTCACAGCAAAGAATCTGAGCTTGCCTTGACGGAGAGAGCAGAGTCTGAATTTGGTAAAAGTCATTGGTCACCCTCAAATGAGTAGAAAGAGCGTGAAATCCGACTGCAGAGTAGGCGATGAGGAAGTAGAGGTTTTTCAGTTCAATAACCTTATTTATGTATTTACTTATTCATTTATTGTCTTTTCTAGGGCCGCACCCAAGGAAATAACCATTTTTAGAATCAGTGAATAGTGTTTATTATAGAACATCTAGATGGTTAACAATATCTAGAAATCTGATATATGCCAAGAATTGGGCCAGGTGCTGAGCTATGACAAGGAGTAACATGATTCTTCTGCTCAAGAAGATTATAGTGAGGAGAGATGTGATTAAAAATTCACCGTCATCTCTTTACTCCTGTCTTTACTCCTCTCCTCCTCTGCTTAGAATCCATGGTCCACTATTCATATTACCCTGTGACGATGTTCTCTCTCCAAACTCGCTCCTCTCTCCCTTCGTTATAGTCGCCTAACTATACTCCAACATTTGTTAAATTCCACTTGCCGTCTTTTTTTTTTTTTTTGCCTATAGCTGGGTAGCTAAATGTGGAGCAAAATACACCATGCTGACTGGTTTTACATTAAATCCGCGACTCCTAACCTTAAGTGGGCCTTTAGTACTCGTGGCTGAATTTGCATTTCTGTAGGCCATTTGCTCTCTCACTTTTCTAGATGACAATTTCACATATTCTTATTTTCTCTTCAAATCAGTAACCCATCTCCCCACTTTTAAATAAAGAAGTTGCTTCCTGTTTCTCTGAGGACATGGGAGCAATTAGCAGAGATTTAATTCCATCATACTTCTGTTGCTACAGCTATTAATGCGAATGTGAATATTCTGCCTTTCTCCTGGTCCAGTGGATGACTCTTTGTGTCCTTATCAAGGATTCACTTGTGGGCTGGATCCCATCCCATTCTTCTCACCTACTCAAGGACATCACCCTGGGAGCTGTCTTGTCTTTTCTTTTGGATCAACAGTTTTTGTCTCTCTACTGAGACACTCCAATCGGTATATAAATACGTTGTATTGTCTCATTTAAGAATAATCAAGAAAATTCTCTTGAATCTCTGTCTCTCTCCATTATATCCCTGCTCCCATTTACAGCAGTATTCCTCAAGCAAGTCCATAGGCATTTCTTCTTCCTCTTCTTTGATTCTCTTGAGTCCATTCTAGTCAGGCTTCCATCCTTACCATTCCGCTGAACACATTTTGTCAGGATCACTTAGTGATCTCCACTTTGCCAAGCCCCAAGGTCATTTACCTCTGGTTGATCATTTCCTCTTTGTAGAAGTGCTTTTTGAAAAAAATTGGTTTTTAGGATACCGTGCTCTTTAGTTCTCCCTTTACTTCTTTAATTGCTCTCTCTTGGTTTCCTCTGCTGGTTCTGCCTCGTTTCCCTGACCACTAAACATTGGTGTACTCCAGAGCTTAGGTCTTGGACCTCTTGTCTTATTCAACTATGTTCATCTTCAAATAACATCTGTAGGCGGACAACTCCTGATTTTCTACACCTAGCCCAGAACTTTCACCTGAACTTTCGATTCTTCAAGTAGGCTGGAGGATCTTCTGCTCTTGGATGTTCCCTAAGGCATCTCAAACTTAACATGTCTAAAACCAAAATGTTTTTTTTCCTCTTTAAGCATGTTCCTTTTATATATCTTTCTTTATTCCAATAAATGACAATTCTATTCTTCTCATTGCTTCAGATAATAACCTTGAAGTCACCTTTACCTTGTCTCTTTCTCTAATACCCATATCCAGGCCATCAGCATATGTCAGCTTTCTCTTCAACATATATTCAGAATCCCACCATTTCTTGTATTTCCACTGCTACTACCCTTGACCAAGACACCATCATGTCTTGCCTAGATTATTTTAAAAGTCTCCCAACTGATCTTTCTGCTTCTACCCCTGACGACCTTGAATAGTTTCATCTCAACCTAGCAGCTAGAGTAAGCCTTTTAAAACACAAGATAATGTTATTCTGCTCAGACCCTCTTGTGTTGCCTCAACTTACTCGGTAAGAGCCAAAGGCCCTTACAGTGACTTTCAAAATCTTTGATATCTTTTTACTTTGTCTCCTGCTCCTCTCCTTTTTGCTCATTCAACTTCAGCATCCCTGGCCTTGTCGCTATTCCTGGGATATACCAGACGTGCTTCTGCCTCAGGAGCTTGCACTTGCTCTTCCCTCTGTCTGGAAAACTTCTCCCCCAGATACTTGCTGTGCTAGCTCCTATGCTTCATTTAGGACTCTGCTAAATGTTATCTGAACAGAGTGGCTTTTCTGGTGTAAAATACATCAAATAACAATCTCTCCACCCCACAACTATCTCTTCCCTTTACTCTGCTTAATTTTTTCCCATAGGATTTATTATCATTTGGTATATAGGTATTTGTTTTTATATTATATCTTAATGAAAAATTATCCTCTTTATAAACTTAAAGGTGGAGATATGGAGTTCCCGTCGTGACTCAGTGGTTAATGAATCTGACTAGGAACCAGGAGGTTGCGGGTTTGATCCCTGGCCTTGCTCAGTGGGTTAAGGATCCAGTGTTGCCATGAGCTGTGGTATAGCCGCAGATGTGGCTCAAATCCCGTTTTGCTATGGCTGTGGCAGTAGGCTGGGGCTATAGCTCTGATTAGACCCCTAGCCTGGGAATCTCTATATGCTGCAGGAGCGGCCCTAGAAAAGGCAAAAAAAAAAAAAGAAAAAAGAAAGCTGGAGATAGGTTTCTCATGCTCCTAAACTGTAAGTTCCGTGAGAGCATGGAGTCTCTCTGACTTGTTTATTACTATGTGCACTGTGCCTCATACAATTCCTGGCACATGGTAGATACTCAGTAGTTTTTTTTGGCCACACCCTTGGCGTGTGGAAGTTCCTGGGCCAGGGATCGGACTCTCGCCACAGCAATAACCAGAGCCACAGCAGTGACAACATCAGATTCTTAACCCACTGAGCCAAAGGAACTCCCTCTGTAAGTTCTTTTTGAATGAATGAGTGCCTTTTAGTTTTCTCTAGCAGAGTGACCAGCTTATAACATTTATTGTGGGCATATATACCTATAGAAACTGCATTTGATCAGGCGGTCCTTCTAATGTACATTTTATAGGAATAGTCCTTTATCCATTTAAATACCTTCTAAGCATTAAATTTAAACCAATCCATAGATTCAAACCTATTGTGTTTGTCTTTTCACAAATCTCAGTGCTTCATTTATCATGTGTAATGACATGGGGTAAAGAGATACAGAAGCATATTTTTTTCCCCATTCAGTCTGCATGCTGCTATGAGAACAGTTGAGTGGGAATGAGTGCTACTATATTTTGCTATGATATAATGAATCAACTTGCTGTGGTCTTAGATTATATCTTATGGGACTTAAAAAACATTGCCGTTTTAAGCTTTGGTTATAAATTATCTTTTAAGAGACCATTGCACATTACTCAGTGAACAAAAGTGGTCTAAACTATTCAAGCATCAAATTACATCCGGATAATATAAATGGCTCTTCAAAAGCAGTACTTTGTAAAACAGTTGAATGACAGTTGAATCATTTACATATTATGATAGCTTAAGTAGCCATTTCCAAGAATTATAAGCAAATATAAAAGACAAAATAGTGTAAGATGCAAGATTAGTTACTCAGTTATAAATCATTCAGGAAGCTTAATTATATTTATACACGAACAGTAAAGCTCTGAGTGTTGTGTTGGTGTGTGTGTGACAAATGGTTATCACCCCCTTTTCACATAGAGATTGCTTCTGCTTCCCTCCACAGACGCATAACACATAGCTTTAGATCCTAAAGAGTTTTCTTTGTTCTTCCTGAAAAAGTAGATACAGAATTTAAACTTAATTCATTCAGAAAATAAACAAAAGATACAATTTGTTTTAGTTGTTTTTTTTTTATTATTTTTGCTAAATTTCTTGATCATGAAAGCTGTATAAGTATGTTGATTTTTATAAACTTTTATTATTTTTTAGGGCCGAACTTGCAGCATGTGGAACTTTCCAGGCTAGGGGTCTAATCAGAGCTGCAGCAGCTGGCCTACACCACAGCCACAGCAACGCCAGGTCCAAGCTGCGTCTGCAACCTATACCACAGCTCACAGCAACGCCAGATCCTTAACCCACTGGGCAGGGCCAGGGATCGAACCGGTATCCACATGGATCCTAGTCGGGTTCGTCACCACTGAGCCACGACGGGAACTCCAAGTGTATTACCTTTGATTTAGTAGTCAAAATGCTTTATAGACAAAAGAAGTAGTTGTAAAAATAATATATTATGTATACTTTTATACCCGTAATATATGCCTCTTTACCCATTCTGGTCTCATTAAATACTGATGTTTGTTTATAATGTGACACCACACTTTCATATCTCCATGTAAAAGTAATACTTTAATAGAATTTTTTGGGAGAAGAATCTACAGCTGTTGTTTTGTTGTTCACAGGAAGGGAGGCAATAATAAGCTAATAAAGATCTATCATCGAGATGGTAAATACGGCTTTTCTGATCCTCTGACGTTTAACTCTGTGGTGGAACTCATTAACCACTATCATCACTGAGTCTCTCGCTCAGTACAACCCCAAACTTGATGTGAAGCTGATGTACCCAGTGTCCAGATACCAGCAGGTAGGATGACACAAGTTCTTGACAACTAACGGGCAAGTCGTTGTTGAACGCCATTGGATTCTGCTTCACCAATCTTATCAGTTAAAAAAAGAGAAATCCAGGTGTTTTAAATTTCCTCCTTAAGATTTAAGATATTTTTTGGAGTTCCTGTTGTGGCGCAGTGGAAACAAATCCAACTAGGAACCACGACGGTGTGGGTTGGATCCCTGGACTCGCTCAATGGGTTAAGAATCTGGGTGTTGCTGTGAGCTGTGGTGTAGGTCACAGACATGGCTCACATTCTGCATTGCTGTGGCTGTGGTATAGGCTGGTAGCTGTAGCTCCGATTTTACCCCTAGCCTGGGAACTTTCTTATGCTGAGGGTATGGCCCTAAAAAGCAAAAAAAAAAAAAAAAAAAGATTTAACATATTTTTGGAACTTATTTTGTGGCTCCTATCCCTTAATAGCTTGTTGAATGTGTTTATTAACTTTATATAAAAATAATTCTGTTTATATTTCCTATTTATACTAAAAATTTTTAAAGTATTAACAATTTTGATGTAATTTAAAGGTTAATGAAAGGATTAACGCTTTTGGATGCTTGATATTAAGACAGTGGCTTAAACTTAAAGCAGAAATACAATTTAAAAATAAATAGGGGAAGTTCTCATTGTGGCTTAGTAGTAATGAGCCTGCCTAGTATCCATGAGGATGTGGGTTTGATCCCTGGCCTTGCTCAGTGGGTTAAAGGATCTGGCGTTACGGTAAGCTATGAGATACAGTGTAGGTTGCAGATGTGACTCGGATCCTGGGTTGCTATGGTTGTGGCATAGGCCGGCAGCTGCAGCTCCAATCTGACCCCTAACCAGGGAATTTCCATGTGCTACAGGTGTGGCTATTAAAAAAAAAAAAAAAAAAAAAAAAGGAGTTCCCGTCGTGGAGCAGTGGTTAACGAATCCGACTAGGAACCATGAGGTTGCAGGTTCGGTCCCTGCCTTTGCTCAGTGGGTTAGGGATCCGGCGTTGCCGTGAGCTGTGGTGTAGGTTGCAGACGCGGCTCGGATCTCGCGTTGTTGTGGCTCTGGCGTAGGTCAGTGGCTGCAGCTCCAAGGGGACCCCTGGCCTGGGAACCTCCATATGCCGAAGGAGCGGCCCAAGAAATAGCAAAAAGACAAAAAAAAAAAAGATGTGGAAAAATCCATGTTTCAAAATTTTTTTGTTTGTTTTGGCCACCCTGTCCCACGTGGAGTTACTGGGGCTGGGATCAGACCTGAGCTACAGTTATGACCTATGCTGCAGCTGCAGCCACGGCCAGATTCTTGAAGCCTCTGTGCCATTGTCAACATTCTTTATTTCTTTTGTTTACTTATATAGGATCAGTTGGTAAAAGAAGATAACATTGATGCAGTAGGTAAAAAACTGCAAGAGTACCACTCTCAGTATCAGGAAAAGAGTAAAGAGTATGACAGGCTATATGAAGAATATACCAGAACATCCCAGGTTAGTATATTTTTATTGTTTAGGTCATTAAGTATGCAGTAAGTATTATAGTTACATCAGATTTTCTGTAATTTTAAAATTGTCTATAATTCACCTGACAATCTTTAGCTATCTTAATATCTTTAAATGTTTTCTATTCAGAATTTTATTTTTATTGCAGTATAGTTGATTTACAGTGTTGTGTTAGTTTCTGGTGTACGGCAAAGTGATTTCAGTTATATATATACATATATACATACATATTCTTTTTTCATATTCTTTTCTATTATGGTTTGTTGCAGGATATTGAATGTAATTGATTCCCTTCATTATACAGTAGGCCTTGTTGTTCATCTATTGTATGTGTAGTAGTGTGTATCTGCTAATCCCAACCTCCTAATTTATCCCTCCCTGCCCCCTTCCCTTTAGTATCCACAAATTCTGTCTCTGAGTCTGTTTCTCTTTTATAAATAGATTTGTGTCATGTTTTTTTAGATTCCACATGCAAGTGATATCATATGGTGTTTTTTTTTTTGTTACACTTGAATTGGTTTAATTTGCCCTGAATTGTTACATAATATATAAAAAGTGCTGGAAACTTTTAACTAAGTTTTGCATCTTTAGGAAATAGAGTTTGTTGCAATATTTGGGTCAATAGTGGCCTAAAAAATATATTAAACAAGATTTCTCATGTACATAGATACGTTAGTCTGTGTTGATTAATAAATTATATTAGCATTAATCCATTTTACCAAATTCAAAGTGAACCCTCAGGGCAACAATAGCTTGCCTGAGTCATTTCTAGTTTGTAATATTAATGGGTTTTTTTCCCTAGTGTTTGTGTTGTTGCACAGATTGCTCTTTAATATTTCTTTTCTTTTGCTTTCTTTCAATTTTATTTGCTCCTCTTTTTCTAGCTTTTTTTTTTTTGCTTTTTAGGGCTGCACTTGCAGCATATGGAGGTTCCCAGGCTAGGGGTCCAGTTGGAGCTACAGCTGCCAGCCTACACCACAGCCACAGCAACATCAGATCTAAGCCGCGTCTGTGACTTACACCACAGCTCAGGGCAATGCCAGATCCTAACGCTCTGAGCGAGGCCAGGGATTGAAACCGCAACCTCATGATTCCTAGTTTCTGCTCTTCCACGACAGGAACTCCCTGACTTCTTTTTAAAATTTTATTTTGGCTGCACTGGAGGCATGCAGAAGTTCCTAAACCAGGGATCAAACTTGCGCCACAGCAGCGACCCAAGCCACAGCAGCGACCATGCCGGATTTTTAACTTGCTGAGCCATGAAGGAGCTCCTGTAGTATACCTGTGTTTTTTTTTTTTTTGGTCTTTTCTAGGGCCTCACCTGCGGCATATGGAGGTTCCCAGGCTAGGGGTCTAATGGGAGCTATAGCCGCCAGCCTATGCTACAGCCACAGCAACTCGGGATCTGAGCCATGTCTGCGACCTACACCACAGCTCATGGCAATGCCATATCCTTAACCCACTGAGTGAAGCCGGGGATACCCGCATCCTCATGGTTCCTAGTTGGGTTCCTTAACCACTGTGCCACGACAGGAACTCCTGTAGTATACCTTTGGATTCCTCACTTCTTTCCTTTTCTGTATGTTTAAAAATTTTTCTTAGTGAATGCCTTGGAGATTATCATTAATATATTTTAATATCAATTAACATCAAATAACCTAGTTTGAATAATACCAAATTATTATTGAATAAATTTTCAGTAGGTTATAAATACTCTGCTTCTGGAGTTCTCTCGTGGCCCAGCAGGTTAAGGATCTGGTATTGACACTGTACAGGCCCGGGCCACTTCTGTGGTGTGGATTTAAGCCCTGGCCTAGGAACTTTTGCATGTTGCGGGCATGACCAAAAAAAATTACTCTACTCCTGTACATTTTTATTTTTCCATTTATATTGTCATTGCCACTTACTACATTTTGTTACATTGTATGCCCATCAACATAGATTTGTTGTTTTGTGCATTTGTCTTTTTTTTTGTCTTTTTTTTGCTATTTCTTGGGCCGCTCCCTCGGCACATGGAGGTTCCCAGGCTAGGGGTCTAATCGGAGCTGCAGCCACCAGCCTACGCCAGAGCCCCAGCAACTCGGGATCCGAGCCGCGTCTGCAACCTACACCACAGCTCACGGCAACGCCGGATCCCTAACCCACTGAGCAAGGGCAGGGACCGAACCCGCAACCTCATGGTTCCTAGTCGGATTCGTTAACCACTGCGCCACGACGGGAACTCCAGTCTTTTGAATCATATAGAAAAAAAGGAGTGTTAACAAACCAAAGTACAGTAATACTGGCTTTTATATTTACTTACGCATTTTTCTTTTTTTTGTTCTTTTTAGGGCTGTACCTGCAGTGTCTAGAAGTTCCCAGGCTAGGGGTTCAATCAGAGCTACAGCTTCTGGCCTACGCCACAGTCACAGTGACACCAGGTCCTTAACCCACTGAGCGAGGCCAGGGGTTAAATCCGCATCCTCAGAGATACTAGTCAGATTTGTTACCTCTCAGCCACAAGGGGAACTCCTGTATGGTATCTTCTTTATCCATTCATCTGTCACTGGACGTTTAGGTTGCTTCTATGTCTTGGCTGTTGTAAATAGTGCTGCAGTGAACACTGGGGTGCATGTAGCTTTTCAAACTATGGTTTTCTGTATATATGCTCAGAAGTGGGATTGCTGGGTCCTATGGTAGTTCTGTTTTTAGTTGTTTTTTTTTTTTTGTCTTTTTGCTGTTTCTTGGGCTGCTCCCGCGGCACATGGAGGTTCCCAGGCTAGGGGTCCAATCGGAGCTGTAGCCACTGGCCTACACCAGAACCACAGCAACGCGGGATCCGAGCTGCGTCTGCGACCTACACCACAGCTCACGGCAACGCCGGATTGGCAACCCACTGAGCAAGGGCAGGGACTGAACCCGCAACCTCATGGTTCCTGGTCGGATTCGTTAACCACTGCTCCATGACGGGAACTCCCCTGTTTTTAGTTTTTAAAGGAACCTCCATACTGTTCTCCACACTGACTGTACCAAGCGACATTCCCACCAGCAGTGTAGGATAGTTCTCTTTTCTCCACACCCTCTCTAGCATTTATTGTAGACTTTTTTTTGGTACCTGGGGCATATGGAAGTTCCCAGTGTAGGGATCAAACCTGCACCACAATTTTTTTTTTTTTTGGTCTTTATGGCCCCACTTGCAGCATATGGAAGTTCCCAGGTTAGGGGTAGAATGGGAGCTATAGCTGCCAGCCTACACCACAGCCACAGCAACGCAGGATCCGAGCCGAGTCTGTGAACTACACCACAGCCCACGGCAATGCTGGATCCTTAACCCACTGAGCGAGGCTGGGGATCAAACCTGCGTCCTCATGGATACTAGTCAGATTCATTTCCTCTGAGCCACGACGGAAACTCCCTGTGCCACATTTGTTATCTGTGCCACAGCTGCAACAACCTGGATCCTTATTCCACTGGGCCACAAGGGAACTTCTTGTTTGTGGACTTTTTGGTGATAGACGTTATGACTGGTGTGAGATGATGCCTCATTGTAATTTTGATTTGCATTTCTCTAGTAATTAGTGATGTAGAACATCTTTTCATGTGCCTTTTGGTCATCTGCATGTCTTATTTGAAGCAATGTCTGTTTAGATCTGCCAGTTTTTTTGATTGGATAGTTTGTTTATTTGATATTGAGCAGCATGAGCTGTTTGTATATTTTGGAGATTAATCCCTTGCCAGTTGCATCGTTTGCAAATGTTGTCTCCCATTCTGTGGGTTGTCTTCTTGTTTTCTTTATGGTTTTCTTTGCTGTTCAAAAGCTTCTAAGTTTAGGTCCCATCTTTTAATTTTTGTTCTTGTTTCCTTTACTTTAGGAGACAGATCCAAAACAATAATACTGTAATTTATGTCAAAGAATGTTCTGCTGTGTTTTCCTCTAAGAGTTTTTTAGTATCTGGTCTTATATTTAGGTCTTTAATCCATTTTGAGTTTATTTTTGTGTATGTTGTTAGAGAATATTCTATTTTTTTGGTCTTTTTTTTAGGGCTGCACTGTGGCATATGAAGGTTCCCAGCCTAGGAACTATAGCTGCTGGTCTATGCCATAGCCACAGCACTGCCAGATCCGAGCTGCACCTGTGGCCTACATACACCACAGCTCACAGCAACGCCAGATCCTTAACCCACTGAGGGCAGCAGGGATCAAACCTGTGTCCTCACGTTACTCTGAGCCATGACGGGAACTCCAAGAATATTCCAATTTCATTCTTTTACATGTAGCTATCTAGTTTTTCTAGCACCATTTATTGAAGAAACTCTCTTTTCTCCATTAAATTATTTGTTCTAGGGAGTTCCCATTGTGGCTCAACAGATATAAACCCAACTAGCGTCCATGAGGATGTGGGTTCAATCCCTGACCTCGCTCAGTTGGTTAAGGATCTGGCATTGCTGTGAGCTGTGGTGTAGGTCGAAGACGTGGCTCGGATCCTGTGTTGCTGTGGCTGTGGCTTAGGCCAGCAGCTGCAGCTCTTTTGACCCCTTGCCAGGAAACTTCCATCCATATGCCACAGGTGTGGCCCTAAAAAGCAAAGGAAAAAAATTATTCTAGTTCTGTGAAAAATGCCATTGGTAATTTGATAGGGATTGCACTGATTCTATAGATTACCATGGGTAGTATAGTTATTTTGACAATATTGATTCTTTCAATCCAAGAACATGATAGGTCTTCTGTCTGTTTGTATCATTTTTGATTTCTTTGTTTCTTTGTTTTTTTCTTTTTTTTTGGCATATGGAAGTTCTCAGGCCAGGGATTGAATCCGAGCCACAGCTGTGATCTGCACCACAGCTGCGGCAATGCTGGATCCTTCACCCACTGTGCCACGCTGAGGATCAAACCTGTGCCACCACTGAGGTAGCTGGGGCAATGCTGGATCCTTAACTTGCTATGCCACAGTGGGAACTCCCATCTTTGATATCTTTCATCAGCATATTACAGTTTTTGGAGTACAGGTTTTTTGCCTCCTCAGGTAGGTTTATTCCTAGGTGTTTTATTCTTTTTGATGTGAAGGTAAATAGGATTGTTTCCTTAATTTCTCTTTCTGATCTTTTGTTGTTAGTGCATAGAAATGCAACAGATTCCTGTGTGTTTTGTATCCTGTAATGTCACCAAATTCATTGTTGAGCTCTAGTAGTTTTCTGGTAGCATTTTTAGGATCTTCTCTGTATAGTATCATGCCATCTGCAAATAGTGACAGTTTTACTTCTTTTACAGCTTGGATCCTTTTTATTTCTTTTTCTTCTCGGATTACTGTGGCTGGGACTTGCAAAACGGTGTTGACTAAAAGTAGTGAGAGTGGACATCCTTGTCTTGTTCCTGATCTTAGAGGACATGCTTTCAGCTTTCACTGTTGAGTGTGATGTTAACTGCCAGTTGTCCTATGTGGCTTTTATTTTATATTATTTTAGTCTTTTTAGGGCTGCACCTGTGGCATATGGAGGTTCCCAGGCTAGGGGTCAAATTGGAGCTGAAGCTGCTGGCTTACACCACAGCCACAGCAACACAGGATCCAAGCTGAGTCTGCGACCTACACCACTGCTGACAGCAACGATGAATCCTTAACCCACCGAGCGAGGCCAGGGATCGAACCTATGTCCTCATGGAAACTAGTTGGGTTTGTTAACCAGTGAGCCACGATGGGAACTCCCTATATGGCCTTTATTATGTTGAGGTAGCTTCCTGCTATATCCCCTTTCTAGAGAGGTTTTTTTTTTTTTTTTTTTAAATCATAAATGGATGTTGAACTTTGTCATAAGCTTTTTCTGCCTCAAGTGAGATGATCCTTTGGTTTTTATTTTTCAATTTTTTTTGTCTTTTTTTTTTGTGTGTGATTTCTTGGGCCACTCCCACATGTGGAGGTTCCCAGGCTAGGGGTCCGATCGGAGCTGTAGCCACTGGCCTATGCCAGAGCCACAGCAACGCGGGATCCGAGCCGTGTCTGCAACCTACACCACAGCTCATGGCAGTGCCAGATCCTTAATCCACTGAGCAAGGCCAGGGATCAAACCCGAAACCTCATGGTTCCTAGTCAGATTCGTTAACCACTGCGCCACGACGGGAACTCCTTCAATTTGTTAATGTGGTGTATCACACTGATTGACTTAGGGATATTGAAGAATCTTTGCATCCCTGGAATAATTCCCACTTGATCATGGTTTATGAACTTTTTAATCCTTGTTGGATTTGGTTTTCTAGTATTTTGTCGAGGATTTTTATGTCTATGTTCATCACTGATATTGGCTGTAATCTTTTTTTTTTTTTTTGGTGGTGTCTGGTATCTTTGTCTGGTTTTGGCATCAGGGTTAGGATGGCCTCACGGAATGAGTTAGGAAATGTTCCTTCCTCTGCAATTTTTTGGAATAGTTTCAGAAGGATAGATGGTAACTCCTCTCTTAAGTGTTTAGTAGAATTTGCCTGTAAGGCCACCTGGTCTTGGACTTTTGTTAGTTGGAAGTTTTTAAATCACAGATTCAATTTTAGTATTTGTGACTGGTCTGTTCATATTTTCTATTCCTGGTTCAGTCTTGGAAGATTGTACCTTTCTAAAATTTATCCATGTTTTCTAGGTTGTTCATTTTATTAGCATATAGTTACTTGTTGTAGTCTTTTATGGTCCTTTGTATTTCTGTGGTGTCAGTTGTAACCTCTTTTTCATGAGTAATTTTATTGGTTTGAGCCCTCTCCCTTTTTTTCTTACTGTTCCTCAAATGTCTTAGACATGCTTCCTGCCTTCAAGTATTTACACTGGCCCTTTCCTTGCCTGAAACACTTTTCCCTCAGATAGCCACCTGGTTAATCCCCTCACCTCCTTCAAGGCTTTGCTCAAATGTCATCTCAGCAAGGCCCACTTGACAACTTTATTTAAAATTCCAACTTGTGTACCACCTCTCCTTTCCCATCCTACTTTTCTCTTCACCAGAAGAAGGTATGTAAAGGTTTATCCACATTCTAACAAAGTATGTAATTTATTTACTTATGTCTATTATTTATTGTCTGTATAATGCCCTAACTATAAGTTCCAGAAAGGCAGAAATCTTTATTTAAGCTTGTTCACTTATTTATCTCAAGTGCTTAAAATAATGCCTGGCGTGTAGTTAGCGTTCAATTATTTGTTGAATGAACTTACACAAGATAATGAATGAAAGCACTCCATCCTTGTCAAGAGCCTGAAGTCAGACTCATGGTATGAACTGAGTCTCAGAGAGGACTAACCCTCAGGGAGATGGAAGAATGTATCTCCTCTGTCTATAAGTGTTACAGTGTTTCTCAGTGGTTCAGACCTCCTCTTTTTTTTTTTTTTTTCCCTGCGAAATCTTAGATAAAATGTAGATTGCTCTGATGCAATTGAATTCTTTCCAGAGAATGGGAAGAGATGGTATATCCCAAGTCAGTGTTGGCACAGTGTGAGAATAGCCTGCATGTGGGGGTATTTGGTATCTGAATTACTTAGATATAATTAGGAGGAAAGTGATGGGACTAAGTGATGGTTTGGGATGAGAGATAGGAATTCGGCAGTGAGATGACTTGACTTTGGAAAGGGCGTCTCTGTGGAGTGGCGATACAGAGCCAGAATAGAGTGAGGTGAAGTAGGAATGAGTGATGAAGAGGGAAAAGGCAGACGAACAACTCTTTTTAAGACGCTTAACTGTGACTGGAAAAGAATTTAGGGTTAAGGATTTTTTTTTCCAAAGTGGTGTTACTAGAACTTGTTTGTTACTGATGAGAAGGAGCCGTGAGACTGGACGAGTGAACGACGTAGGCGAGGCTAGCCGATGTGATGGAACGAAGTACCTGAGAAAGGAAAGAGAGGCGAGACCCCAAGCACATGTAGATAAAAGGAAGAGGAAGGAGAGAAAGATCACAAGTACAGGTCGGTTTATGGTTGCAGTGGTAGGTATAGTGACCTTGTTTCATGGGCAAGTTGCTGCTTTGGCAATGACACCAGACACTTTTCCTTTTCCTGCCCTACCCACCAGTACATATGCCGGTGTTAGTTAAGTCAAATGATTGGTATTTTCTTTACAAGTGCAGGGCCAAAACCTTAATAGGTAATTTGTAACCTTAGAAGGGAGCTAAGACCCTCCACCATAATTTGAGAGTTGTGCAGTTTATAGCTAGATATTTAGATATGGGCATCCCGGTAAGTTGGCATTTCTATTTGAAATATGTGTGATATGACCTCAGCCTTATGGGGCATCATAAGATTCTAGTGTCCCTCATCTGCTATCCCCTTATGTTCCAGCTCTACAGAGCTATTGATGATTACTGAACATCCACTATTATTTCATGTAGATACCATGCTATGCCATCTATGTGCCATGCTAAATTTTCTTCTCCTTCCCCAGTGCTTTAAGGCTTAGCTCAAATGTTGCCTCCTCTGTGAAATCTTTATAAGCAGTAAGTAACTGTTCCCCCCACTTAATTGCCTCTATCATGACATGAAACAAAACGTTATTCAAATTCAGAAATCTATTTCAGCTGTATATTCTGAATCCTGGAGGGCAGGCCCCATGTTTTATTAATCTCCTTAACACCAGATGGTACTTTTTGTATAGTGGATTCTTAATAATTTGAAATTAATCAGTGCTGAATAGTTGAGGAATTATCCCATAAGCATCAAAACTTTGAAAATTTTGAGCATTCAGTATAGCAATCTTTCTAGATCTATGCCTCTCTTGACTTTCTAAAGTAAATTGAAAAAAACTTTAACACTCTTTGAAGATTTTAGGAAGATCATGATTCAGATGCTAAAGTCTGCCGGTACCCTCAGAGCTTGTTGGAACTACTGGAGGACCACTTAGCCTGGTGTGAAAGGCTTAGCCTCCTGGGCTTCTGTTTTGTTGGGTTCTTAGTTTTTCATCTTATTTGAAAGCAGCTATTCTTTTCCTTTTAATTTTCTGCTTCTAATTGTGTTAATCTACTAACAAACTTGTTTGGAAAACAATGTGCTTTAGAATTGACGGTAAGAATAAAGAGACTCCATAGAGTTCTTTTGGGAACAAGGCTTGGCATGTTTGGTGCATAGACTCCTCCCCTCTGTCTCTTCACTCCTTCAGCACCTTTTAGAGGTCAGCACTGCAGTAGTTACAAAGGCAGAACTTTATTCTTGTCTTAAATCTCTCTAGCAACTCAGAGGCCTTTCTGTGGTTCTCAGCTACATTTCAGATAATAGCTATTCTTGAATTATGTATTTTGCATATAGGTAATAAGGGGAAGAGTTTAGTATGGGGTCTTGTTTGGGCCTCTTAATTTGATTTTACATGGAATCATCACTTGAATTATAAGATTTAATACTTAAGTTTACAAAAAATATAGGTAATGAAGTGTATGTTTTTTTCTCCTATAGGAAATACAGATGAAGAGGACTGCAATTGAAGCTTTTAATGAGACAATTAAGATATTTGAAGAACAGTGTCACACACAAGAACAACATAGCAAAGAATATATTGAGCGATTTCGGAGAGAGGGGAATGAAAAGGAAATTGAACGGTAAGTCTGCCCAATACCTCCAAGTGCATCAGTGAGCCAAGACTTTTTTTCTCTAGTAACCTCTGCCATGTCTGATTTC
Source organism: Phacochoerus africanus (assembly GCF_016906955.1). Classification (NCBI taxonomy): domain Eukaryota; kingdom Metazoa; phylum Chordata; class Mammalia; order Artiodactyla; family Suidae; genus Phacochoerus; species Phacochoerus africanus. The sequence goes on from NC_062551.1 coordinate 164,795,129, forward strand.
ACCCCCTCGAGCTTGACAGTTGGGCCATATGGAATTGCTTGCTGTTACACTCATGGCAACAAGCCGAACCTTCTCTCTTTTTCATTCTTTTTTTTTTGCTTTCTTTGGGCCGCTCCCAAGGCATATGGAGGTTCCCAGGCTAGGGGTCCAATCGGAGCTGTAGCCCCCTGCCTATGCTAAAGCCACAGCAACGCAGGATCCGAGCCGCGTCTGCAACCTACACCACAGCTCACGGCAACGCCGGATCTTTTAACCCACTGAGCAAGGGCAGGGACCGAACCCGCAACCTCATGGTTCCTAGTCGGATTTGTTAACCACTGCGCCACAACGGGAACTCCTCTTTTTCATTCTTTTTCCATCATCCTAAATTGTTGACCCCTGCTCATCCTTTAGGACTCCGCTTAGATATGGCTTCCTGGAAAATCTTCCCTGATGCCCTAGACTGGTTTAGGAGATTTTTGTCCCCACCCCAGTAGTATCTGATCCTGATCCTTACCGTAACATTTGCTGAAGGTCACACTCACCGAACTGGGAGCTTGTTGACGGTAAGGATGGTGGCTTATTTTCCCTGAGAGCTCCAGCACATGTATTGTGGTGCCTGAGTATATAGTGGTGCTCATGGAATATTCGTTGAACTGAAAACAACTAGCCGCAGTCTGAGAATAAAGTGAAGGCAGAACAAGACCAATGGGCAGGGAGACCAGCCTGCATGTTGCAGGTGATTCACTGCATCGCTGCGTCTTTGTGGTCATCAGGTTAAAAGATGATGCAGCCCTGAACCAGAGTAATGGCAGGAAGGGAGGGGGAGTTAATAGAAATGCTGAGGACTTGATGCCCACCCCGATACGGCAGGTGTAGGAGAAAACCGAGATTATTCCTAGGTTTCTGATATGAGTGACTGAGGGATGATGTTATTCCAAATGGGATACCTGAGGGGAGTTCAGGTTTGAAACCAATGGGTTTTGAGGCCCTGTGAGAACTCAGGTGGAGTTATCTCAGAGGCAGATAGCTGGTTATTTGGAATTGGAGCTCAGGGTACAGAAAGGATTTGGGAGGCAGAAGTGTGTAGGTCATGGCAGAGACTAAGGATGAGGTTACACAGAGTGAGAAGCATGGGACGTACTGGGTCTGGCACCTAAAAGGGTATTGGGAACTTTTCTCAAAGCAAATTTCGTGGAGTATCAGAAGACTAAGGCAAATAGTAGTGGTTAGAGGAATGAAAAGTGGATAACAAATAAACATGGGAGTTCCTGTCATGGCTCAGAGGTTAACGAACCTGCCTAGCACCCTGAGGACTCGGGTTCGATCCCTGGCCTCGCTCAGTGGGTTAAGGATCTGGCGTTGCCGTGAGCTGTGGTGTAGGTCGCAGATGTGGCTCAGATCCCGCACTGCAGTGGCTCTGGTGTAGGCCGGCGGCTACAGCTTCAGTTCAACCCCTAGCCTGGGAACCTCCATATGTTGCTGGTGAGGCCCTAAAAAGACAAAAAGACCATAAATAAATAAATAAATAAATAAAATGAATCATATGCAAGAGAAAAGCAAAGTTATTTCTTATATTAGCACCAAAGTGTAACTGAACTCCTGTGTATGTAGGAACAGAATCAAGTGTTGTGAGGCACTGTAACCTAATGGTTACAACATGGACTTGGACTCCATACTTAACATTACTAGCTGTGTGACCCTGAGGGACTGACTTAACTCTCTGGGCTTGTTTCTTCTTCCATAAAGCTGTGGGTAATGCCTTGTTGAAATTCTGTGAGAACTAAGTGATACACACACAGACTCTTGGTACAGAAAGGTGTGTGTGTGTGTATGTGTGTATCTTGACATGGTATCAATAAATGACAATTATTATTAATACAAAATAGGAAAGAACTTGTCGTTTCGTTGCAGCGGGAATTGAAGTAGCATGATGAGGAGTTCCTTCTGTGGCACAGGGGGCTACGAATGTGACTGCAGCAGCTGGGGTCATTGTGGAGGCACGGGTTTGATCTCCAGCCTGGCACAGTGGGTTCAAGGATCTGGTGTTGCCACAGCTGTGGCATAGGTCGAAGCTGTGGCTCAGATTTAGTCCCTGTCCCGGGAACTTCCATAATGGCTGCAGGTGTGCCCATTAAAAAAAGAAAAGCCTGATGAAGTTTTAATAGTAATATAAAGCTATGCATGATTGAGGGACAGATGAGTAATACAAACAGTTGTTGCCTCAGGGTTCAGAGTACAGCAAACCTTTGTGTGCTGAAGAAGCTTAGGCCGTCCTCTACTGAGTAAGTGCTTACTGGGGTGTCCCAGGCTCTGTCGAGTCCTTTTTACATATATTACCACATTTAATCCTCGCAGTAACCCAGGGCCCAACACGATCGTCAGGATTCTCCTCACCCTCTGTCTTTTGGCTCAGTTGTTCTGTGTCGGCTTCATCCTTAGGCAGGCTTTCCCCATGAGGTAGCAGTGTTAACTGCTGGGGGAGCCTTAGAATCACATGTTCATAATTTAACAATCCCAGTGGAAAGAGAGAATCTCTACTTAAATTATTTTAGCAAGAACCCTGAATTTGACTCTCATTGAGTCAGTTTGGGGATTATTCCCATTCCTGAACAAGTCACTGTGGCTTGAAGTAGGGATGGGATGGAACGGAATATTCTTACTGGCCAGGCTGGGTTGTTTGGACATTCCCCTGTGAATCGGAGGTGGGGGCGGGAACCCTTCCCCGAGGGGGACATCAGGCTGCCGTTCCCAGAGGAGGGAGGGATCTGTGCCGGGCAGAGACAACGGATGTCCTTCACGCATCGGGTATTGGGGCTGAGCTCACACTATCGAGTACTTCTGAAGCTTGGTTCCTATTTTAGCCTTAACATGTCAAATATTTTCACAGAATTATGATGAATTATGACAAATTGAAATCACGTCTGGGGGAGATTCATGATAGCAAAATGCGTCTAGAGCAAGATTTGAAGAAACAAGCTTTGGACAACCGGGAAATAGATAAAAAAATGAATAGTATCAAACCTGACCTGATCCAGCTGCGCAAGATCCGAGATCAGCACCTTGTGTGAGTACTGTGGGCCCGGGTGGCAGGAGCTACCGCCACCCGGTTACGGCTGGCACTGGAGACGCTAGAGGCAGAGGAAGAGATTTGTAACTGAAAGCCTGCCAGTGAGATTGTAAGACTTCAGAGAAGCAGTCCCGTTAGTAGTGGGGGTACCGGCGTCTGCCTCAAGCAGGGTGTGGGGCCAATGAGACGGTAAGACTGAATCCACACAGATGGGCAAAGTGATAGAGCTTAGAAAGTACAGATCAATTAATGTCTGCCTAAAATACAAAAACCACAGAGAAAAACCACAGAGACACAAGTTACCCCTCATGGTCACAATAATTATTTGTATAATAATAATATACAAATAAGTATACAAAACAGTCCATTTAAAGGGTTTTTAGGGAGTTCTCGTTGTGGCTCAGTGGTTAATGAACCTGACTAGCATCCATGAAGATGCAGGTTCGGTCCCTGGCCTTGCTCAGTAGGTTAAGGATCCGGTGTTGCCGTGAGCTGTGGTGTAGGTTGCAGACGCGGCTCGAATCCCGGATTTCTGTGGCTGTGGCGTAGGCTGGCGTCTACAACTCCCAATTGGATCCCTAGCCTGGGAACCTCCATATGCTGCAGGTGCAGCCCTAAAAGGACAAATAAAGGGTATTTATACTTTTATGTTTTAATATCCTAGGAGTTCTCATTGTGGCTCGGCAGAAATGGATCTGACTAGTGTCCGTGAGGACACAGGTTCAATCCCTGGCCTTGCTCAATGGGTTGAGGATCTGGCATTGCTGTGAGCTATGGTGTAGGTTGCAGACTCAGCTCTGATCTGGCATCGCTGTGGCTGTGGTGTAGGCTAGTGGCTACAGTTCCAGTTCAACCCCTAGCCTGGGAACCTCCATATGCCGCGGGTGCAGCCCTAAAAAGACAATAAAAGAAAAAATTAAAAAAATTAAATTCTATATTTAAGTAATAGAGGTGTGTTGATAGCAGGGATGAAAGATGGCACACTTGAGGAGTGATGGAAAGGTGATTTTTAGCTGTATATACAGATACTATCTAAATAAAGGTTGAAAGATGTATTGTCAGAACAAGATGTGTGGATTACATTTTTAGAAGGCCAGATGGCTGCTTCATAGAAGGAGAAAATCCATAAGAAAGGACAGTGTAGTATGTTTAATTCTGGGTAAAAGTATAGACTATTACGAAATATGTTTATGGGTGACTTTGATGCACGTAATCCACTCAGTTCAGACTCTTGGCAGGAGGAGATGGAGAGTAAAGGCCTCTGACTGGGTTTTCCATGGACTTCAGGGTTTCTTTGTGTGAGAAAGGAAGACGGGATAAAATACAAACTTAGAGGTTGGGACAGTGGCTCTTGAGTTTCAGTAGCGGAAAATTTAAGGGGATTGTTTTGGGAGCAAACAATTTTAACCACGCTGTGCTGAGTAGTTTTAGTAATGTTCCCCTCTAGGGACCTTTCAGTTTGCTCTTGTGGCCAAAAAAAAAAAAAAAAAAAAAGTCAAGCAAGTTGCATATACTGTACAAAAAGAGCTTTGGATGAAAGGCAAGGAGGTGCCCCTGTGTAAAAGCAGGATATGTCTGCCCTGGATGCTCCCATGGTTCTGGTCGATAATGAAGCTGAAGAAAGGCCCAAAAGGCTATGCCGCGGACCCACAGGAACGAGTGGAAGCACCAGAAAGGGATGAGATATTAAAGAGCACACTGTTCCAAGAAGCATCACTAAGTATGGCAAGCTATACCTTGCAAGTTCCTTTAACAAGTTGTGTAAGCTGTATATAAAAGATAGTTTAGGTGGCATGCGTGGCCAGCCATGGCTGGGTTTCCTGCTGGGATGCTTAGGGAGACACAGAAAACCACTGCCTTTTTCGGAAGGGTTGCTTCAGAGAAGATAGTCCAGTGTCCCATAGTCTGTGCCTTGATGTCTCTAACAAAGACAGCACTAGAATTGATGCTTTCGATCTGCTCTCGTGCTGAAATGTGTAGTCAGTCTTGAAGGGGACCGGTTATAACACTTGTTTTGTTGCTGCGTGATTCTGAGCAGGTCGTCTCTTTGGTCCTGTTTTGAAGTTGGAATGTGTTGGAATTCTGCAGCACCCAGAGATTGTCATTAGTTCTTTAAGTCCCCTTTGCATGTGACGCTCCCCTGACTTGCTGCTGTATAGCTCTCAAAGATTTTTTGAGATTTCCTGCTAAGATCCCAATGTACTATTTCTAGAATATTCTGTTTGTTTTTTTTGGTCTCTTTTTAGGGCCACACCCTTGGCATACGGAGGTCCCAGGCTAGGGGTCAAATTGGAGCTGTAGCTGCCGGCCTATGCCACAGCCACAGCAACTTGGGATTCAAGCCGTGTCTGTGGCCTACACCCCGGTTCACGGCAACGCAGATCCTTAACCCACTGAGGGAGGCCAGGGATCAAACCTGCAACCTCATGGTTCCTAGTCAGACTCGTTTCCACTGCATCATGATGGGAACTCCCAAAATTTCATTTCTTAAATATAGAATAAAAGATTTCTTTCTTTTTTTTTTATTTAGGGCTGCACCCATGGCATATGGAGGTTTCCATAATTACCATTTACTTTTCTTGATATTCATAAACCTAAATTCTTAAGTTCAGAATCAAGAGTAACTTGCCGTAACAATATAGATGCATTAATGATAAGTTTTGAGGAATATGATCTAGGGGAATTTGTAACTATAAGGGAGTTGTTTAGAGAGTGGTGTGTTCTATTTTTTGTGTGTGTCTTTTTAGGGCCGCACCCATGGCATATGGAGGTTCCCAGGCTAGGGGTCTAATTGGAGCTGTAGCCGTTGGCCTATGCCACAGCACCACCAAATCTGAACCGCATCTGCGACCTATACCACAGCTCATGGCAATGCCGGATCCTTAACGCACTAAGGCCAGGGATCGAACCTGCAACCTCAACTTCATGGTTCCTAGTCGGATTTGTTTCCCCTGCACCACGATGGGAACTCCCCGTGTTCTGTTTTTTAAAACAACTTCATTGAGATATGGTTTGCATCCCATACATTTCACCCATTTAAAGTTGAATTAAATATCTTCAGTACCTTCACAGATATGTACAAGCATCACATTTTGGAACACTTCCATTACCACAGAAAGAAACCCTGTGCCCTTTACCTGTCATGCCCCTGTAACTCTGTTCCCTTCGGCCCTAAGCAACCATTAATCTATCTTCTGTGAGTTTTGAACATTTCACATACATGGAATCATATGATATGTAGTGTTTTAGGAGAGGCTTTTCTCAGTCAGCATAATGTTTTCAAGGGTCATCTATGTATAGCACGTTATCAGTACTTCATTCCTTGTTAATGGCTGAGTAATGTTCCATTGCATGGATGTTAAGCATTTCGTTTAACTATCCATCAGTTGCTGGGCATTTGGGTTGTTTCCACCTTTTGGATGTAATGAATGATGCTGTTTTAACATTTGTGTACGAGTTTTTATGTGGACATGTGTTCAGTTCTTCTGAGTATAGGTCAGTGAGTGGTACTTCTGGGTCAGTAGTGTAACTCTGCTTAACTGGGGAACTGCCAGACTTTTCCAGAATGGCTGCCCGGTTTTACATTTTCATCAGTGATGGTCTGGGGTTTTTTGTTTTTGGGTATTTTTTGCTTTTTAGGGCGGCACTTGTGGCATGTGGAGGTTCCCAGGCTAGAGGTTGAATTGGAACTGTAGCTGCTGGCCTACGCCACTGCCACAGGCATAGCAACACAGGATCCGAGCCACATCTGTGACCTACACCACAGCTCATGACAACACTGGATCCTTAACCCACTGATTGAGGCCAGGGATCAAACCTGCATACTAGTGGATACTAGTTGGGTTCTTAACCCCGTGAACCGCAACAGTAACTCTCTGGGTTGGTTGTTTTTTTTTTTTTCTTTTTGGTTCACCCTGTCGCATATGAAGTTCCCAGGCTAGGGATCAAATCTGAGGTTCAGTTGCAGCCTAAGCTGCAGCTGCAGCAACACTGGATCCTTAACCGACTGTGCCAGGCCGGGGATAGAACCTGTGTCCCAGCGCTCCCAAGATGTCACTGATCCTGTTGTGTCACAGTGGGAACTCCTGGTCTGGGCTTTTAAGAAAAATTTTTTTGTGTGTATGTGTCTTTTTGCCATTTCTTGGGCCGCTCCCGCGGCATATGGAAGTTCCCAGGCTAGGGGTGGAATCGGAACTATAGCTGCCAGCCTACGCCAGAGCCACAGCAACTCGAGATCCGAGCTGCGTCTGCAACCTACACCACAGCTCACGGCAACGCCGGATCGTTAACCCACTGAGCAAGGGCAGGGATCGAACCCGCAACCTCATGGTTCCTAGTTGGATTCGTTAACCACTGCGCCATGACGGGAACTCCTAAGAAAATTTTGTAGAGTATAGTTGATTTACTGTATTGTGCAAATTTCTGCTATTCGGCAAAGGGACCCAGTCATACGTATATTACATTCTTTTTCTCATCTTCCGTCATCTCCCATCATCTTCTGTTGAGGTTTTTAAAATAGTGATCATTCCTTAATTTATCTCTCTTTTTTTTTTCATTTTTTTGTTACTCAAATGAATTTATCACATCTGTAGTTGTATAATGATCATAACAATCTGATTTCACAGGATTTCCATCCCACAGCCCAAGCACATCCCCCCACCCCCCAAACTGTCTCCTCCGGAGACCATAAGTTTTTCAATGTCTGTGAGTCAGCATCTGTTCTGCAAAGAAGTTCCGTCTGTCCTTTTTTCAGATTCCACATGTCAGTGAAAGCATTTGATGTTGGTGTCTCATTGTGTGGCTGACTTGACTTAGCATGATAGTTTCTAGGTCCATCCATGTTGCTAAAAATGCTAAAATTCTTTTTGATGGCTAATATTCCATTGTGTATATGTACCACATCTTCTGGATCCACTCCTCTGTCGATGGACATTTAGGTTGTTTCCATGTCTTGGCTATTGTTCATAGTGCTGCAATGAACAGTGGAGTGCATGCATCCTTGCGAGTCGTGGTTTTCTCTGGATAGATGCCCAGGAGTGGGATTGCTGGATCAAATGGTAATTCTATTTTTAGTTTTCTGAGGAATCTCCATACTGTTTTCCACAGTGGTTGCACCAATTTACATTCCCACCAACAGTGTACTGGGTTCCTTTTTCTCCACACCCTCTCCAGCACTTATTGTTTGTAGACTTTTTGATGATGGGCATTCTGGCTGGTGTAAGGTGGTGCCTCATAGTGGTTTTGATTTGCATTTCTCTAATAATGAGTGACGCTGAACATCTTTTCATGTGTTTCTCAGCCATCTGTATCTCTTCTTTGGAGAGTTGTCTGTTTAGATCTTCTGCCTATTTTTTGATGGGGTTGTTTGTTTTTTTGGTATGGAGCTGCAGAAGTTGTTTATAAATTTTAGAGATTAGTCCCTTGTCAGTCGTTTCACTTGCAAAGATTTTCTCCCATTCTGTGTGGGTTGTCTTTTTGTGTTTAGGGTTTCCTTTGCTGTGCAGAAACTTTGAAGTTTGAGTAGGTCCCATTTGTTTATTTTTCTTTTTATTCTTAATTTATCTCTTACAACTATACATTATAAGAAGTAAGTTTTCAGGAGTTCCCGTCGTGGCGCAGTGGTTAGCGAATCCAACTAGGAACCATGAAGTTGTGGGTTCGATCCCTGGCCTTGCTCAGTGGGTTAAGGATCTGGTGTTGCTGTGAGCTATGGTGTAGGTCACAGACGTGGCTGGGACCCTGAGTTGCTGTGGTTCTGGTGTAGGCCAACGGCTATGGCTCCGATTCCACCCCTAGCCTGGGAACCTCCATATGCCGCGGGAGTGGCCCAAGAGATGGCAAAAAGACAAAAATAAAAAGTAAGTTTTCTTTTCAGGATGTCTTAGTTATCCCACTATATATGTAGGGAGTGCAAAGTTCTGTAAAACTGGGTGCAAGACAAGTTGTATTCCTCTTTAAGTTAGAAGTAATTTATTCTAAGCTCTTACGTGCCTGGTTATATGAGAAGTATTTGATCTCAGTTAGGATTAGGATTTTCCTGCCTCCTCTGCATGAGCATGCGTGCATTCACGTGTGTACACACACACAGATCATGTAAGAATGTCATCCTGAAGTAATGCCAGGAAACTAGGGGAGTGCAAGTTTCTTGTCTCTCAGCACTGCCATCACTGGGTGCTTCCCTTGTGCCTCAGCCCTGGGTCCTGCCTTTAATACGGAATTCCAGAAGATTCAGAGGTACTTTTTACAGTTCTCTCCTTATTGGCCACCAGGAGACTCTGCATCTTGAAACCTTTTTGTCTTCCATCCAGGGTGCCTTGGGCTTGGGCTTCTGCCACCCCCTCTAATAACTTTAGCCAGACTCTAGGGACGCATAAATTCTCTTCTAAGACTACTGCTTCCACCTCAGAGTGGTTTTTTTTCCTATTTCTCCCCCCCCCCCCACATACACACTGCTCCCTCAGGGATTGCTCAATTTAATCTTCTTTCTTGGTGTAATAAAACACAAGCTCCTTTCTTCTTGGAGAGAAGTAGCTGGGTTGATGGCTGCCGTATATACCTATTTTTTTCTCCTACTTAATGGGGTGGAGTCTAGGTAAGGATATGCTAACAACAGCTATTTTTTTCTCTTTAGTTTTTCTTAAGATAACTTCACTTTATGCTATGGGAGTAGTATTTTTCCTGTTTTTTTAGAAGAGAATATTGAAGCATAAAGAAGGGCTGGTGAGAGCACAAGGTTAGTTTGGTCCTGCAGCACAACTTGGTCTAACCTAATAAACTGTGAATGATTGCCATCAGCGGTAGGAGTCTATCCACGGCCACATCTAAAGTAACATTATTGGGAGTTCCCATCGTGGCTCAGCGGAAACAAATCTGACTAGTATCCATGAGGAAGTGGGTTCACTCCCTGGCCTCGCTCCATGGGTTAAGGATCTGGCCTTGCCATGAATGAGCTGTGGTGTAGGCCAGCAGCAACAGCTCCAATTTGACTCCTAGCCCGGAAACTTCCATATGCTGTGGCTGCAGCCCTAAAAAAAAAGACAAACAAAAAAGCAGTATTATCAACGACTAGATGATCATTAGCAGCAGATCACATTTAAGTATGACAGAAAGCTGGGGAAAGCAGCTGATAAGATAGATGATAAAATATCAGACTCCAGGAGTTCCCGTCATGGCGCAGTGGTTAACGAATCCGACTAGGAACCATGAGGTTGCGGGTTCGGTCCCTGCCCTTGCTCAGTGGGTTAAGGGTCCGGCGTTGCCGTGAGCTGTGGTGTAGGTCACAGACGCGGCTCGGATCCCTCGTTGCTGTGGGTCTGGCGTAGGCTGGTGGCTACAGCTCTGACTCGACCCCTAGCCTGGGAACCTCCATATGCCGCGGGAGCAGCCCAAGAAATAGCAAAAAGACAAAAAAAAAAAAAAAATCAGACTCCAGAAAAATCCCAGGATACTGAAACTGTGATCCAAATTGAATATCATAAGATTAAATTTGAATAAATGTCATCTTACACATAGCTCCAAGAGGTGACCTTCCCAAATACAAAATTGGAGAAGCAGGATGGGGCGGCAGTGTGTATGAGGAATTCTGAAGGAATTGTGACTGCAAAAGTTAGTTATGTCTTACATTAAAATGTAAAAGACAGGAGTTCCCGTCGTGGCGCAGTGGTTAACGAATCCGACTAGGAACCATGAGGTTGCGGGTTCGGTCCCTGCCCTTGCTCAGTGGGTTAACAATCCAGCATTGCCGTGAGCTGTGGTGTAGGTTGCAGACGCGGCTCGGATCCCGTGTTGCTGTGGCTCTGGCGTAGGCCGGTGGCTACAGCTCCGATTCGACCCCTGGCCTGGGAATCTCCGTATGCCGTGGGAGCGGCCCAAAGAAATAGCAAAAAGACCAAAAAAAATAAAATAAAATAAAATAAAATAAAATAAAAAAATAAAAATAAAATGTAAAAGACAAGCCATTAAAAAGTCCCATTCTCTTATGCTGGCCAAACACTCTTTGAGCACAGGAAGCCACCTACCTTCTTTATCCGAGGAAAAGAAGCCCTAGAAAAAAGTCCACCTAAAGTTAATACATTTCAAAGGGTGTGATGGGATTTTCAATTTGTCCTCACATTTTCTACTTTCCATCTTTCTCCATCCTGCTCTGTGCCCAAGAAAATGAATCTGTTTGCACTCTGGCCTCTAATTAGTTTGGGCCATTTGGAGGCACAGGCCAGAGATGAAAGGGCAGAGAGAGAGTGAAGTCAGAGCATTTATTTTCTGGCTCCCTCCCTGTGTGATCCCTGCGAGTTGGCTGTGTCCCTACTCTCTACCAAAGGTGGCACCCTCCATACAGTCCTCTCCGAGCTCCAGTAACTGCGCTCTCCTGTGACTCTGCCATGCCAGCAGGTCAAGGCTTCCCACTATGGCTAGCCCCGGGTACTGCATTATCCCTTGGGAGCTCTTCTGAAACTTCTCCAGACCTTTGTAAATTATAAACTCTGCTCAGCTACCAGTTTGTACCTTCTGCTCCTAGCCAAGACCCTAACTGATATAAATTAAGCAAAATGTCATAGTATGCAGTAAACAAAATGATAGTTTGATTGGAGTTGGAGTGGAGTCTAGGTAAGGATATGCTAACAACAGCTATTTTTTTCTTAGCTTTTCTTAAGATAACTTCACTTTACGCTATGGGAGGAGTATTTTTCCTGTTTTTTTTTAGAAGAGAATATTGAAAAATGAAACTGAATATAAGGAAAATAAGTTAATCTTATGTGTACTCAATTTATGTTGTAACTTCAACTTTATACCTTTATTGGAATAAACAAAGAAAAAGACCACACAATTAGTTGCAGAATGAGAACTGGGTGTTAAGTCTGATACTCTGTTCAGGTTTTTCCTCTAGAATGTACTGCTTTACATGTGATCTAGGCAATACTCAGTAACGGTAAGTTAAACATGAATTAACACATTTACTTGGAGTTCTCATCATGGCTCAGTGGTCAACGCGACCTGACGAGGATCCATGAGGTGGCAGGTTCGATCCCTGGCCTTGCTCTGTGGGTTAAGGATCCGGCGTTGCTGTGAGCTGTGGTGTAGGTTGCAGACACGGCTCAGATGCTGTGGCTGTGGAGTAGGCTGGCAGCTGTAGCTGATTAGACCCCTAGCCTGGGAACTTCCATATGCTGCAGGTGCGGCCCTGAAAAGACAGAAAAATAAAAATAAAAATAAAAGCTAGTCAGTTCCCGGCGTTGTTATTGGATGTTTAAGGACTCAGAACTATATAGAAGAATTTGAGGTGGATGTTTGGGAGATTAGAAAAGTTGCCTGTGTCACGTGAGGATGAAGCAAATTCTCCTGGATTTTCCTGGAGTCCTAACATTCCTGTGGCAGGAAGGGAGGTTCAGTGTAAAGAGGCTGGTGGCTGAGAGAAAATGGGGACCGGAGAAAAGGCGGTGCCTTTTGTTTATTTCACACCTTTTATCCAGTGGGCTTCTCTCTTTCACAAAGGAAGGAGCAGCCCTTCCAGGCTAGAAAACTTTGGATGATAAGAATGTTCAGAGGAAGGTATCTGGATATTTTGCTAAGAGAAATGATGGTGTAGGAAGGAGTTTGTTATTAAATAAATTCTATCAAGATCATATGCTAATTGTTTTCCAGTTTTTCACTGAGCATAGAAAAATGAAATCCAAGTTAACTGAAGAACATGTCTTACTGAGAAAGGCTTATATAGTCTGTCTAAAAGAACTTTAAAATTAGGTGCGATGCCAAGTTATCTAGTGTACTTGGGTCAGAAAGACACATAAGATGACCTTTCTGCAGATTTTGTTAAAAGCAGCCTCCCTACCAGTACTTCCTGACTGTTGAATGTCTACTCTGTGCTGGCACTGGTGTCAGCATTTGGAGTGGCTGTGACCAGGACGGATTCTTTCCTTTACAGCAGCTTACATTTTAGTGAGGGAGACAAACATAAATACCAAGGGGGTTCCTTGGTGGCTCAGCAGGTTAAAGATGTGGCGTTGTCCCCGCTGTGGTTCAGGTTTCATCAGGCTCAGGAACTTCCCATGCCGTGAGCAGAGCCAGAAAGTAAAAATATTAAATAATGAATTTCAGGCAAGTGCCGTGAAGATGGTGAAATAAGGGAAAATACGGAGAGTGACCAGTGACTGTTGGCACAGTCAGGGAGATCCTCCCTGAGTTGATGTGTACGATGAGGCCTGAATGATCAGGAGCCTGGTTGGGGGCGGTGGGATGAAAGAGTTTCCTACACTCAAGTTTTAGACCGTCATCCGAGTCCATGGAACTAAATGTAACGGTTTATGTCATTTTACATCTAAATCGTTGCTCTATTTTAAAATACAGTGATTTGCCTAGTGATGAAGTAAATTTGGGTGAATTACTCAGATTGCCACCCTGAATGTCTTGTGCTTTCTTAGGTGTAAAAATAGACCTTGAGATGCTGTTTTAGACTATTAAACTCAATACAGTAGGCCACAGAGGAGTCGTGTCCTCTGGCTTGGTGGAGATTGCAGATGTGACGCTGTGCGCACCTAACTAATGCTTTCAGCAAGGAGTGTCCCATTGTGTTTTAGTGAAAGTATGTGTGTGTTTGTGATGCTACAACTTTCCTTTTTTAAAAAATTTAAAATTTTTTAAAAATTTATTTTTATCTTATCACTCAATGAATTTATTACATTTATAGTTGTACAGTGATTGTGATGCTGTAACTTTCTAGAAAAGGAAAGTGAGGTGTTGCCATTGCGGTGCAGTAGGTTAGGAATCTGACTGCGCCTCTGCTTGGGTTGCTGCGGAGGTGAGGGATCAGTCCCTGGCCCAGCGCAGTGGGTTAAGGACCTGGCGTCACCACAGCTGTGACAGGTGAGGCTCAGATTCAGTCCTTGGCCCAGGAACTTCCGTATGCCATGGGCAGAAGAAAGAAGAGGAAAATGAGAAGTGGAAGAAGTGCCTGTTTCAAGTCGCAAGCTGTGTTTCTCCCTTTTTGCAGAAAGGTGAAGGAAAAGTAATGGAGAAGCTAGTTTAGGGAAATCTCTGGCCATTCTTAGTGGGACTGGGAAAAATAAGAAGTTCCTGGGCTCTGAAAATTTGGTTGTCTTGGATATGTCTGCTTTGTCCAGGCAGAGTTTGCCCAGATACTGACTCTGCTGTCTTCCGTCTGGCAGGTGGCTCAATCACAAAGGAGTGAGACAGAAACGCCTGAATGCCTGGCTGGGAATCAAGAATGAGGATGCTGATGAGTAAGTTCTCTTTGTACCTTTTTGTCAGAGGACTTTGTTCCCAGTATGACATGAGACTTCTAATACATACTAAATGTTGATTCTCTTTGTTAGTTGGGGACACTGAATCAAGAACTTTGCACCTCTTTAGATTGAATTGGCCTCAAGAGTACCCTGTAGGTTCAGAGACCTGCTAAGCTGTGTGAAACCTGGATACATAAGCATTACTCATTCAGACATTCATGTGTCAGGTTATTGGATGAGATATGTGAGTTCTGTGCTTACTGCATAAAAGCAAAGTTGTTAAAAAAACATCCAACTGACCCAATTTCACTCTGTCATTTTGTGGTTAAAGATTTGAAAGAAAGTTTTGTTGATGAATTTGCTTTTAGATATAAGTAACCTGACTGTTAGAGTAATATTCTAGCGTTTAATTTTTAGGAGCTATTTTGTCAATGAGCAAGACGAAAATCTGCCCCATTATGATGAGAAAACCTGGTTCGTTGAGGATGTCAATCGAGTACAAGCAGAGGATCTGCTTTACGGGAAGCCCGATGGCGCCTTCTTAATTCGGGAGAGTAGCAAGAAAGGATGCTACGCCTGCTCTGTGGTGTAAGTCTTCTCTGGGGGATGACATTTTGAAAACTTCTGCATTGATTAATAGGAAATCAGCCCCTCATAAGTTCAGATCAGATCAGTTGAAGTAAGTAAGGAACCATGGCTTAGACCATTAATACGTCTACCAAGAAAACAGTGGCTTCAGGAGAAATACCATCTGAATTATTTGCGGGGATTGCAATTAAAACAGTAAGCAGGCCAGGCACATCACTGTTGCCCTTGGATTTCAGGTACCTGTGAAAAGTAATTTGAGGAGTTCCTGTTGTGGTTCTCTGGGTTACAAACCCGACTAGTATCCATGAGGATGCAGGTTCCATCTTTGGCCTCACTCTGTGGATTAAGAATCTTGGCATCACCATGAGTTGTGGTGTAGGTCGTAGACACGGCTCCAATCTGGTGTTGCTGTGGATGTGACTTAGGCTGGAAGCTGCAGCTCTGACTGACCCCTAGTCTGGGAAATTCCATATGCCACAAGTACAGCCCTAAAAAGCGCAGGGCGGGGGAGGAATTTGAGATAATCAATTGAAAAGATCATGTAATTCTTTTGAGTCATTTAATTCCTTCTCCTGCATGTCTAACTTGGCCTTCGTTGTCAGATTAAGAAGGGCTTGACTAAATATGACTGTTCTCACTAAAAGTAAAAAATGATCTAAAATTTGTACTTAAATAGTATTCTATTGGGGTAGAGATAGAAAATCTTGAGCATTTTCTGTAAGATGATCTCATGACTTTGGAAAAGCCTATTTTCCTTTTGATGAAAAGTGAAATTCTGGGGAAAACTAATCATGCCTCAGACAGATTTTGCCTTGGTGTTCTGTTTATTCCTTAAAAAGGCAAATGTTTTCATTGACAAAGACCATACTTAGAGTGGTCATGAAAGAAGTCTGGGGCCAGATATACTGGATTCAAATCCTGACTCCTCCTAGCAGATGTGTGACCTCAAGTAAGTTATTTAACCTTTCTTTGCCTAGTTTCCTTATCTGTAAGATAGGGATAATAAGAGTATCTGTTTACGGAAGGACTTTTGTGAGTATTACATGAGTTAATACTGTAATGTAATATGCTTTGATGGGAACATATTAAGTAAATGTTACCTATTCGTAGTATTATGGTAACGATGTTACCAGTGGACACGGCAGAAGGCAGAGGTGACAAAAGGACTCTGCCTTCCAAGAGCATAAGGTGGTGAGGACAGACAAAAAGACACTCATGTGGGAGTTCCCGTCGTGGCGCGGTGGTTAACGAATCCGACTGGGAACCATGAGGTTGCGGGTTCCGTCCCCGGCCTTGCTCTCAGTGGGTTAGGGATCCTGCGTTGCCGTGAGCAGTGGTGTAGGTTGTAGACTCGGCTTGGATCCCTGTGTTGCTGTGGCTGTGGCCGTGGCTGGTGGCTACAGCTCTGATTTTTTTTTTTTGTCTTTTTGCTATTTCTTGGGCTGCTCCCTCGGCATATGGAGGTTCCCAGGCCAGGGGTTGAATCGGAGCTGTAGCCACCGGCCTACGCCAGAGCCACAGCAACGCGGGATCCGAGCCGCGTCTGCGACCGAGCCGCGTCAGCTCACGGCAACGCCGGATCCTCGACCTCGAGGATCCTCGACCCACTGAGCAAGGGCAGGGACCGAACCCGCAACCTCATGGTTCCTAGTCGGATTCGTTAACCACTGCGCCACGACGGGAACTCCTACAGCTCTGATTTGACCCCTAACCTGGGAACCTCCATATGCCATAGGAGCGGCCCAAGAAATGGCAAAAAGACCAAAAAAAAAAAAAATGACATTCATATCAACAGAGTGCTCAGGTGCCTTAGATTCCTCTGGTCCTCAGTGGTCTATTTCTGTCGTGCAGTCAGAGTTTGATTTCAACTTTACGTGGTTTCAAAGCCCACATTTTTCTTTTGTACCATGTTTCTTCATTTGACCATTAAGTATCCAAGGTGAATAGAATCACGGTGACATAGGTATCACTAATAGGTGTGTGCATGAGAAACTAATTCTGGCAGAGAAAGTTCAGCTAATTCCTGGAAGACTAAAGAGCAGCTGGACCATATTGGGAGAGCTGTGTTCTTTGTCTCCTTCTTTTAGTCACAGACCCGACAAGACTCAAGTCTATAGCATGTGGATTTCCCTTATGAAAACCAGCTGGAGTCGTATGTCATATTGGGTTTCACTTTGGGGATAATTGGAAGCAAAAATGTCTGTCATCACAAAGGCTTCCATTTGTTTGCCAGCCACTCCAGCTATAGAAAACCCGCTGACAGTGATTTCCCAGTTTACTTAGGACATTTGCCGAAGCTAGGGATCTAAATAATTGAGTTTTTTAAAAGGAGATTTTCATAGCAGAATTAAAATGATCATGCAGTAGGATGTCAAGGCATGACACTTAATTTTCTATTTTAATTTCTGTTGATGACATCACTAAGAAGCCTCAGAAGAAATTTCCTAACTCTGTAGTTAGTAGTCTCCACCTAAAGACCTGCAGCCAGCAAAACATGTATTCCACTAGGTGAGGAAGTCCGGTCGTGAGCACTTGTGACCATTTGGGGAAAGAAATTTGATGAGGGATAGAACAGTGAGACAGATCAATGGGGAGACAGAAGGCGTGAAAAAAACTACACAAGTGGGTCTAACAGACATCTCTAGAACAGTCCCTCTAACTGCAGCAGAATATGCATTCTTTCAAATGCACATGAAACATTATCCAGGCTAGACCACAGTTTAGGCCACAAGTCTTAATAAATTTAAAAGGTTTGAAATCATACAAAATATACTCTCCATAACTACAATGGAAATAAATTAGAAATTAAAAACAGAAAGAAATTTTGGAAATTTACAAATCCGGTCAGTAAACAACACGCCCCTAAAGAACTGATAGTCAAAAAAAGGAAACGGGGGAAATGAGAAGATACTTTGAGATGGGTTAAAAAGAGAAACACCAAGTACTAACTTACAAAATGCAGCTAAATCAGTGTCAAAAGGGAAATTTATAACTGTAAACATTTGCATTTAAAAAAAATCTTACATCAGTAACAACCCAAGCAAGCATGAGGAAGGGAATAATAAATATTAGAACAGAAATGAAGACTGAATGCTTTCCTTTAAGATCAGGAGGAAGATCAGTATGTGTGCTTTCTCCACTTTTAATCATTGTACAGAAGAATGTTGGGGCATTTAGGCAAGAAAAAGAAGTAAAATGTATCCAGATTGAAAAGGAAGAAGTAAACCATTATTGCTAATACATGAGTTCGGCAAACTTGAGGTTAAAAGATAAGGATACAAAAGTTATTTGCATTTTTATATGCTAGTAGTGAACAATCTGAAAGTGAAATGACATGCTATTTACAACAGCACAAAAATGATAAAATGTCTAGGTTTAAAAAAAAAGAAATGCAAGAGTTCCCGTCGTGGCTCAGTGGTTAACAAATCCAACTAGGAACCGTGAGGTTGCGGGTTCCATCCCTGGCCTTGCTCGGTGGGTTAAGGATCCGGCGTTGCCCTGAGCTATGGTGTAGGTCGCAGATGTGGCTCGGATCCTGTGTTGCTGTGGCTGTGGTGTAGGCCGGTGGCTACAGCTCCAGTTAGACCCGTAGCCCGGGATCCTTCATATGCCGCGGGAAGTGGCCCTAGAAAAGGCAGAAAGACATTAAAAAAAAAAAAAAAAAAAAGGCAAGAGCTGTACAGTGAAAACTGAAGCATCACTGAAAGAACTAGATAAGTGAAAACACATCCTGTGTTCATGGCTCGGATGACATGGTATTGGTGATGTGACAGTACCTCCCACTAATTGATCTGCATGTTCAATGTAATCCATATAAAAAAAAATCTCAGCTGGCTCTTTACAGAATTGGCAAGATGGGCCTAAAATCCGTGTGAGAATGTAAGGGACCCAGAATAGCTAAAATAATTTTGAAAGAAAAGAGTTGAGGTACACCTCCCAATTTCAAAACTTACAACAAAGCTCCAGTAATAAAAATTGTGAGATGCTGGCATAACATGTAGAGCAATGAATAGAATTGAGAGCCAAGAAATAAAGTCTTACATTTATGGTCAGTGGGTTTTCAGCAAGGGTCTCAAGACCATTCAGGGGGGAAAACAGTCATTTCAACATACAGTGCTGACAGCTGGCGTGCAACTCTTGAAAGAATGAGGGTGGACCTACCTCACACCACATGCAAAAATTAATTCAAGATGTATCAGGAGTTCCCATCATGGCTCGGTGGTTAATGAACCTGACTAGTGTCTGTGAGGATGTGGGTCTGATCCCTGGCCTTGCTCGGTGGGTTAAAGACCCGGCGTTGCCGTGAGCTGTGGTGTGGGTTGCAGACGAGGCTCGGATCTTGTGTGGTAGTCCGGCAAGCTCCGATTCAACCCCTAGCCTGGGAACCTCCACATGCTGCAGGTGCATCCCTAAAAAAGACCAAAGACCAAAAAAAAATGCATCATAGAACATAAATGTAAGAGCTAAAAGCTGGGACGTTTAGGAGAAAACATAAACATAAATCTTTTATGCTTGTGGGTCAGGCAGTTGTCTCATACATCAAAAGCATAAACATCAAAAGAAAAAATAGGTGAATTGGACTTCACCATAACTAAAGACACTATCAAAGTGAAAAGACCACTCACAGAATGGGAGGAACGGTTTGCAAATCATATTTCTAAGCAACTAGTTAGTGTCTAATATAGAAAGAGCTCTTTATTAACAATAAAAATAAAAATGCCCCAATTTATTTTCTTTTTATGGCCTTAGTTGCAGCATATGAAAGTTCCTGGGGTCAAATTGGAGCTGCAGCTGCAGGCCTACGCCACAGCCATAGCAACACTGGATCTGAGCTTCATCCGTGACCGTGCTCCAGCTTGAAGCAATGCTGGATCCTTAATGCACTGAGCCAGGCCAGGGCTCGAACCTGCACCCTCAGGGAGACAGCATCAGGCCATTAACCCACTGAACCACAAGGGGAACTTGCCCCAATTTAAAAATAGGCAGGGGAGTTCCTGTCATGGCTTAGCGGTAATGAACCTGACTGTGCCATAGGCCGGCAGCTGTAGCTCCAATTTTACCCCTAGCCTGGTAACTTCCACATGCTGCAGGTGTATCCCTAAAAAGTAAAGTAATGTAAAATAAAAATGGGCAAAAGATTCAAATAGACATTTCTCTCTTTTTTTTTTTTTTGTCTTTTTGTCTTTTAGGGCCACACCCGCAGCATATGGAGGTTCCCAGGCTAGGGGTTGAGTTGGAGCTATGGCCACTGGCCTACACCACAGCCACAGCAATGTGGGATTTGAGCCGCATCTGCAACCTTACACGACAGCTCACGGCAACGCCAGATCCTTAACCCACTGAACGAAGCCAGGGATCAAACCTGCATCCTCATGGATGCTAGTTGGGTTTGTTAACCACTGAGCCATGAGAGGAACTCCTCAAATAGACATTTCTTGTCTTTTTTCTTTGCCTTTTCTAGGGCCACTCCCGAGGCATATGGAGGTTCCCAGACTAGGGTCCAGTCGGAGCTGTAGCCAGTGGCCTACGCCAGAGCCACAGCAATGCCAGATCTGAGCCATGTCTGTGACCTACACCACAGCTCACGGCAACACCAGATCCTTCACCCACTGAGCAAGGCCAGGGATTGAACCCGCAACCTCATGGTTCTTAGTCAGATTCGTTAACCACCGCGCCATGATGGGAACTCCTCAAATAGACATTTCTTTAAAGAAGATACATAAATGGCCAATAAGCATTTGAAAAGCTTGATATCATTTGTCATTAAGGGAAGTATAAATCAGAACCACAGTGAGATACCGCAAGGATGACTAATCAGAAAGATGGGCAGCAGTAAATGTTGACAAGAATGTGGAGAAATCAGAGCCCTTCTGCATCGCTGGCGGGAATTTAAAATGGTGCAGCTCGAGTTCCTGCTTGTAGCCCAGTTTGGGCATCTCTGTAGCACCACTACGCAGGTTTGATCCCCTGTCCAGTACTTGACGAGTGGATAACCCAATCGTGGTATATCCAGGCAATGAAATATGCCTCAGCCATGAGAAGGATGAAGTATCCACACACATGCCGCCAGGTCGAAGGACGTTGAAAGCGGTGTGCTGAGTGAAAGAAGCCAGACACAAAAGATTGAGGGACACTGCATGATTCCGTTTATGCGGAATGTCCGGAAGAGGCAAATCCATAGCGACAGAACGTAGATGAATGGTTGCCAGGGTCTAGGGGGAGGGAGGAACCCCGACTGCTAATGGATACCTGCTTTCTTTTCAGGGCGATGGAAACACTCGAGTTAGATAGTGGTGACTGTAGAACACCTTGTGAGCTTTCTAAAAACAACGGCTGTGCGCACTGAACAATCTTGGGGGGTTTGTTCTGCCCCTCTCTAGTGCTTCCTTGACGCCCGAAGGTCCAGAGCTGAGTGACTAAATGCAGCCATCCATTTTAGCTCCACCAGGTCTGGTGGGAGGTGAGGGCGTCTCCGTGCCGAGTCCGTAGGGGTGGGGGACAGACGCGCGTGACGTTGTACAAGCTTTGACGGACAGAGGTCTCCTGCCTCGCCTTTGCAGAGCGATTCTCAGACCTCAGCTCCCTTAGGGTCCCTGCGTCTGTGGCTCTCTACCCTAATTCCCCGTGGTGTCTGTGTGTTGTGTCGTTGCAGCGCCGACGGGGAGGTGAAGCACTGCGTGATCTACAGCACGGCTCGCGGCTACGGCTTTGCAGAGCCCTACAACCTGTACAGCTCGCTGAAGGAGCTGGTGCTCCATTACCAGCAGACGTCCCTGGTCCAGCACAACGACTCCCTCAACGTCAGGCTCGCCTACCCTGTCCACGCACAGATGCCCTCGCTCTGCAGGTAGAGAGGAGTGGGAAGAGAGGCGGCTCTCTGGCATCGTTTCTGCAGCTTTTGTTAGACGATGAGGGCATTCTTTCTACGTAGACTGCTTGTTTTGCACAAGAAGTGAATCTGTGAATGTGAAGTGGAGAGAGAGGCCGAGCAGCAGCTGGCCGGGATAGGGCGTGAGGGGCCTGAGGTTCTCTGGGACTCAGCCGTGCCGCTGCACTGACATAGGAAGCTGGAAGCAGATGTTGATTTTTGGAAAGAATATTTCTTTGGGGTTTTTGTTTTGTTTAGCCAGCTTCTCTCAACGTTAGGCCTGGTGAGCGTGGGGGGTTGTATCTGGAAGCCTCTGGCACGTCGCTGTCCTCTTGTGAGAGGCCATGTCCCTGGGAGGGTGTGGCAGGGCAGGGCTCTGTTAGGGGTCTCTTTTGACCTGGCAGTCTTTCCTAACTTCCTCCACAAAAGAAGGCGGTTTTGGTTCTGTAGTGGAATGGCA
Source organism: Phacochoerus africanus (assembly GCF_016906955.1). Lineage (NCBI taxonomy): Eukaryota > Metazoa > Chordata > Mammalia > Artiodactyla > Suidae > Phacochoerus > Phacochoerus africanus. The sequence goes on from NC_062551.1 coordinate 164,817,331, forward strand.
CTTGGTGAAAAACACAACCAAAGGAAAATGGGGAGGCTGGGGATTTCATTTAAAGACTCTTAGTCAAAGGGTAAAAAGCTCTCACCCGAAGGTACTTTATTTCTTAACCAACATAGTTTAGGCATCAGCATCTCATCGCTCCTCCTTCTAAAGAAGCATTCTGTTTAAAAACCAAATTGATTTCAGCGGAACAGTGATTGTTGCCAGACGAAGTTCTGATGGAAAAAAGCGGCCCTCGTATCTGAATGCACACGTCTGTCCCAAACCTGAAAATCAGAGGAAGCCTCGAACTTGTTCGTTTCAGCAAACACGGACATTGGTCAGTGTACCTCCTCTTGCCTTGCCCTTGTTTCTCAGAGATGAGGAATGGTGTTCTTTGTGTGGGCTGGTGAGCTTTGAATCATAAAATGAAGTTGGTGCTTGTGTGGTGTTTCCTTAGCCTAAAGAATGATCTGTCCTTTGAAACCCTTGTTCCTTGTTTGTATGAGTAAAGAAAAGGTGCGATCCGGTGCTTTTAGATGCTCGAGATACCAAACAGTGACGCTGGACAACACGCTTCCGTGCGCTTCCCCGAGGTTAAAGGCCCTGCAGAAATAGTCACCATGGTTTGATGTCCCTTCATCTCCTGTCCTCTGCTGGGTGGGGCCCTGGGGAGCCACAGGTGGCCAGGGCTGTAGCTGAAAGGGAGCCAGAGTGGATTCAGGGACTTCAGTAAATCGCAGACCCAGAGGCTCTAGTGTCAAGGGTGAGGATTGTACCACATCACCCCTGTGCTTCCATATACTGGCTTCTGAGGCTTCCGCAAGGAAAGGAAAGGATGGATTGGAAATTAGGCTCTTAGTCAAAGCCGTCTGGACGCTTTTCTCTGTCTTTTTTTTTTTGGTGTCATCTTGCCATTAAGACAATGTGCAGGCCGTCCTTAGGCGTCAGTAGCCCCGATTTTAGGCCAGGAATCTTCCACTCCGTGTGGGTGAGATCTTCCGGCGGAGCAAAGCTGGGCATCACGCCTGCCTCCACTGTGCCCACCCCCATCCGTCCACACTCACTTGACAGATACAATCCAGTTGCCTCCGAGCCAATCCTAGAGCCGTAATAGGCCCCAGGTGAGTGAGCGGTGCGAGCCCAAAGCTGTGCAGTCAGGTATCCTGGCTGCTAGAGAAGCCACCGTCTTGAGTCTTGGTGCGTAAGAGTTACAGCTAGGAAAGCTCTAGTTCGGGGGATGAAAGACAGTATTCTGCTTTCCCCGAGCACTTATCTTGGTGAGGGGGTCTAGAATGGACCGTGACGTAGACATAGACACAGATGAAAAATCTGAGGAAAAACCTCCCGAGTTACTAACAGGATAAGAAGGGGGCATATCTTTGGCTTCTCCTTGGTTATGTCGCAACTTCAGGATTGGGTGAGGCAGATAAATGAAACCCGCTCCAGGGTCACTGTTCTGACCTAAGCTCTTAACCGAGAGCCAGCTGGACATTCTTCCCCAAATTGCCGGATTGAAATCTTGCTGGCTTTACCGAGTAATGCCAGACTGACTGCTACCAGGCGTGCCTGGATGGCTTTGCGCCTGGGGTCGAACCCACTTGAGCAGCAAGCTGCTCGGGATTGGGTGCAGGGAATCCCTTCGTCTGGTTCTAAAATTCGGTGTTCCAAATGTCTCTTACAAGAAATGGAAACAAGGCTGAGGATACATGCCTCTGACGTCAGACTGTGTTCTGCTCCTTGTCCGGCGGGCGTTGGGGTGTGCAGAGAGCGGGCAAGCACCATCCACTGTCTGCACTTGGGCGGGCTCGTGGGGCAGGGCTGCTCTTCCCAAGCCCCACGTTCCTTCACGCTCTTCTCTCCTTGTTCGTTCTGGAGTTCGTTGCTTTGTGGGAACTAAGACCTAGAGACATCTGGAGGATTTGGCAAGTATTTGCTTGATCTCGAGCCTGTGGCGATGGTATCGGGGCCAGTCTGGTAACTACGTGGAGGGATCCTGTGCATCCCTCTGCTCCATGGTCTCGGCACAGACCCTGGCCTCCTTCCTCGGAATCCCCTCTGTCCTGTCCCACCCTCTGGGCCCTGGGCTTCTCTCTTGGCATCTGAACCGTAGCCTCCCTGAGGCAGAGTAGAGACAGACCGCAACCAGAGGGGCTTATTGTTTGCCTGGCTAGAAAAGCTGGCCACCAGCGGGGAAGCAGCGTGGGGCTGGCTGGACCCTGGTCCTCCACCCATCTCTCCTAGGTGGCGCTTTCATCACAGAACAGTGCTGTCTCCCTCTGGCCACAGATGCTACCTGAACCTTGGCCATGGCTCAGGCCTGTACAGGCTAGCTTTATCCTCACCCCTGATTTGGCCAAGGTTGTGCACTTCCTAGTATCTTGCCCTACCCTGTCTCCACGCCTGGATGGGACCTCCTGCTTACTTTGGACCTCACGTGCTTTGAAGAAGCTTTGAGAGCCAGTGTGGTGTCTTCCATGGGTCTCCTCTTCCTGCAGCAAGAAACTAGCCTCCTGGGTCCCCTTGAGCCAGACATCATCTGGGCAAGTCCTGGTTCCTCGAGGTGGTCTCTGTTGCCAGTTAAGACTCCTTAGTAGGTCTCTGTGCCTCAGTGGCCTCACAGCAGAGGGTCCAGAGGGTCTCTGCTGTCAACTGCTCAGCCTTGCTCGAGCTCCAGCCACTTGTGACGACCACCCTTGTTCCCTTACCAGTTCCAGCATGTGACTTTGGTGCCCTGTTGTTACTCGTGAAAAACCTCTTCTTCTGTTGTCTTTGATGTAGTCAAAAAAATTCATGTAGTTACGTAACAATATCTGATTCACAAGGAAGCCAACTCTATGTCTTGTGTTGGGACAGTCATAATGTAGTTCCTAGACCACTTTTGCGAATTGTTCTTGTCACCAGATGTGTTCAGACATTGCTGTGCAGTTGTGGGGAAGGGAGGGGGAAGGTGAGGGAGATAAACGTTTTGGTCTTTTTGTTTTTACCTTCCCCAGGAGGGGACAGTCTGGTCAACTTGCTCCAATAGCGCAATAAAGACATTGCAATAAAGCGCCTCTTTGTCCTCATGCTGGGGCGGGGGGTGGGGGCCAAGGAAGAGGCCCGGGGTGTTTTTCCAGCCCTGAAACTTGCAGACCTTCTCCTTGACGAGCTGCAGCGAGGCCACCCGAGGCACGCTTCTTCTCCGGAGAGGACGTCCGCTCCATCAGCCGTGATGCCAGAATCTTGTCGACCAACATGGGACGCGGGGAGACGCACAGAACTGAGAGCCCTCCCTTTCCTCCTCACCCTGTTCCCACCAGACAGCCAGTCACTTGCCTCTCATCACATCTTTCTGCCTAGAAATGTTTGCACGTTCTAGCGAGGGCGTAGGGGACACGGGCTCGCTCTGAGTCCATCCTCCTGTGGCCCCAGGCCCTCTCGTCCTGCCACAAAACTGTTGAGAACATAGCAAAAATGGGACCACCTCTGTGGACACAGGGCCCTGCAGTTCTTATCCTTGTCACTCAGGCCCCACCCATGTGTGATGAATTACAAATCAGACCGTAGGGCAGTAATACATAATGTATTTTGTCTTTTTAGGGTGGCACCTGCGGCATATGGAGGTTCTCAGGCCAGGGGTCAAATCAGAGCTACAGCTGTCGGCCAGCGCCACAGCCACAGCCACATCAGATCCAAGCCGTGTCTGCGACCTACACCACAGCTCAGGGCAACCCCAGATCCTTTAACCCACTGAGCGAGGCCAGGGGTCAAACCCTCGTCCTCATGGATGCTCGTTGGGTTCGTTAACCACTGAGCCACATTGGAACGCCAATAATCTGTAGTTTTCGATGGCCTTGCCTCCATCCTCCTCCCCACTACTCTTAGCTCCATAGCGTCCCCAGGGCCACTGCTGGGAACCAGGAATGATTTCCCCTAATCCCAGGAGTTTCTTCCCACTCAGCATGGGACACTCAAACTCCTCTCTGTAGCCCAGTCCGCTCTTCTGTACGCCACCTGCTGCCTGGATATCTCCTCTGGGGCTCTGGGGGGTCCCACAGGCACTACAGCCTTTGTTTACAGAGAAAACATATGGTGGGTTATGAATTCCCTTACCTTCCTGCCCCCAGATCTATACCTGGGTCTGTATCCACATAACTTGTCTCCTTCTCTCATCTGTTCAATTTCAAAAGGTGGCCCTCCTCTAAAAGCCCATCTCTCCCACCGTCTCAGGACTCTCCTGTGAATTCTCTACTAGTTTCCTCTCCCCTGGATGATCCACTGACATCTAAACATGGTTGAGTCTCACTCCACTTACTCTCTACTCACACCTTTTGGAAAAAAAAAAAAAAATCTAAATTCATCTTTTTTTATGTCTTCTCTTGGGCCGTTCCCGCGGCATATGGGGGTTCCCGGGATGGGGTCTAATCGGAGCCGTAGCCACCGGCCTACGCCAGAGCCACGGCAACGCGGGGTCCGAGCCGCGTCTGCAGCCTACACCACAGCTCACGGCAATGCCGGATCCTTAACCCACTGAGCAAGGGCAGGGATTGAACCCTCAACTTCATGGTTCCCAGTCGGCTTCCTTAACCACCGCGCCACGATGGGAACTCCCTAAATTTGTCTTTATTTCCTCATCTCCTCAGGCATTTCAGTACGGGTTCCACCGCTACCTGGAACTGCTCTCCTCTGTGCCACAGCATTGGGACCCTTGTCCATGAAAAACTCTGCCATTGACCTCATGATCCATTCACTTAGTTCCTCTCCCATCCCTCTGACGGGTCCCTCTGATTCTCCTGGACTGCTCTGGCCCCCTTTGCACATGCCCCTTTCTCTGGCAGTTTTAGCTGCACGTGTCGTGGCCCCATGCCAAGGCTCGCGTTCAGCATATCGAAGGCAGGGTCACCAGCTAACCCTGGTTCTTAGCCGTTCTTTCATAGTTCAGAGAATGAAAGTACATCATCTGTCTGATTATGTGAAGTCAGAAGCAGTCATCATCTTTGATGTCCTTGCTTTGTGTCCACATAAAACCCACCACCACCACATAGCAATTTTACTTCCGAAATAGCAAAGACATCACTTCTCTCCAACTGCAGCTGCACTGTATCTAACTTTAATACTGAGAGGCCTCCTCCTTCATTCTCGCCCCCTCAAGTCCATTCCCATTATAGCAACTGGTGTCATCTTTTCAAAATACAAACCTGTCCTTGGTGTAAAACCAGGAACTTTCCACGGCTCTTATGGGAAATCGCAAAATTCTCAAAATGGTCCGGTGTCTCCCGAGTTCCGGCTCTCATCCCTGCTTCACTTACTTCTCACCTGGCTTCCTCTCGGCTCATCCTAACGTCTTAGACCTTCCCTTTTTCCTTCTGCACGTGTCCTCTGTACAATCCCCACCTACTCCTGCGGCTTTAGTTACCAGCTGTTTGCTGACAGCCACTGGATCTGTGCGTCCAGCTCTCTACTCGCCCTCCTTCTGGGGGAACCTCCTCACTGCTGGCATCCTGGTCTAGACGACTAGGGGTACCGCATCATTTTCTCTCTGGTCGGCTTGATCCACTCGAACCCTGCTACACTGTAGCCAGTGGCCTTCCTAAAACGTAACTCTGACGATACAGGTCCCTGCAATTCCCTTTCCGAAGTCCCTCTCACTCCTGTCAGGCGAAGCGGGCAGTGCTTCTCAGGGGAGCTCGCTCCACTGGCACTTGGGGCAGGTGTCCTAAGCATCACAGGATGCGGAGCGTCTCTGTGCTCAGCCGTCCCAAACTCCTCCCCCCCCCCCCCCCCCCCCGCCCCATTACCAACCCGCACCAGGGAAGTGCTCCCTCCAAGGAACTGCCACAAGGTGTGCCCGGCCCTACCCCTAAACCTCTGGCCTGGTGCTTCCAACCAGTACCTGTCACACATGAGGCGTGCGGGCAACTAGTTACCTGTGTTCCCAGCGCCTGGGACAGGCTGGCCAGGGGTCTACCAGCAATGACTGAAGGAAGGTTCAAGATGGAATGGAAGGCTGAGTGGGCAGGCTTCCCGCTGCTGCCCTCTGGTGGCCATAGTCTTACCCTTGCAGGGGGTTGAAGAGCTGCCTGGCCAGCCAGCGGCCCAGAGGTATTTTCTTGTCTCTGAGCCTCGTGCCGCCTCTCCTTCCGACCTAGGCATTAGATTATGGAATCGTTAGTGTAAGCAAGCCCTCCATCACCGTGGATGCACGCCACCACAGCCCTATTTCTTGGTCCTGTGATGCCATCTCCTGACTCAACGACATCCCGCAGATGCCCCCCCATCCCTTCCACACCACCCACCCACCCACCCACCAAGTGCTGTTCTACCCGCTGGGGGCTGCCCACGTCCACCACGGCCCTCTCCAGCGCTAAGGCCTTCCTCACGACAGCTCAAGGAGGGCTCAAAGGCTACAAAACATGATGGGTTTATGACCGAATACAGAAGGCAGTTCTCTACTTCACCTGGCCTTTCAGCATTTGACCAAGTGACTTCTCCCTCCATTTAAAAACTCGTGATTACGCCTGGGTTTTTTGACTTTTCCGGCTGCATCTTCTAAGTCTCCCTTCTTTGCGTTAAATGCCAGTGCGTTACAATCGATGCCTGGATGGCTCTCAGGTTTCTGTCTTCAGCCTAGATTTCTCTGAGCTCCACACCCACGCCCCTGGTCACCTTCTGGATGCCCCACAGGTGCGTCAAATGGAATATTCCCAAGTCCAACTCTTCGCCTCCCTCTACCTCTCTCCTCCTCTTCTGGCTAAGACACTCCAGATTAGGAGATAAATACGGGTTCTAGAGGTAAGAGAGAACAGATAGGCGCTCATCCCAGCTCCGGCCAAGCTGGATGATCCTGTTCAAGTTAATGTCTGAAAACCCGAGTGACGTCGTCTAGGAAGCAGGAATGTCGGGAGCTACATGGCCTCCTGAGGTTCCCCGTCACCTGCAGAAAGTCTCGTCCCCTGGAGGACTCTTCACATAGGGCCCTTGCCTGACTCACCAGACCCATTTCCACTTGGAATTGTTTTCAGTTCTTCGAATAGACCAGGTGCATGGTAAGTGCTTTGCCCGGACAGACGTCCTCAGACGAATCCCTCTTCTAACCTAGCAAACTACCAGCTAACACCTGTCCTTCAGGCTTGAGCTCAGCTGTCAGAGTTTTGGGGAGCCTGGCGGGGTCAGGCACCCGTCCTGTGACAGTGGAACTGTCTCGTTCACCACTGCATGCTCGGCGGCAGCAGCAGAGGACCCTGGAGCTATGTCTGTATTGACCGAAGGAAAGAAGCAAGCACGAGACGGAAAGATGGTTTTCAAGAGCATGTTATTACACAGGTCTGAGCGGAGGAAACGGCAAACAACTGCTACGTCTGCTTTAAAAGCTCATCGGACGCCAAGTCCTGATGCTTCTGAGGGCCCCCCGGGTCTCGGCCCTTTCTGGAGCAGGCTGGGCCCAGGCTCCTGGGCGAGGGGGCAGCTTTTGCATGGAACGTCCTGCCCCCTGTCGCCCGAGGCATCAGGCACTTTGGTGACGCCCGGGGCTGGCTCCCCCTCTTCCTCGCTGCATGTGCCCTCAGACACCCACAGCCGGCTCCGGCCGGGAAGCTGGCGAGGCGGGCAGGCCAGCCCGGGGGCACTGGGCGGCCCTGCCTTTTCCTCCCGTCTGGGAGACGGGTTTGTCGGGTGGACGGGAGCTGTGGTTTCCAAACCCCGGGTGCTGGCCGGCCCGCCTTCCACTGTTGCCTTTCTGCCTGGGGAGGCCCCGTCAGGACCCTCCACAAGGAATCTCCAGGACCATGGGCCCCGCTCTTCGGAGGCAGGGCCGGTGGAGCCGCCGGTGGGGCCGAGTCCGGAAGAGCTCAGACGAAGTGCTGCTAGGGGCTGGGTGTGGAGGTGCCGGGCCTTCCAGCAGCTTTCGGGGGGGATGGGGCCTGCGGGGCCAGCCCTACCCACGCTGGGGGCTGATGCCGAAGAGCTGGCAGCCTCTTCAAAGGCTGCCGGGGCCCCAAGCCTCTTCTGGGGGACACTCGGGCCTTCCGTTCTGGGAGGCGCCAGCATGACCCCTGTCACGAGGCCTGGGATCCCCGGGCCCTGGCCCCTGGGGTCCCTGGGCAAGAAGGCATCCTCTTCCTCACCCTCTCCTGCTCCCCTGAGAGGGGGATCCTGGCCCACTTCTGGGTCAGGTACCAAGCCTGGCTCCCGACCGCTCTGGCGGTTCTCAGGCCCCTCATCCGTGTCATCTTCCGAAGAGTCCACCTCCCGGATGGCTTCCTGCTTCTGCAGCGACTCTCGCCGTTCAGCCCGGTCCTGGCGGAGGGTGCCCAGGGCCCGTGAGGGGGCAGGCTGCAGCACCCCCTTCCCTGGCAGCACACTCCTGGTGCCAACCACCTCCAGAGGGCTGACTTCCCTGGGTGGCAGTTCCTTTTTTAGCTCAGGGTGGGGCAGGTCAAGGCTGTGTTTTCGGGAAGCGGCCAGCTTCTTCTCGGAAGCAGCTAGTGCGGCTGCCAGTTTCTCAGCTGACTGGACCCTCTTAAGGAGCGGTGAGCGGGGTGGCTCTGCACTCTTGGGCCGTGAGAGCTGCCGGCCTAGGGGAGGTGACAGGTGAAGCTTGGTGGGGAAGGCCTGGGCTCCGTGGCCAGACAGGGGCGATGGGGAACGCTGGGGTGAAGCGGCTGCTGGTGGAGAAGGGGTGTGGGCCAGCGGTGACAGCGGGATGCTGCCTGCTGACTTGCGCCGAGGGGAGCGGTACTGGCGCTGGAGCTTGGGTGCCAGACCATGCAGAGAGCTGGGCCGTGTGTGCCCAGAGCCGGCTGGAGAGCTGGGCACGCTGGAGCTGGGGGAGCTGCTCTGTGATGAGTTCCCCCCCACTGTGCACAGACACACAGACACACAGACAAAGGCACAGCAGTTAGAAGTGCCTTAGGGGCAAGACAGGGCTCAGCCCTGCAATGTCCCCGGTTCATCAGGGCTACTCCACCAGTGAAGCCGAGCCCAGGCTGCAGAAATGAAGTCACCCTCCACCCCGTCACCTCCTCCCCCAGGCCGCTGGGTATTTGGGGGGGGTGGGCTGAACGAGAACTTCAGAGCGGGACCCGTGAGAAGCACACGGAGCCCAGGACTCCCACCCCCCAGGGGTCGTCTCTACAGCCCGCAGGGAGCCCCTCATACCTGAGTGCACAGCGTCCGGGGTCACCCGGTACCCCTGCGTGGGAGACCGGGGGGACAGACTGTGGCCGTGTGTGGGAGAGCCCGGCCCGCTCTCGCCTGACGACAACGAGCGGTTGAGGGAAGAAAGGCTGCGGCTGGTGTGGAGCAGAGACGCCTGCTTGGTGATCTTCCGGAACAGAGAGCTCCTTTTTCTGCTGCAGAGACAGGGCCGGAGGCCGTCAGAGTTGGTGCCCAGGGCACAGCCCCCACGAGCACCTAGGCCGCCCGGAGCAGACCCCCTGGACGAGGCCTGGCTCACCTCTCCTGCCCATCCTTGCCCCGGTTCCGCTTGCTCCTTCGGGCCATCCTGGCCTTGTAGCTGCCCTTCCGCGCTGGCCCCACTTTAATAGACGTGTTCTCCAGGGCAGTTGCTGAAATGGACACCTTGCTTCCGCTCTGGGGAAGGGAGCAGGAGCCTGGGCGGAGGCGGTGGCCAGGCGGTCCCCAGCCCTCCCTCCAGCCCCGCCACCCCCGCGGCTCCGGCTCCCGCCTCGGCATCACCGCGGCCGAACCACAGACGGCCCTCCCCCTTCGCAGATGAGCGAGGGGCTCCGGCGGGAGGCTGAGCGGGTTGGGGTCGGGCAGGTGGAGGAGCAGCTCCCGCACCTCCGAAGGCTCCCTGGCCCCTAGTCGACGAGAGAGCGCTGCCTCCTGGTGAACACGCTCTGCCACGGGGACGCCCGCGTGCCAGGCGTAGGTCCGTCTGTCCCCACCGCCCCGCCCGGGCCGTGGCCACGCCCGCCAGCCCCCGGCCCCGACTCACCTTGAGGATCAGCTCCACCACCTCCGTGTGCACCAGCCCGTGCACAGGCTCCCCGTTGACGTGGGTGATGAGGTCCCCCTGACGAAGGCCCGCCTCGCTGGCCGGACCTCCGTCCTCCACGTGCTGTCCCGGGAGAGGAGAGTCCAGGTCTGCAGCCTGAGCGTGAAGCGGGGGCCCGGCGCTGCCCGGGGCGCTGGGACGCCCCACCCCACCCTCTGACCCCTGAGGGCCGCCGTGTGGGCAGGGCCCGACCAGACAGAGGCTCGACGATGCTGGGAGACCCCAGGCCCGGGCGGCCGGACCTACCCAAACCATGTGGTGCACAGTGTAGACGTCCGAGTCCCCCATGTAGACACGGATGGCCCGCAGGGTGAAGCCGTACTTCTTGCCAGCTCGGTGGATGACGAGGGGCGGCCGTGGGCTGCTGGGGGCCGGCAGGAAGTCCCTGCTTGGAGAAGAGTCCCTGGATGATGGGTTGGAGGACTGGGAGTGTGGGGACATGGGGCTGGCCCGCGGCGAGCAGGTGTGCTGTTCTGGAGGAGAGAGGCCAGGACTTAGGGCTTCCAGCCCGGCCCCTGTCTGGGCTGTCGGGCCCACGCGGCTCTCGTCACAGAGCCCGTGCCCAGGGGTGACCTCCCACGGCCAGTGAGCAGCCAAGGCCCCTCACGTCCAAATCTTCGCAGACCCCAGGAGGCGACGGGGATGGCAGCTAGCACTCACTTGGCGCTTCCTCATGTGTGTTTAGGGCCTCACAAGCCCTTCACACGTGCTGAAGTGTCACCATAGCCTATGAGCTGCCACTATTGATATCCACACATCCTGATGAGGAAGTCGAAGCGCCTTCCTCGAGGCCAAGAGCCCTTGGGTGATGGAGCCAGGACCTCAATACAACCTCTCTGCCTCCGAGCCTGCACCTGCTACACAGCGTTCCCTGCCTCCTGGTGGTCGCACACACAACCCCAGTCCCCAACGCACCCCCGAGAGCCCTCTAGTCTCTTAACAGAGGGGCAGGAGTGACGCACGGCTCCTCAACATACACCCCCAGACACACCTGCCTCACACGGAGCCCTGCCACAGGCCCACAGAGATTCCGGGCCCTTCCTGCCCGTTTTATCTTCGTTCCCCGGGGCCTCACCGGCAGGAATGAGGAGGGACAGGGCGGTGGCAGAGGCGGACTTGATCACTTTGTTGATGGGCCGAGCAGTGCGCTTGTCTATGGAGTCTCCAGAGAGCAGCCGGTGGCGGGCCCTGCGCACCGCCAGGTCACTGATGGCCTTGGCGGTGGCTCCCTCAGCTGGCTGCAGGGTCCCACGGCCTCCTCGAGCCTCCAGGGCTGTGGGTCAAACAAGCAGTGAGGCCTACAGGGCAGCGGAGCCGCCCCTCCCGGCCCCCCTGCGGGACCTGCCACCAGGCCCACCGGCCACCTGCCGGGCCACACCTGGGCCGGAGGCGCTGCTCGGGCCTCCGGGCTCCTCGTCCAGCGTCAGCCGCCGCTCCGCGGGCCGATCGGGGGCCAGCCCGGATCCCCCCTCTCCAGACGGGGGCGCCGGAGGCCACGCGCCCTCCGGCTGCTGCCTCCTGGGGGCGCCACGAGCCTCCTCGGTGGCCTCAGGGAAGCAAGGCGCATCCAGGAGGCCCGAGCAGTGGCGGCGCACGGTCAGCGGGGGGCTTGAGTCGCTCTCCGTGTGCGACGACTCCGACACCGACAGCCGCTTCCGCAACCTGGGACATGGGCCGGGGGTGACGCGGGCCGGCGCCCCCCTCCAGCCCAGGCTCCCCCCCCCCCCCCCCCCCCCGCAGCCCGAGCCCTGGGCGCCCCGGCGCTCACATCTCAGGGGAGCCAATCACCCAGCCGGGGTCGCGGCCCCGGGGCCCCGCCAGGCCGTCGGAGCGGTCCTCCTTCTCCTCGCTCAGGCTGCGCTTCGGCGGCGGGGGTGGCCGGCGCTCCTCCAGCAGCGAGAGCCGCTCCATGCTGCTGTGCACCTGCCGGCAGCGGACGCTGCTGGGGCCGCCCAACGACCTTGCCTCCCCGGCAGCGAGGAGCACCCTCGGCACCTGAACCCCGGAGGCCGCGCCAGGCCCCCTTCCCTCCCCCCCCCCCCACACACACCAGCGGCCTCTCGGAATATTCTACTGGTCTGACCCAGCCTCAGCCCTGGCGCCTCCTCACACATGAAGGCCCTGAATAGTTCTAGAAGCATCTGGCATATGCAGGCCCAGATGCAAGTGGGCCTCCTCTTTCCCTAGAAGCAAGCGGCCCCAGCACCGCCTCCCCAGGTTGGCCCCGGGCACGGCCCGACGGGTCCCCTTCTCCTAGTTCTCAGCCTGGGTCCCCGGCAGCGGCACCTTGCTGAACCGTGGAGAGCAGGAGGAGAACTGGCGGATCTCCAGGCAGCCGTCCTCACTCGCTTCCCCCTCGTCTTCCGAGTCCATGTGGTGGTACCGCTCGGAGCGGGCTGGGTCAGACACACAGGACAGGCCCTTTCAGAAGCCCTGGCGGTGGCCCCTTTGACCAAATCAGACCTCGGGAGGGCCTGGAAAAGCTGCCCCCAAGACCAAGTTCAAGGTGCACGGGTGGCTCTGGGCACAGAGGTGGGATCCCCACTCCTCCCCACCCCACCCATGGCCTTACTGTCAAAGTAGCTGGTATCATCCTCCGACTCCAGCTGAGGAATAAACTCAGCCTTCTGGCGAAGAAGTCCCGTCCAGTCCAGACCAGTGAAGAAGGGGTGCTGCTTCACCTCGTGGGCACTGCCTGTGGACAGGGGTGGCATGGCAAAGGGGTAGGCTGAGCTGTGTGGAGTCCAGGTCAGTGTGTCCAGTGAGAACCTAGGCCTCGAGAGGCTGGGGCCTGGGAGCCTCAGCTCTAGCATCTTCCACAGGCACTGCCCACACCTGAAGCCCGAACCTCCCAGTTATATGGATGCAGCCTCTGCCCACCCCATTGCAAGGGGCAAGAAAGGTTAGTGGGGCCTGTCCCACCTGTACCCAGCCTCTCCAGAGGATTCTGGTGGAGCAGTTTAGAGGTGAGATCCTGGGCATCTGGCGGCAGCGCATCATCCCCCTCGGGCCACACGATCTCATCTGGAGAGTCATTGCGGGTGACAAGGGGAGGAGTGGTTAGAGAAGGGTCTCAGAAGCCGTGAGCAGAGTGGGGAGACGAGGAGGGTCCTCGGACAGGATGAGGGGGCAGAGGCATAAGGGCGCCGCCCAGAGCTCCGAACGCCTGGCCTGGGGCCCGCCTCCTTTGAGTTGTGCGGGTTCCTGTCCTTCTAGGAGTCGCCCACCCCCTGGAGCACGGCTGGCTCTTAGGTCCAGGGTTTGCCCTGCAAAGGCCTCCCCTGGTCTCATTGCGAGCCCACCCTGTCTCTACAGCCCAGACGCAAGTACAGTGCCACTCAGCTCACACTCGGTGTATGCACAGGCACACCCAAGCACACACACGGGACCACGAACACAATCAGAACAAGAGCTAGTGACAGCACACGCGCACACATCCAAGAGGCCAGCAGACCCGAGCCTCGCAGACGCGTGCGTAAATCCCGCGTGTGGATGCAGCTTCTGTCCCCGTGGGCCAGGGCGACGGTACCTACCACTGATCACTTGCCCGAAGAGCTCCTCCGGAGTGTCGCCGAAGAAGGGGACGCAACCCACCAGGAACTCATACAGGATCACGCCCATGGCCCACCAGTCCACCGGCTTCCCGTAGCCCTGACGCAGGATCACCTCGGGCGCGATGTACTCCGGGGTCCCGCACACCTGCGCACGGAGAAGCCAGGCTGGCTCAGCATCCCTGGGCAGCGAATTGGCACGGCAGCTGGAGGGGTGGGGGTGTTCCCACTGCTGGAGCAGAAAGTCGCTGAAGGAAGACTCGGCTCACTCTGGTTAATAAGTGGGAGCAAGAGGCACCCCAGGGTCCCCGAGCTGGAGCTGCTGGTGGGGTCTGTCTACTTCGTGATTAACTGAAACAGCTCACTCTAGCCTGGAACCATGACGCCCCGAAGCTTCAACTCCTTCTTCGGGCACGCGGCGCCCGCAACTGGGCTCTGCCCTCCAGCCTCCCGAAGAACAGAGCCTACAGTCAGGGACTACCGCAGGGACCTGTGAAAGGTCACAACCTGAAGCGCCAAGTCGGGAAACGTCCGGGGCTACTCTCAGGAGGCTGGGCTGCAGCCCAGGGGAAACGGCGCTGTGCTCCCAGGACGAGAGGCGCCAGGAATTCTGCTCTTGACCGAGGCCAGGAGGCCCAGGACTGACCTCACACCAGTCTCCGAGAGTGTCAGCGCTCACGTGACCTCTCGTCTCCAAACCCTAAGGAGGGAGATGATTTTGGATTTTATATCCATGTGATTCTCACGGTCTATCTATTTCCAAAGATGCCTCCCATCTCAATGCCTCCCTGGAACCAAAAGGTAGGAAAGAAGGAGCTCCCGGTTTTAACACCAGCTGCAAGGTAAGCACGTGCCCCCTAGTCCTTATTCTGAGGCCTGGAATTCACCCCCCAGGGTCCCGACCATCCTTCTTACCTGCTTGTCCAGGAACTCCCGAGCATCCTTTTCAATGTGGCCCTCGTACAAGTTTGTGGTCAGACTCATGAGGCCAATTTTAGAAAGGCCGAAGTCGGTGAGCTTGATGTGCCCCATGGATGTAATCAGCAGGCTGGGAACCCAGAGAAACAAAAGGCTGGACTTATTTCCTGGTTTTCCAAGAGCGCTAGTTGTAGCATAAGCCCATTTAGTATTTCCGCTCAGGGTCTGCTGGGGGACAGGGGCAAGGTGGCTTCACCAGAGAGACAGGCAGTGGTCAAAGAATAGACAGCTCTTGGAGTTCCCGTCGTGGCGCAGTGGTTAATAAATCCGACTAGGAACCATGAGGTTGTGGGTTTGATCCCTGGCTTTGCTCAGTGGGTTAAGGATCCGGCGTCGCCGTGAGCTATGGTGTTAGGTCGCAGACGCGGCTCGGATCCCGCATTGCTGTGGCAGTGGTGTAGACCGGCGGCTACAGCTCCTATTCAACCCCTAGCCTGGGAACCTCCATATGCCGCAGGAGCGGCCCTAGAAAAGGCAAAAAGACAAAAAAAACAAAAACAAAAACAAAAACAAACAAACAAAAAAAACCCCAAAAAACAACCAAAACCAAACCCAAACAGCTCTGGCCACGGAGTACCGCACTCTGAACAGGCAACTGACCTGCCTTCTGCCCGTCATCCCAACTCATTTTTGTTCACTGACCTCAACTGCCTCCTGTGCTGGGGGCGGAGGAGGAAGAGCCTTCCTTCCACGGGGGCCTCAGCCTCATCCTAACGCTCTGGCCATTCCCAGTGCCCTCCCCTCACCGGGGGGCTCACAACACCCCAAGTCAGGGACAGGGGCAAGGGACACAATGCCCTCAGCCCGCAGCTACGGCGGGTCTTGGGAGCGCGGGTTGGAAGAAACTACAGTAAGAGCTCTACCAACTGCGAATAAGAGACCTGTCGTCTCACCGTCACACTCGCCGCCTGGGCCACTTCATTTTGTGCTAAAGTCTCACCCTGCCGCCCCTCTGTGATCCCCAAATCAGCATCTCTGGCCCTGAGTTCTTTTCTGAGCTCCATGCCGCCTCGCTGCCCAGGTGCCCTCTGGGCACCGCAAACACAGCCCGTCCAGAACAAGACCATGCTTCCCTGCTGGTCCTCTTCTCAGCAAGAAGCGGTCATTTCTGCCAGCTTCCGAGCTCCGTGATGAGGGCTTTACTGATTATTTAGAAACGTATCCTGGCTTGGGGAAGGTCTTACAGCGCAACTGCCACCACAGAGGTGGGTGTTAGAGTCCCGAGAGGAGGAGCGGGAGGCTCGGAGAGGTTTAATGAACAGAGCCGAGTCCACAGAGCCAACGCGCTCTACGCACTCAGGGCTGATGTTAAAGCCGCCCCCCACCGCGCCAGCCCCAAGCTGCGGATCCATCCCAGACTCCCACCCCCGGCCCCAGCCTGGGGCCTCCTCTCCCCTTCCTCAAGCCGTCCCTCTCTTCTCCACCTTGACTGCTCCCGCGCAGGAGCAGGTACAACAGTGGGGCTTGGCCTCCTGCCAAGGTCTCGCCACCTCCTTCCATGGGCAGTGACCACCTTAAACTTAAACCAGAGTCTGAGCGTGCCACTCTGTCGCACCTGTGATTAAAAGGCCCTTCAGAGCCCCTCTAGAACCCTTTAAAGTAAAACTCAAACCTAACAAAAGGCCCCATGACGATCCACCCCTGCCCACCTCTCTCTTCCTCTCCCGACCCACAGACAGGCTCCGCTCCAGGCACACGGCACTACCTGCAGCCCCTGAATGGTCCCTGCCCTCGCGCCTGCGTGTGCCTTCACAATCTGGCTCCCCAGCTTGAGAAAGCTCCTCCCACCTCGGCCCACCTGCCTGGTACCTTTTAAGAAACAGCCTATGCACAGGTACTTCTGTCACCCACACCAGGCTGAAGCCCTACAGGTCCGGGACCGGAATACGGTGCTCAGCACAGCAATGGCATCAGCAGCGTCAGGACACCTGCTCAGCTGTCTACTGGCTGTGTGGATTTTGTACCTGCTCGGTGTCATGCATGTCGCCAAAGCCCGGGATGCCCCCGCCAGACTCTGCCGGCGCTGTTCCCTGTGTTTGGGGTGGCTGAGGGTGAGAGCACCAAGCCTAGAGCAGGGTTTCCTGGCAGCCGTTCCGGGAGAGGTTCAAACATGCTGGGTCGGCCTCCATTACTCCAGAGACCCAAGAGGGGGGCCAGGGACGAGGGCCCCAGGGACAAGGGTGGGCGTACTTGTCAGGCTTGAGGTCACGGTGCACGATGCCGTAGTTGTGCAGATACTCCAGGGCGAGCACGGTTTCCGCGAAGTACAGGCGCACCATGTCCACGGGCAGGGCCCCGATGTGCTTCAGCAGAGTGGCGCAGTCCCCTCCTGCAACAAGCCCAGGTCCCCATGAGGGAAGCATCCGGAGCCCCGCCTGGGACGGCCTCCTGGGCCCCCGGGGAGATAACTTCCCGGAAGACCGGGGTCCCGGGTGAGACGGGGCGCCGAGGGGAGCAGGAGGAAGAGGAGGCTGCCAGGGGCTGTTGAGGCCTGCGTTCAGGCCAGAGAAGGAAGGAGCCCAGGCCTCTAGGCCTGTGAGTTGACGTGCAGGTCCAGAGCAAAGTTCTTTTAGGATGGAAATCCTGTTTATTATAAACACCTCTGGCTGCAACTTCACCATTTGTTCATTCACTTCCTCCCTGTCGGCCGCCCTTCAGCTGTGGAGTCAAGTAAAACGGAACTCCGGGCAGGTACCCAGAGAGTTAAAGGGGACGTTCTATTCAACGTCAACTTCAGGACTCAGGCAAAATATCTTAGGCAGCTGCACACTGCACTGCCAGGGGTGGGGGGAAGGCCACTGGCAAAGCTGCTGCCCATCCAGGGCTGTGCCCCGGGACGCTTGCCTACGCCATCCCCAGAGCATCCTGTGCGATCTTGAGGGGGGGGGTCCCTTTCACAAGCCATCTGCCAAGGCAGTGACTTTTCTTTCTTCTGATTCCATCCTCCCAGCTTCCATTCCTGGGCTCTGCTCCTGCCTGGCACCAGCGATGGAGGCTGTGCAGGCGTTGGGGGGCAGGAACTATACCTGCGGGGCTGCGACCGCCCGTCCCAGGATGCTTCTCACTGCGCCTGCACAGGCAGCCTTGGGGCCGCTACTGCCCCGGAAGCCTCTCCCCAGGAGAGGCAGGGCGCCCTGTGCCCGCCACGGCCAAAGGCAGAAACCAACGCCAAAGAGGCTGGGAAGCTGGGCCCTGACACTTGACGTCTCCACAAAGCGATCGGTCCCTGGTCCCTGCCCCCAGGCTGTGCCGAGGGCGCCAGCGCCCCCCCCCCGCCCCCGTACCTTCCACATACTCCATCACCATGCACAGGTGGCGCCTGGTCTCGAAGGAGCAGAACATGCTGACCACGAAGGGGTTCTCCGCGAACGTCAGGATGTCGCGCTCCACGAAGGCCTGCTGGATCTGGTTCCGCAGGATCAGGTTCTGCTTGTTGATCTTCTTCATGGCAAAGCGCTGCCGGGTGGACTTGTGCCGCACCAGGAAAACGGCCCTGGGAAACACAGCCCGCGTCCCCCACGACCCGTGGGTGGACGTGGGCTTCCCGCCACCCCGAGCTCAGGGGTCCAACGCCCCCTCTCACACCTTAAGAACGCAGAGAGCAAAGGCGGAGGGGGTGCTCATCGGAGGGGGAGCTGAGCCCCCAGCCCAGAGAGCACTTCGATTTCCCGATGGACCGAGGCCCAAGGACACTGAGCCCCACTCAGAGCGCAGCGAGGGGAGGGCGCCCCCAAGCAGAGGGGATCTTGCCAGGGAAAGGCAGCCCGCTCAGATGCCGTAGGAAACTGGACCCTTGCCTCTGCAGAAGGCCCCGGGGTGGAGGAGAGGGTCCATCCTGAGGCACCTGCTGCCCGGAGGACCAGGCATCACCCGCCTAGAGGGAGGAACCCGAGCGCTGACTCGGCTCCAGAGGCAGCCGCACCCCGACCCCCGCCTCTACCCGTAGGCGCCGTTGCTGATGAGCTTGATGGTTTCAAAGTCCTCTTCAGAGGGTGTCTTCTGAGGTGTCAGAGATGGCCCACGGCCCTGGAAGACGCGGGAAAAGGCGGGAGGCAGGCGTGCTTCTCAGCGGCCACCCGCTTGGGGAAGTTGTAGCCCCAGCGTACGCTCAGCTCTCCGTCCTGCCACAGCCTCCTGCCCGCTCTTCCTCGGGATCGGAATGACCGGAGACGGAAGTGACCAGCCGCGGCCCATCCCGCCTTCAGACAAGTCTCTTAGGGAGACCCCCCAGCCCTTTACTGGCCAGGCCCAGGCTCCAGGCCTGGGGCAGTAGCGCAGGTCTTACCTCGACCGAATCATCTGTCTCCGGAGTGTCAGGACTGTCATAACTGCTCAACTGGGCCATTTCTAGAAACAAAGCAAGGATACAGGGGACAAGTGTGCTCGGCAGCGTCAGGCGTCGCAGCAGCCCACTCACACCCCAACAGATCAGGCAGGGTCGGCATGTTAACGCTTCCTGCACCAGTCTGGGAGGCGGTCCTGGGGCTCTAGCCTGAGGATAGTCCCAGTTTTGGGACTTCGTTGCCACATAATATTGCCACTCTTATTTCTAGAAGTCCAGGGCCATTCGCAAGGCCTGGCAATTTCTATAAGGCGTCCCTCAAACTTGGGGCAATGCCTGGCCAACAGGGCCCAAAGCTGGGCTCTCCGAGAGCTGGCCCGCATCCTGCTGGCCGAGCCCCCGCTTTGCCAGATGAGACTGGGAAGCAGGAGAGGCAGAGCGGGACAGCTAGAGCCAAGGTTCACCAGAGACTCAGTGGGAAGCCCCAAGGACTGGCGCCATCTTCTGGGAAGCCTGCGTCGGGACCGCATCCCGAAGACACAGGAGCGCCTGCAGGGTGGCAGCAGGAGCAGCAGGCGTGTGCAGAGGAGTTGTCTTGGAAACGAGATTGTGGCCCCTTGTGCTGACCTCCCTCGACCTCAGGCTCCACATCCAACCCCGACGGGCCCAAGGCAATCCAGCTGGGTCAGAGGAGGCAGAGGTGACAAGCCCGAGGGAGGGGTTGAGGACAAAGAGAACACCGGCGTCTATCCTACGGCCCCCTGGCCTCAGGGCCGCGCCGTGTCCTGGCCCAGCTAAGCCTCTTCTCCGCGTGAGAGCTCGCAGGCGGTGGGGCCTCTGCAGCCACCGGGCTGCTTGCTCACCCTCTAGGGGATCCCGCGTGAGGCCCAGCTGGCTAACGATGTAGCGGGGAATGTCACATTTAATCCCTTGTCCCTCTTTGGCGTGGCCCTCAGCTGCTTCTAACAGGTGGTAGAACTCTTCGGGGTCGAACTCCTGTACCGGGGAGAGAGGCAGTCAGTGGTGAGAGCTACACGCAGAAGCCGCGGGCCTCTCTGCTTTACAGCCTGGACCCGAGCAGGATGAACACGAAGCCCTCCTCCTTGCGATGGACGCCCCTGCCCCTGAATCCCCCGCACCACCAGGATTCAGGGGTCAGGAGAATGGGGACGAAGCTGCCTTACAGGTTACCCAGACTGGACATCCTAAGTGTCTGTCTGCGGTCTTCACAGCAATAAGAACCAGAGCCTTTGGTTTCAAGAGATCTCAGCCTAAAAATTTACCGGCTCCCAAGCCTCCAGCCGGCCCGACTCGGCACTGTCGGGTGTGCTCCCTCACCGGCGCAGGGGGCGGCCCTGGCACGCCCTCCATCACACTGCGCAGCCCTGGCAGCGCAGGCCTGCGGGCGTCTGCTGAGCAGCTCCGGGGGGCGGGGGCCGTGTGAGCACAGCACAGGCCTCCTTGTCCACCCGGAGCACATGCTACTGAGGCCCCGTTTACTGAGGGCCTACTACGTGCCACATCTGGTGTGAGGAAGTCGAGGCTCACAGAGATGCATGGACTTGTCCACGGCCACAGCGGTAGGAAGAGACAACAGGCAGGCAAACCCAGACCCAACTCCAGGCCCGGCTCAACGCTGGACATCAGGAGCAGAGGGAGCTCACCTCTGTTCCCTCACCCGACCCCACTGCTCTCTTCCCTCCAGTCTTGCTGGTTCAGAGACCTCTCCACATCTGTCTGGATAAAGTCTAGGCCGGGCTGGAAGTCCTCTCCCCTCCTCCTCCTCCGGCTGTCGTCAGGTCCGAGGGCCTACCGCACAACCCGCCTTCCCACCTCCTCTCCGCCCTCCTGCCACCGGCCCAGCTCAGGGAGCGCCTCTCCCACAGTAAGAGCTCTAGGGGCCTGCGCACCGATGTCCTGCCTTCTCCTCCAATTCACGCTCCGTGCCGTGGCCAGAGTCGTCTTTCTTAAGTAAATCAGAGGGACGATTGCTCAGAAATAAATAGGAACCAGGTACTGATAGCATGCGATGACATGTATGGCTCTCAAAATAATGATGCTAAGTCCGAACATAGGTATGATTTAGTTGCCAAGAACCTGTACAAAAGGCAGACTCGTCCACGTGAAAGTGCAGGCGAGTGGCTGCCTGGGTGGGAGGCGAGGCGGGAGGGTTGGGACTGCCTGCGGAGGGCGCAAGGGGGGCGGCTGGAGGTGAGAGAAGTGTTTTCTGTCTCAAATCAACAGGTGTATGTATTTATTAAAACGTATTCAATGCTATATAAACGATACCTTAATAAAGTGAGCTTAAAAAAGTAAATCTGACCGGGTCGCATTCTTACCTAAGCTTTCTGAGGGTTCCTAGTGGCCTGAGGGACAAAAGCCAGTTCCTCGGCCAAGAAGCCAGCACCCTCTCTGGTCTTGCCATGGCCTAGTCTCGGGTGCTCTCTCAGCAACTCTCCAAACACACCCTGTGCTCCATCCAGGGCCCCTTCTCACGGCCCTGACCTGGCAAACTCACAATTATCCTTTGAGTCGCCGCCTGAGCTTCAGCGACTGTCCACGTCCCCGAGAAAGATGAAGCCCTTCCTTTCCCCGCCATGTCCCGTTGCACCCGGGACGCCCCTCAGCTGCAGCCCTTCCTGCAGTGGCAGACTCATTATCACGCGTCTCCATGCCTCACACGGGAGACTTTCTTTTTTTAATTTTTATGTTTGTCTTTTTAGGGCTGTTCCCGCGGCATATGGAGGTTCCCAGGCTAGGAGTCAGAGCTGTAGCCGCCGGCCTACACCACAGCTCATGGCAACGCCGGATCCAAGCTGCGTCTGCAACCTACACCACAGTTCACGGCAACGACGGATCCTTAACCCACTGAGCGAGGCCAGGGATCGAACCCGCAACCCCATGGTTCCACTGCGCCATGACAGGAACTCCCTTCAATGGGAGACATTAAAAGACAAGACCTAACTCCGCTGCAGAGGCGGTATCACAGGATCGGGTTTCTGCTTCATTCGCGCCTGCAGCTCCAGCATCCAGCATGAAGCGGGTCCTCAGTAAGATGTCACCAAGTGATCGAGTGAAGGGTGGACTCAGCGTGTGCAAACAAAACTGGCCCACGCACATGCTCCCCCCGGGGCCCTCTGCGTCCCAGGGCCTGCTCAGCGTGGGGAGGGCAGACCTCTCCCTGCCACGCTCAGGAGCATCCGCTTTTGCTCGTAGGGACTCATTTGCTCCCCCAGTGCTTACGTGTCATGTTTCATCAAAGGCTTCCGTGTCAGAAACGGCACGGGTGCGTCCCCGCCCCCGGTTGTCCTGTTGGCAGACCACTTCCTCCGTAGCCCCCCACCCCCCTCCTCCAGCCCCCCCACCCCCCCCAGCCTTCCCGGCGCCCACTCACCAGGCATTGCAGCAGTCGAGCGGGGCGGGCGATGACAATCATCAGCTTCTTCACCAGCTGTACCACAAAAGCCACTTCGGAGCTCTCGGAGCGTTCGTGAGCCTGTAGAGAGGACCCGATGCTTAAGCAACTCGGAGGCCCGGGATGGCTGAGCAGGGCAGGCCGGGGCTGGGCAGAGCCGCCTCTGGGGAGAAACGCTGTGGCATAGAGAGCTCCGCGAAGCCGAGACCACAGAGAGGCCGGTGGGCTGAGAGAGGGGCTGGGAGAGGAACCTACGTGACACCAATGAATGTCACTCAGACACAGGTTTGCCTGCTCCTCCGTCCTCCAGGTCTCACTTACCCTGCAGACCCCACCTCAAAGGGCAACTCTCTCTCTCTTTTTTTTTCTTGGTCTGTTGAGGGCCACACCCATGGCATGGCATATGGAAGTTTCCAGGCCAGGGGTCAAATCAGAGCTGTAGCCACCAGCCTACACCACAGCCACAGCCACGCCAGATCCAAGCCTCATCTGCGATCTACACCACAGCTCACAGCGACGCTGGATCCTTAACCCACTGAGCAAGGCCAGGGATCGAACCTGTGGCCTCATGGATGCTCGTCAGATTTGCTTCTGCTGAGCCACGACGGGCACTCCCAAAGGGCAGCTCTCAATGGAGCCTTTGCTGATGCTCACTGTCCACCACAGACAGACGGTAAGGCAGAGACGGCCTCAAAGCAGGAGAGCGGAGTGCCCGGAAGGGAGTCTGGAAAGACTGCCCTGGCTGTGCTGTGGCGGGAACACACAGAGGGCGAGCCTCGAAGCAGGAAAACCCCAGCACAGGCTACTGCAAGAGCACAGATGAAAAAGGCATAGACCAAGGCAGTGAGAATGGAGTGAAACAACAGACAGCGCCATTCCAGAGCGGTCCGGAGAGGTGCCAGAGGCAGGGATAGGAGGTAACTGACTGCAATTTTAGGGAAATTTCACTGAAGCCACAGTTGAAATAGACGACATAGGAAGACAAGCAGTTTAGGTGAGGATAGGCAGAGAACACATTCCCTTTGGTTTTAAAGAAAAAGCAGGTAGGGGGAGTTCCCTTGTGGCGCAGTGGGTTAAGGATTCGGCATTGTCACTGCAGTGACTCAGTTGCTGCTGTGGCATGAGTTCGCTCCCTGGCCCAGGAACGGCTACGTGCCTCAGGCGTAGCCCAAAAAGAATGGAAAAGGTAAGTTCCCTTCTGGGCCTGCAGCGTCTGAGGTACCTGTGCGAGATACTTCCTTGGGTATTTGCTCAGCCCGGGAGAGCTTCCTTCTCTTGTATGGAAACTGCTCTGACGGCTGCAGCCACGCCGGTTCTGTGCCGCTGCCCTTCCCCGCCCCTCCACCTGCCGCCCCGAGCAGACGGCGGGTCTATACCGCGGGCGGAAAGACCGCGGCTCGTGTCAGTGGGACGGAAACCTACGACCGGCTCTCGGGGGAAAAGGAGGGCCCTGTCTACTCCAGAGAGAGCAACGAGATGGGAGAAGGAAGACAAATGTTTCCCGGGCTGCCACGGGCTCTCGTTTCTAGCTCTGGTCCCTTCTTGAGGCCAAGGGGAGGCTCTGGCCGCGGACACCCCCGCAGGAAGGCAGGCAAGACGAGGAACGCCAGCGGCCGCAGGATTTGGCCCCTGGTCATTCGTTCTCTGGCGACTTTTGCTTGAAACGGCCTTAGGGGAGTAACGGGAAGGGAAAGCAGGAGGCAGAAGACTGAGCGTGAACAGGTTGTCAGGAAAGAAAAATAGCAAGTGAAGACCATTTAAAAAAATGGCCATAAAATGAAGAAAGGCTGAGTACTTGGTGAAATACTGTTTATTATTTTAAGATACAGCCCAAACACCAACTCTGCAAAGCCTCATCTAAGCCCCCTGCCCCCACATGCACACACACACATGCACGTGCATGTGCAAAAAACAAGTAATGGCTCCCTTTTCTGTGTTAGCCTAGCTGGTTGCTCGTACTGCACGGTACTAGAGTGTGGTCTGATAATTCACTGTGTGTCTCTACTGCTACACGGAGGGGCTTTCCTTTCTTCTTCTCTCACATACTAAGCCTGGCATAGGTGCCTCTCACACAGCAGCTGTCAATGCCTGCTGAGAGTTTGAAAGTATGCAACTTTAGGCTCTGGGATGAGTAATCTGGGTTTAGGTTCCAGCTCTGGAACCTAGTCAAGAAACGAGGTTGCATTTCCTCACCTGTATGTTTAGAGCACAGTAACAGTACCTTCCTTACAGCGTGGTGTGAAGACCCAATCCGATAATGAGATAAGGTGGCGTCTGGCAAATTCATCCTCCCACGCTTCCCTGTGGGCGTCCTTCACTCTAGACATGCCCAGCTACTCTACCTGCAATTCCTGGACGCTACCAACTTCCCCCGCATCTCTGAGAGGTGGTCTATCCTGCTTCCTCCTGGTCGAGACTCACCTTTTCCTGAACTGTCCGTGCAGAGTCAGCCTACCTTCCTCTGTGCTCAGAAATGACCTCTATTCAGTGCTCATCAATCACACTTACCATGAGAAACAGAAGTGAGATCATTCATATGGAGCACTCGGTGTGGTGTCAGCACACAGTGCACTTTGATAAATAACCGCTGCTATTTTTACTGTAATACCCGCTGATGGGTTTGTAACTCCAGTCAATTGCAAATCCCTTGAGCCAGAACGTGCACTGACCTTCCTGTACTGGGCCTAGCAAACGCGGGAACACACGAATGCACTGGCTCCATACTCAGTGCCCTTTCTATTGATTGCACCAAGCCACCTCCTCCCGGGCAATGCAACTGGGAAACGCCTGAGGGCTTTGGGCAGGGCTCTGGCGTTAGCATTTCAGAAGGGCACTCTTAGGTACACTAGCAACCCTAAAAGTCACTAGCTGATCCTGTATCTGATGCCTCAACCCCTGACTCCTATATATTGTTGGAGAACTATTAGAAAGTTACTCCTGAACAGAAACAAACAGCTGCCAGTGGTTTTTAATGGGACTTCAGCTTTTTAAACTCACATTTCTTCAATGTTTGAATTTAAGAATTACTTTTGAAATCAGAAAAAGATTTTTTGTCGAAGGAAAAACTTTCTCACCTATTAAATCAAAACCTTTATCATTATAGCTTTTGTCCACTGGGCTAGTACGCCTTTTATATTTTATTTTAGTTTAGTTTTTGCTTTTTAGGGCTGCACCTGTGGCATATGGAAGTTCCCAGGCTAGGGGTCAAACTGGAGCTACAGCTGCCGGCCTATACCAGGGTCACAGCAATGTGGGATCTGAGCCGCATCTGCAACCTACACCACAGCGCACGGCAACGCCGGATCCTTAACCCACTGAGTGAGGCCAGGGATTGAACCTGCAACCTCACGGTTCCTAGTTGGGCTCACTACCGCTAAGCCCCAATGGGAACTTCCTAGTGTGCCTTTTCGGGGTCAGAGAACAAGCTGCTCCCTGTTACATGAGAAATCTTCCAATTTCTCACAGTAATAATCATGAGAATCTTTAGTCATCCTTTCTCTAGATTCCATTATTTCCTAAATGAACAAGCAAACAAACACATTCCTGCTCCTAACTCCAAGACTAACACCCTGAAGTCCTGTCTGATCATCAGCCTGGGCTCTCAGCTCAGCGGGTCCTACACCAATGTGAAGACGGGGGGGGGAGGTGCCCGGAAAATACTCCGGTGACGTGAAGAGCCCTGGGGAGCCAGCGCATCTCCTCTCCCTAAACTGTACTGACAGGTGATACGAGCAGCTGTGGCCTGAGCGCCTTGCTGGAGAGCAGAGAGGAAAGCAAACAGCGGGGCACCGGGTGGTGGACGAACTCGCTGGTCTCCGGACTTGTGGACCCAGAGGCTTTTCACACTGGGGAGGATCAAGTCTCTAAACACATCAGTCCCCCCATCCGCCCTCCCCAGCACCTCTTGCCATGCAACCAATATGGGCAAACAGGTAAACCTGAGGTGCAGTCCTTGGGCCTGCGGCTGAGAAGCGGCCATCTCAAGGTTCTGCTTACACCAATTATTTCTACCAAAAGAGAGCCACTGTGGCCTCTTCTTGGCTTTGGTCACAGATTTCCCAGTCAAAGATTTATGAATACTACCAATGCTGAAGTCTTGAGCACAGTTACTGGAATTAGAAAAAGAAAGGGCTCAGGAGTTCCTGTTGTTTCTCAGCAGCAACGAACCCAACTAGGAACCATGAGGATGCGGGTTCAATCCCTGGCCTTGCTCATGGGTTGAGGATCTGGTGTTGCTGTGAGCTGTGGTGTAGGTCGCAGACATAGCTTGGATCTGGCGTTGCTGTGGCTGTGGTGTAGGCTGGCAGCTGTAGCTCTGATTGGACTCCTGGCCCAAGAACTTCCTTATGCCACGGGTGCAGCACCCCACCCCACCCCCCAAAAGAGAAAGGAACCAGAGCACCGGGTTCTGATACCGAAGAGGCTTCTCTCAGAAATGCAGGGGGCTGAGGAGGGACTCAAGTCTGGCAGCAGCATGGGGGGTGGTCCCTGCACACCAGCCAGGAGGTGGCGAGCAGGCTGACGAGGCCGGGAACACCACGCCCGCCTGGCTCCCAGCCTGGGTTAGTAACCTGCCACCGCAGGCGGGAGTCACCAGAGTTTCAGCGCAGGGACACTCACGTCTTGCAGGAGCTTTTCTAAATTCTCTTGAAGTTCGTAGAAGTAGTGTGAGGTGATGAGGCCACTCCGGGACTTATCCAGGCAGTCTCGGGCCATCTCAATCACCTGATGATGAATAAAGCTCAAGGTTCCGTCCGCCAAGGGCAACACGCTGTCTGGCGCGTTGGAGGAGATGAACTCCGCCAGACGCTCTTCCATTTGTGCGGTGGCCTGTGAATCGAAGCGGGACAAGTGACTCTTCCCTTCCGATCCAGCTCTGCCGGAGCTAAGCCTAAGGATGGGCTCTGGGATCCGGGTTTTCTCATGCTGGTTTGGGGAAAAGGGCACCAAGTCAAGTCAAAACATTACCACCGAGGCCCCTCCCGCCTGGCCTCGTCTACCTCCCACTCCTCGAAGGGCGAGCTCTCTTGCTCTCAGGACACTCAGGTTTTGCTGTCCCCGTCCTCTAGTAGGCCACTTCATGTGTCTGTCTGTTTATGCCATTCCCTGTGTGTGTGTGGAGCTTTCTCACCCTGCCAAGCCTGCCTGGCAAACTCCTACTACTCCTTCTAATCTCAGTTTGAGCATCATCTTTCCTCTGTGCTTCCGCTGGCTCTCCCTACACATACACGTGGTGGGTGGACACTGCTGGTTTTCTAAACCTTCCTCTGGGCTGGGAACTTCATCAAGTCTGAGGGAGTCTGGTTTATCTCAGGATCCTCTTACTCGACCTCAGGACCCAACGGAGCTAAGCAGATGTTCGCAGAGTGTTTCCAGAAGGTGTGAACCTGCCTGCTTAGGGACCCGGATCCCTGGAAGAGCAGCCTCGTGGGGACCTAACCATCTGCCAAAATGACAGATGGGCTGCCGCGAACACGTCCCAGCTGCCTCTCTAGGGCTTTCCTTCTTTCCTTTTCAGGAGGAGGAAGGAGACGGAAGGAACCTCAGTACGTTTTCTCCAACATCAGTTCATCTTACGTGTGTGACGCGGAGACACGCATGTGAAGCACAGACACGCAGTGCTGCAATGACCACACCTAATACACAAGGAGCAGGAGGAAGCCTGAGCTGCACCTCTGAACACTAGACACACACAAACTTCTTTTAAAAGGACTGAGCCCAGAGAAGGATTTCCTAGCGGTTCCTGCTGCCCCTCTTCTTACTCTTCTCCAGGCGCACCCACGGCTGGAAACCCAGGGCAGTGAAGAAGGAAGAGCTGATATTTACTGAGCACTGGCGACGTCCTGGGCACGGCTAGAAAAGCTTATGTCCACTCGTCTTCACAAGCTCCATGCGACGGATTTTATCCTAAACTACAGACGAGGCTCATGGAGCTCAGAGCAGTTAAATGACCTGCCCAGGTCCGTGCAGCTGCTAAGGGGGAGAAGCGGACTCCTGAACCCAGGTGGCCTGGTTCCAGAATCGGTGCTCTTCCTCACTGCTCTGCTTCACACCGGGTGTCAGGAAGGAAAGAACGAGGCCCCTTTCCCCTGGGCCACACGTGTGCGCCAGGAGACCACCTGAGTCTAGCAAAAGGACACTGGGAGGAGGAGCAAGGAGCCACACATCGTGGGCCCGAAATACTGACCAACGGGTCGACCTGGGGTCTGGAAGGAGGGCGGGAAGGGAGCTTGAAGCCTCCTCCATGCTCCGCGCTGTCACGGACAGGGAGCCCCGCTCGTCCCCCGGTTCTCCCGGACAGGGCGGGCTGTGTCTGCAGGAGCAGGCCCGAGCATTGGAAAGCCGGGTCAGAGGGTCAAGGCACGTGGTGTTGTTCAGAAGGACGCAGAGTGGGAAACGAGGGTTGGTAGACGAGGAGGTTCACAGCCAAGCTGCGGGGCCGTGAAGACCGTTTCTCAGCTACCTCAGGACAGTCGCCTGCCTTCCTCCCTCAGCATGTTCCTGCTTGCAAACACAGGCCCAAACGTGAGGAGCAACCCTGAGCCCTCCGCCTCCGCCTCACTGCTCCCTCTGGCCAGCGCCTGCCCGCCCCGCACAGCTCTGTTTGCGCTGGGTCATGGGGTGCGGCTTAAGAAACCTGCTTTCAACGAAGGGGTCTCGGAGGGCAAGTCTCCCTCGGGGGGTGCTGCCTCATGGATCCCACTGTGCACGGTTAGAATGCGGCAGGTGCCTTCCGCCACTTCCTCCAGACACCCCGTCTCTGGGGGGTGGAGAAGCGAAGGCTCTGTGGGTACAAAGCCCCGCTGCCCTCCTCTTGCCCAGCAGGTGGAGCCCCTGGGCTGGTGCCTCCAGCTCTCCCCCTGGGCTGCCCCTGCAGACGGCACGCGTCCTCCCACCGTCCTCCCGCTGCGTTTAAAGGCACTGGTCTCCTTTAAAGTGGAGCCTTACCTTGGGGAATCTTTCTTTGTATACATGATTCATCATTATTATCTCGCTGTCATAGGAAACTGGTGACCGTCCAGGGCTACGTAAGAAAGAGACACTGTGTTACTTTAGCGCCATGGAACCATCCAGGAGAAAGACGCCCATCCCCGGGGCCCCTGCTTGCCCGCTGCACCCATGCGCCCCCACCTTAAGGAGCGTGAGTTCCAGAGTTGCCAGCACACCACGTTCAGCTCAGAATGTGCCACCCACAGCTAGACCGCCCGCCTGTAAGAGGCCTGGCCTTCACAAAGACCTGTCAGGGCCGGAAAAGGCCTGGACAGGAGAGGCCACCTGAGGCCTCTGGCGGCCCTTCGAGGATCCCCTCCCCCAGCGCAAGACGCTCTGGCGCTTCTTCGCCTTGGCCAGTGGGGCTGGGCACACCAGCATGATCGAGGAACCCGGCGAAATCAAACAAGCGCTAAAATAACCACGGAAGACAGTGTGTTCCTGCATCTTTCCCAGGCGAGCTGTGGTCAACAGGCCTAACGTGGCCTCCGTCCTGGGCGATGAACGAGGTCAACCCAGCCCGTCACGTGCCGTAAACCTGGGTCATCTGACTGTCACCCTCTGGCCCGTGTGTGCTTACATCCTCTTAAAGGGTCTCAAAGTCGGAGTCATACAACCGAGTGGGTGGTTGAGTCCTAGCCAGTTTGGTGCCCCTGCCATGTGATGCCCGCTGAGCGAGCTTCAGAGCGGTTCCTCTCTGCCTCTTGTCCCTGCAGCGGGCCGGGGTCAGCCTGGCACATTGCTGCACATTCCCAGGCGTCTTAGAGGAGTAACCCCTGGACTTCCCTGGGATTTGTAGTCCTCTGAATCTCAAACAGCCTAAAAGGTGCCCCAGTTTCTGTGCGGACTGTGGAGAGCACCAAGATTCAGCCCTTCCTCCGTGTGAGACAGAAAGACATGTGGCTCCCCGCTCACGCCCTTGTATGTCGGACCCTTTGCCCTGCAGTTCCGGTCATCAACCCTGGGTTCCGCAGACAGGTAACCATCAGAGCGGGTGACACCTCTTTTTCACTGACTGGCGTCTACAGTACACTTCTCCTGCCAACTACTTCCGAAGGGAAAAAGAGGACCCACCCGACAGCGCCCTCAGGTACCTTAGGGTGGTGAGCTGAGCTGTACCCAAAGCCGAAGTGTCTGAGCATCACTAGACTTGACTCGTTCGCTTGTGCCCATGTGCTATGCCCGGGTGGGCAGACTATGGCTCGCAGACCAAGTCTGGCCCGCTGCCTGCTTTTAGAAAGTTTACGTAATGTCTGCGGGTGATTTTGTACAACAGCGGCTGCCTGAGACGGTCTAAGAAAGCATACGTTCTTTTCTACGTGTGCTGCCCTTTAAGGGATGCGTTTGCTGACTCCTGTGCTGTGCAGAGAAGCTCCACGGCACCTGGGCGGCAGGTCGAGGCGCCCTCACCTGAGGCTGCGGGAGCGGGGCCGCAGGGCCGGGGACTGCCGGCCCTCCTCATCCGGGACGCTCTCTGTGCTGAAATGCTTCGTCAGAAAGTGCAGCTCGTCGGCTGTGGGCTGGAAGGGCAACTGGTGCAGCTTTTCCTGCGAGGAGCATGATGACTGGAGGGACAGTGTTGAAAGAAGGCATTACAGACCTGTCGGAGGCAGTCCAGGAGCAGGGACTAAAAGCGGCCCGGGGCTCCCCAGTCAGCGTAAGCCCGAAGTCTCCCCATGGGGCCTTGTGCCCCAGCAATCTCTGGCTTTGGAGGAAAAGCTGAGAATGACTTGGGCACACCGCAGGGACAGGGAGCAATAACCTGCAGGGAAGGAGGAGGTACGGCCACAGATCTGGCTGCTTACTGAGACAGTGGAGCTGGGAGTGTTGGTTCCGTAGCCCGAAGAAGGCAAAGAGGCCAAAGACCAGCGCCGTCCATCCGTCCTACGAACGAAAAGCGTGTTAGGCTGTTCCCACCTGACCCTGCCCGAGCCCAGGACCTGCCTGTTTTTGCATCAGCTTTTGTTGGGCCGTTGGTTCACAAAGGCTCTTCTTTGTCTCGAGACAGTTGGTGCTTTCGTATCTCTCTCCTACATGGGGCCTATTGCTGTGTGTTTACCACTGCAAAGACAGACGTTTCTGACGAGAAAGAGTCCGTGACTTGAAATAAGTCTATCTGTTATACGATGCTATGGTTTTAGAAAAAAATCTTTATACTCTCAATTTATCCACTTTCAGCAAGGACAGAGGACTCCAGGTAAAGGCATCAGCACAAGGAGAGAACTGCCACTAAAATCCTCTTTTGCTTTTTGAAGGCTCCATTTGAAGGGCCTTTGGCGTTGCCCAGGCCACGGGGTTGACAACCAGGAAGAAGTGGAACAACCACCTGAGTCTAAGGATGAATCAAGAAATGGCAAACAGCCAAAGGCTGCCCAGGACCCACCAGCACTCATAAATCCAGTCTTTGAGAAGGCTTGCCAAAGAGCGACAGCAACCTTATCCAAGAGGAGTGAGGTGGCAGAGCCTTGGCTGTGCATGAGACTTTGCGGCAGGCTTCCTGCTGCTCTTGAGAGGATGCCCCCTACAGCTCTCTCCACAGAGAGCACAGTGATTTGCTTCGCTGTGGAGAAGGAAGATCAAGCAGGTGTCTGGTCTGAAGCTTTGATAACAGGGACAAGTGATCCTATCCTGGACTGCGGGGTCTGTTGTCACACAAGCGTGCTTTCCTGCGCTGCGTGGGCCTACTTCGCCTGCGCTAAGTAAGAGAAAAACTGCAGAACCTTACAACGCTGGCAGTGGAGGCCCTTTAGAAGTTAAGTTCGAGTCGCTCAATCTTCAGAGACAACATTAAGGCCTGGAGACCTGGGTAAACTGTCCCAGGCTTCACAGTTAAGGAGGGTGTGGGTGCAGAGAGGAAGAAGGAGAAAGAGGGCTCAGTCTTGCCAGGGCTCCTCTTCCGGTCAGAAGCACTCGTCCCACCCCCGCCAGCACGGAGCAGCTTTCCCTGTGGTTTCTGGGAGGGAGAGCCGGGATGCATGCCGCATGCACAAGACTCAACTTCATGCGCCCCGGCCGCCCGTTCTGCTGGAACCCAGTCTCTGAGGCAGAGGAATGGCCAGGAGGCTGCACAAACACGATATTCTGTCTGATCGCCCTGTTGGCTCTGAGAGCTCTACGCACGGAAGCAAGCCAATCCCAGGAAAAGGAGCTCAGCCAAGATGGGACTAGTCTCACTCAGGGAGGCATTTCCCAAACCCTGTCAAATACACTTCTCCGTAGTGGATTTCCCGCCTTCATACAGACACGGAAACCAACTGCATGACAGCCACTCTTCTGTAAACTGAGAGCAGGGACCACCAGAAGCTCTGCTACAGGACACCTGCATCTCCTCCGCCTGGTCATTCCACTGGGGGCTGCGTGGCGCTGCGGCAACGAGAGTGGTCTGTCCCCGCGCTCAGAGGCCTAGAACTGTCCATCGGTCCTGCCTCCAAGCATATGAGCACAGAGCCTTGGTTCCAGCAGGTAGAGGGGCTCCCTTAGGGCCTCTTTGCTAGACATGAAAGGCCGAACATTCACACCCGCAGTCGGAGAAGACTCATCACAGCCAGTTCTCACCAAGCACAACCCACAAACCACACTGTCTGGCCATGCATAGCGGTCTCCCAGCCCCTCTCCCCGTCGCGTCGGCTATTACCTGTCTGCTCTGTGGCCATGGCTGTAGTGAAAAGACACACATGAAAGTGAGAACCGAAGAAAACCACAGAGGCTGATCTGCTTGAACCTGGCATTTGCTCTAGCTTGGCAGAGGCAAACTTGTTTAGGAATATGTGGAAGTCAGACGTGAAACTGTACAACTAATGGGGCTATCCTGGAGTTCCTGCTGGGGCGTAGCAGGCTAAGGATCTGGCGTTGGCACAGCTGTGGCTCGGATTCAATCCCTGGCCCAGGATCTTCCATATGCGTTTCATTAAATCTGCCTTTTGTGTGATATTCCAAACTAATGTGATGCTATAAAGCCCAAGCCTGACTTCAGTGCTGAGAAACGCCCTTCCTGAGCACCCTGTTTGGCAGCGTTGACGTCGTCCTCTCTGCCCCCACCCACCCCCAGCAGGAGCGAGCTGCTTTTCCTACGATGCTGGTAAGGCGACAGCCCAGGGTTCTGTGCTCCACTCATGTAACTCAAACTTCATGCCGCCTGGCACAGACCTGTGTGGCTCTCAATGGTAACGACAGGCCCTGAAACCCCGAGCTGATCCCGCTCCTAAGGTACAGAGAATGAAGCAGACACAAGGGTAGCAAAAGAACGTGCTATTCCCTCTGCCTGGATTGGTCTACACACCTGTGCCCTCATCCCCATGGTGCCAGATTCCTTATTCTTCAGGTCAGCTTAAAAGCCAGTCCTTCTGAGGCCTTACGTGACCAGCGGCATAGACTCTCCAGCCTGAGCGCCCTCCTGTGCATTCAGGCAGGTCACGTGCTTGTCACAGGTTGTACCTATCTGTTTGTTTTCTCGTCCATTACTCCTCCCCACCGCCCATTCAGTCAGTACGCACGGAGGGAGTGCACACTTCATACCAGTACACACAGTCTTTAACAGATTAAAGCATCTCTGTTAAAGGTGCTTTGATCCTGGCTGAGGGCAGGTAGAAAACAAACAAATAAGAAAATACAGTCAGCCCTCGATAGCCCTGGGGTGTCGAATCTGCAGAGTCAACCAACCCTGAGTCAAAACTACTGAGGCAAAGGAATTTCCGGGCAGCCTAGGAGCTAAAGATTCAGTGTGGTCACTGCTGTGGCTCAGCTTTGATCTCTGGCCCAGGAACTTCCACAGGCTACAGGTGCAGCCAAAAAAAAAAAAAAGAAAAATTCAGGGAAAAAAATTCAGGGAAGGCCTCTGGGGAGCTGACATTTAAGATGAGAAATAAAGACAAGAATGGCTTAACTAAGCGAAGACCTGAGGGAACAGCATTCCTTCAAAGAGAACAAAGACTACCAAGTTTCTAAAAGTTCGGGCTCTCTCTATTGTGTTACCACTCTACATAACTAAGCACCTAGGAGAGTGCCCGGGCTCACTGGGTGCTCAGTGAATATTTACAGAACAAAGGGAGATGACTCGATGCCACTTAGAGAGACTGGTCCCAAGTCTTGCTGTCTCAGCTCAGACCCCATCTGAGGCTGCAGTTTACACACAATCAAGGCAGGAAGTCTGGGCGAAATCAGACGTTCCAGCTGGGCTGGAAAAACAAATACACACACCCAGCATATTCACATCGTATAAGAATTCCAACCTGGATTCTTGTTAGCTAACTGGAAGTTACACAGGGTAGGAGAGGTGAGTCCACGGGACACACTCTGATGGTACATGTATGCTTTTTTTTTTTTTTTTTAAATTGAATCTGAGCCGCAGCTTCGGCAACGCTGCATCTTTAACCCACTGCACCACAGTGGGAACTCTTGGTAATATGTGTTTTGAACAAGGCATTTGGGTCGGGCGGGGGGCACCCAAGTCAGCCGTCAAACTTCTCCCAATCTGTCCACATCCTTTTCAGCTACACAGACTCCTGGAGACGAAGGGGGTGGATTTCTTCTCTGTCGTCATTTGAATAACTGAGTTAATGCTATTTCAGGAATTTTGTTCTTTTTCTGTTATCTCTCCCTTTTTTTTTTTTTTTGTCTTTTTTCCATTTATTGGGCCGCTCTCTCGGCATATGGAGGTTCCCAGGCTAGGGGTCGAATCGGAGCTGTAGCCACCGGCCTACGCCAGAGCCACAGCAACGCGGGATCCGAGCCACGTCTGCAACCTACACCACAGCTCACGGCAATGCCAGATGGTCAATCCACTGAGCAAGGCCAGGGATCGAACCCACCACCTCATGGTTCCCAGTCGGATTTGCCAATCACTGAGCCACAAAGGGAACTCCTGTTATCTCTTTTTTAAAGGTAGTCTTGAGTACAGAAACTGCTCAGGTCTCAAACTGCATATATCCATAATATGCAGTCTCAAACGGCACTCTATCCACTAGAGGCTCTAAATCTGGAGCCATGATTTTTCTGGAGGTCTGCATGCCAAAGGCTGACTCTACCCAAGAAGATTTTTTAAAATAAAAATAAAAATCAAAGAACGAGAACTCGGCCACGAAATAATTTTTGAGCTATCCTGAAAAGTAAATCATTTATATATGAAGCCTTGGGGTGTGGTTTGGTTGGACTCCGGTCCATCAGCTCAGTGCTCCTCCAGAGGCCCGGTCAGAGCTTGGCAATGGGCTGAGCCGCCAGGTTTGCTACCACATGCCGGAGATCAGTTTAGATCACTTCCAGAAAGGAGTGAGAGCTGAGGAATGCAAGCATGGCTCTGCGACACACCACATCTTTTGAAATTCATGGGAGGCGAAGTGGAGACCGGGTATGCCTCCTGGAAGGCACGAATGGCCCCTTCCAGCTCCCTGGAACTAGCTGACTTGGGTCCTCCTGGCAGGAGAGCCCATTTTCTCATCCCTCGCTCTAGGCTGGCCCTCGCGGAGCGTGTGATGTTGGGAGCACCCCCTGCAGACCAGGGGCTTGCGCTCAGGATCGTAAAATAAATAAAATGAAATAAATCCACTTCCACCATCTTCTTGCCCATTTGAACATCCACAGGCAGACACCTAGGTGTCTGGCAAGCAAACGTGAAATGAAGCGACTGTGACCCGGGTGAGGAAAGCAGGGCAGGGACTTCGACGGTTGTGGACCAAGTCACTCTCGGAAGGGCAGCCGTTCCACTGACCTCACGCGAGGGTCACACGTGTTCACCAGAGAGGAACTGTTCTCTTAACTTACCTACGGGCAGGAACGAAGGAAAAGTGAGCAGGTGCGCTTGGAGAGAAATTCCGGGGGCTGTCCAAAGGACTGCTGCCTGTGGGGAGGGAAGGAAAAGAAGCCTCTGTGAGGTCTGCTTCTGAGGAGGGCTGAGATGACAACCTGGGGAAGAAATCAGGCCCGAGACGGGCAATCAGCACATGAGGTTGTGTTTCCAGGCCCGTCGTCAGTTTAATGAGTCTCTCTTTGCAGAGAGAGTCTGGCAGCTCAGAGGCGTCTCCCTTGTTCCCAAGTTATCTGGAACCATCTATGTTTCTCAGGCATCTGTTCTAGATTTAGCAGCACCTTGATAATTTCCTGCCCTCCTAGGAACACCTCAGGTTTCAATCTGCCTTCTCAAGTTAACCCAACTTCCCAAAGGCTTGAACTCTTCCAGCACAGCTGGCACGGCCAAAAGCTCACCCATTTCTCAAAGCGCAATGGGACTCGTGGTCTGAAGGTCTCTTGCACACACATCTCTGCACACTGCTAACAAGGGGCTCACGCAGAAATATGTGTGCTGAAGGGGAAGTGGGGACTCCGGATAAGCAGTGCTCCTTCAACAGGCCACACACAAGGCCCCCACGCCGCAGGGCACGCCCACCCTCTTCAGTGCAGTAATTATCTCCATCTCTGTATTACTTTTCACATGTCCCCTAAAATGTGCAAATTTATAGCTCAGACACTTTGAACCAAACTGGACTTCATCTTTGTGCTAGGGACAACGACTCTCAAACCTAAGCCTGCCACACTTCTCTGGGCTACCTTCCAGCTGAGGGCTGGCATGTAGGAGCCCTGAGCTGGCAGAAGCTGTCAACGTTTCTACCCAGAAGGCCGTGGTGAAGAAAGCACCTTACTCCGGCACGCTGACCAGTCTGCCGGTCCCTGGCCACCTCCCCACTTCCGTGCTCACCTCTATGAACCAACACTGGCTGTGTGGAGCTGTAGCTCCCCAGGGACCTGGTAGTTCCGCATTATGCCCTGGCTCCTCCTTGGATGGTTTATTTTCTATACAGGCTATGAATGTTCCAAGTGCCATAAAGCTGCCAATTGTTTCTCGTTATCTCCATTTAACAGGTGTGGATAGCACATACTGTCTTTCTGTACGGATCTTGGAAAAACCAGCCTCTCAAACAATGCCCCACTCCCACCCCCACCCGACGCAGCACCTCCATATCAATTATTCAAAAACACTCTCTTTGGCAGAACTACTGAAGAACGGGCATTTTCAGCTCTGCTCGTCCCCTTCCTTGACTGGGAGCCCTGGTGAGGTGCACAACCCTCCGCGGTAGATCTGCTCTCAACCGAGTACCCACTCTGGGTCTCTCGTACTTGGGGTCCAGGGCTACTGCCTACAAGCTGCTTCCACCTCCTGGCTAGCACATGCCAGCAGGGTGTGAGAAAAGTGACGAGGAGGAGCTGTCTCCTTAGGCAGGACTTGAAAGAATCAAAGAGTTCCTTATGTGGCCCAGTGGGCTAAGAACCTGACTAGTGTCCATGAGGATTTGGGTTCGATCCCTGGCCTCGATCAGTGGGTTAAGGATCCAGCGTTGCCACAAGCTGTGGCAGAGATGACGAACGCGGCCTCATTCCTCCGTTGCTGGGGCTGTGGCTACGCCGGCAGCTGCAGCTGATTTGACCCCCCCAGCCTGGGAACTTCCATATGCCGAAGGTGCAGCCCTAAAAAGAAAGAAAAGAACCAGCCAAAAAAGAGACTTGTGAGGTCTGGGAGGGTCCCACATGTAAAACTTTCAGTGCCTGCTCTCCATGGAGTCTAGATAAAAAAAAAAATAAAAAATAAAATCTGCAAAAATCAATCAGTAAACCCCACTATATTAATAGGCCAACAAAGAAAAAACATTATATCATCACACTGGACACAAAAAAGCATTTGACAAAAATTCAGTAACCAATAACCTAGTTTCAAATATTACAAATTGAGTAACCAACAACCTAATTTTCTCCAAACTAGGAACAGAAGAAAACATTCTTAAATTGTTAAGTGGCATCTATGACAAACCTATAGTTAACATTTCCTTAATGGTGAAGACAAAATGCTCTAAGATCAGAAATGAGGCAAGGATGATAATGCTATGGCTGTTTCCATTCAGAGCTGTACCGGAGGACCCAGTGAATGAAATAAGGCAATAAAGAGAATAAAAATCACCTCGATTGGAAATTGGTGATTGGAAATCACCTCTATTCATAGATTGTCTATGTGACAGAATCTATAATAATGCTACTCAAAACAGGCAATTTTAGCAAGGCTGCAGGATATAAGGTCAACATACAAAAATCTATTGTATTTCCACATGTTAGCAATAACCAGAAATTGAAAATAAAAATGATACCACTTACTGCATTAAAAATATGGAATGCTTAAGAGGTAAACCTGACAAAAGATGCATCAGAGCCATACAAATCAGTGCCAAGAGAAATTAAAGACGGTTTGAATAAATGGGGAAATATCCCACGTGTAAGAAGATTCAGGACTGCCAAGATGTCAGTTTTCCCTTAACTGATGGACAGGTTCCGAATAATCCAAATCAAAATCCCAGCTGCCTTAAAAAAAGTTAAGACTATTTCTAGAGCAGTTTTAGGTTTACAGCAAAAATGAGCAGAAGGTACAGAGATGTTCTCTGTATTGCCTGCCTCACGCACGCACAGCCTTCCCGCCGGCTGCCTTTGGGACAAGCTGCTTTTAAAATTCACCCGGAAATGCAAAGGACAAGAAGCCAGACCAGAAAAAGAGTACATACCGTGCGAATCCAATTAGATTAAAATTCTATAAAATTCAGACCAATCTGTAAGTGACAGAACGCAGATCAATGGTTGCCTGGAGACGGAAGGAACTGTAAATGGACACGTGGGGACTGTGGGCCATGATGGATATAGGTACTGTTTCAATAGTGGTACTCATTCCACAGGGGTACATATATGTCAAAAGTTATCAAAATGTATGCTTTAAAACAAATATTTTAAAAATGAAAATGTGTTTAGTTCATTCATGTTATACCACTTTTCACTCTTTTTGAGTGTGTTATGACTGAAGATGGTTCACGTTTTTAGAAATCTTAGCTCTTTCACAGTTGGGTTTTTAAATTTAGATTTTGTGATTGGTTTTACTATAGATGGAAAATAAACCTCACCAAGACGCATAGCTTCCAATCAAAGAAGTGTATTAATGGCTCTGTTTTTTAGATCATGATACTTGGTTTTTTTTTTTTTCGTTTACAGCCGCACCGCAGTGCAGCATACAGAAGTTCCTGGGCCAGGGAGCCAATCTGAGCTGGAGCTGCGACCTACTGCTGCCGTAACGCCAGATCCTCAACCCACAGAGCCAGGTCCGGGATCAAGCCAGCATCCTCCACAGAGACAAGCTGGATGATTAGCCCGTTGCCTCGGAGCAGAAACCCCATCATGCTACTCGTCTTTCAGTTCCACCCAGAGGGTGATAAAAAATTTCTACCTTCTGTGACATTGAGCAGTTTTTCTTGGAAAATAATGGAAAGATGCGTCTTTTTTTTTTAAACAAGTGATTCAAAATCTATTGAACTTGGAAGATAAGGAATATTCTATTTCCAATGTTTTTAAAAAGTGGTAAATAATTTACCTGTTTCAATAGGTGGCATCATTTTGGTCAATAAAAACACATACAGATGGGAACCTTTCAAAATATCCATTTTCAAAATGCTCTCTCTCTGGCACAAACTTCTTTCAAAATGCAGCCACTTTTTCATTCATTGTTAAAATGTCACTTTCACCCTGAAGGAATAGACCAAGGGTATTTGCCTTCCCGGACCCTCTCAAATATCTCCTAGGCAGTATCCTACTAAAAATCATTTGTTAGCACAAAAAAGGTCGGCAAATTTGGAACACTTCGACGTGTTTAAAAGGAAACTGCATTACATCACTTAGTCTAACCTTTTAAGTAACTTGCCACGAGACAACCAGTAAATTTCCCTCTTAAACCCAACTTTCCAAAAGTCCCTCAACACCGTTTTAGAAGGAATTGTAACAATTCACCTGTGAGCTGTGGCATGCGGCAGCACGCCGAAGGGAACGACAGACTGCGGGTGTACAATGGAACACCACACGGTGTCCGTGATGTTAGGTACAAATTCAGACACAGTCTGACAAATGGATCTAATGAGTACAGCAAAGCCTGTGGGGGTTTTCTGGGGTCTTTTTAGGGCTGTACTCGTGGCATATGAAAGTTCCCAGCGAGTTCCTGTCGTGGTGCAGCGGAAATGAACCCGACTAGGAGCCATGAGGTTGCAGGTTCGATCCCTGGCCTCGCTCCGTGGGTTAAGGATCCAGCGTTGCCGTGAGCTGTGGTGTAGGTCGCAGATGTGGCTCAGATCTGGGGTTGCTGTGGCTGTGGTGTAGGCCAGCAGCTATAGCTCCAATTCGACCCTAAGCCTGGGAACCTCCATATCCCGAGGGTACAACCCTAAAAAGACAAAAAAAAAAAAAAAAAAAGAAAGAAAGTTCCCAGGCTAGGAGTCAAATCAAAGCTGAAGTGGCCGGCCTACCCCACAGACACAGCAACGGCAGATCCTGCTTAATCCACAAGTGAGGCCATGGATCTAACCTGCATCTCCATGAATGCTAGTTGGGTTTGTTACTACTGAGCCACAATGGGAACTCCCTAGTAAACTTTAATTTAATCATCATTTTTCATGATAAAAAGTAAGCAGTCTTTATATTTTCCCCTCACACCCAAGTACATCAGCTTTTAGAGAACCACTGTGGTGAATGCTGCTATTTGAAAATTCTAAGTAGTAGAAAGGTACAAAGCAATCAGAAAAAATGCCCAGCTTTGGAGTTCCCACTGTGGCACAGCAGAAACGAACCTGACTAGGAACCATGAGGTTGTGGGTTCAATCCCTGGCCCTGCTCAGTGGGTTAAGGATCTGGCATTGTCGTGAGCTGTGGTGTAGGTCGCAGTCGCAGCTCAGATGCCACGTTGCTATGGCTGTGGCATAGGCCGGCAGCTACAGCTCCGATTCGACCCCTAGCCTGGGAACCTCCATATGCCGCGGGTGTGGCCCTAAAAGGCAAAAAAAAAAAAAAGAAAAAGTCCAGCTTCAAAATTTAGTAGACTGAGTAGAAAGAGGAAAGGAATTAGGGGGTTTCTTCAATAAGTCAGTCAAAGGCAAGGTGATTAAGGCCTTCAGAAAGCCATAGTAAATTCAGACCGCATTCACCCGGAATTAGTTAATAACAGCTTCTGTATAAAAGGCTTCTTCTGAGTCTTAACAACTGAGTATGTCCTCTTTCCCCTCTGCCTGTTTTCAAACCCTTGATGGCATCTACCAGAATTAAGGGCAACATATGGTACATCTTTATTCCAGTGTCAGGGAGGTAAGTACTTGCTACTTCGTCGGCTATTGAGATTTATACATTTGCTCACTAGAATGTTCTACAGCTGGTTCACAACTCCACGTCTAACATACCAAATATGGCCAACATCAGAGAGAGGAAACTGGCTTCCAAGTTATGGGGTAGTTGCCAGGACAGAGCCAAAAACAGATCTGTATGTGTGTGATTGTAATCTTTGGCAAAAACCGTCTGTGATTCAGGAGTAAATAATGATGCATTCCTACTACCTGGAAGCTGATGACATAACAGATTATAAAAGCACTCCTCCCAACAGGTCAGGCTCCAAAACAGTTTTCAAAAGGTACGCTTCTGACACTAACTAGGTGTACTGCAATTCAGTTCCGACACCAACCACACGGAGTTAGCGCAGAACCAACAGGTTAAGGGCAAAGTCCTTAGCGAGTCTGCCTCACTTCCTGCTTCAGCCATAAACCGTGGGAGGAGGGAGGTGCTTGTACTTCTGACCTATAGTGACTATAAATTCGGAGGTTTCCAGCTGCAATAATTCACTCGAATGACTCACAGAACTCAGAAAGTGTTCTATGTATCATTACAGTTTTACTAGAAAGTGTGTACAGGGGTGAAGTCGGGAATGAATGCAGAGCTGCTGTGCCCCCTCCTTGTAGAATCTAGACCCCTGGCCCTCCCAGTAGATAAATGTGTTCA
This sequence comes from Phacochoerus africanus, assembly GCF_016906955.1. NCBI lineage: Eukaryota > Metazoa > Chordata > Mammalia > Artiodactyla > Suidae > Phacochoerus > Phacochoerus africanus. The sequence goes on from NC_062551.1 coordinate 164,859,351, forward strand.
CCAACCAGGAAACTCTGCTCTGAGCTTCAGTGTCTACAGTTTTCATGGGAGTTTCCTACCCCCCCCACCCCCGCCACCCGCATAACTCATTAAATCACTGGCAACACAAGTGAACTCAATCTCCAGCTCCTGTCTCCTCCCCAGGAGGTTGGGCTGGACTAAAGCCCCAATTTTCTAATCATGTGGTTGGTTTTCCTGGTGACCAGCCACCATTCTGACGCTACAGGGGGCCACCATGAGTTGCCTCAGCAGCAACCACAAAGACACTATCACTCAGGAAATGCCAGGGTTTTAGAAGCTCTGTGACAGGAACCTGGGATTAAGACCAGGGAAACTGCACATCACACAGAAACTGTGGCCGAAGAAGTCTATGCTGCCTTTACTGTGTTCTCTCTAATTTTTCCAACAGTCATTTTACCAAGAGGCCAAAAACACTACTATTATGAAGACCGTGACAATAAAATCAATCATTTGAATTGGTCGTCTTTTGAAGGAAGATCAGGATGGTAGAATAGTAACATTTTCAAGAAAATATGTAAGTTGACCCTTCTTACGACTTAATAGTCACAAGTTCTGACTCCAGAAAAATCCTATCATTGAAAAGAACTTTTCCTTAAAAACAGCTAGAAATAGTTCAACAGGACAAAAAATCTAGTAGAAAACCTAGCAACCCGGAAAAAGCAGACCTTCTCAACTCTACCAAGCAGTTTAACGGTTGAAAAGAAATAGTTCAAAGACAAATGTTCATCCATCCCAGAGACACAAATTATAACAACACATATACACAAACAGAACAGGGAGCAGTCAGTTGGCCTTTAACCAGTTGCTTCATTTCCAGTTTAACTGGCTATAGAGAAACACGATTCTATAGCAAAAGCACCTGCACAAACACCATCCGGGTTAACAACAGGTCATCTTCCCACCCAAACCCTCCCCACCCCAGCAAACGAAACCACTGCCCTGACTTTTACAGCAATCATTTCCTTATAGCTTTATCAACTAAGTATGTATCTTTAGATACTTCAGTTTAGTTCTTCAATTTAAAAAACTGAGATACAGGAGTTCCCATGGTGGCACACCGGAAAGTAATCCAATTAGTAACCGTGAGGTTACCGGTTCGATCCCTACCCTCGCTCAGTGGGTTAAGGATGTGGTGTTGCCATGAGCAGTGGTGTAGGTCACAGACATGGCTCGGATCCCACGTTGCTGTGGCTGTGGCGTAGGCCAGCAGCTGTAGTTCCGTTTGGACCCCTAACCTTGGAACCTCTATATGCCATGGGTGCTGCTCTAAAAAAATAAAAATAAAAAGTTGAGATATAATCCACACACCATAAAATTCGCCACTGTAACGTGCACAGTGCGGCCGTTGTAGCGTACCGGCGCAGTTGTGCAACCAGCACCACTACCTATTTCCAGAGCATTTCTTTATCACGCAAAAAAGAAACGACCTGTTAGCAGTCACTCCTCACACTCCCTCCCGAAGGCCCTGGCGACCACTGACCCTTCTGTTCCTGTGGAACTGCCCATCCGGACATCTTCTGGAAATGGAATCACAAAATACGTGACCTCTTGTGCTCCAGTTTATCTGTTTTCAAACTTTACCTGAGAAAGCGCCAGACCGTTTTTTTCAAACAATTTATAGTTCCACCAGTGGTACTTAAGTATTCGCAGTGTTTCGCATACCTATCTATACTTGGTTTTATTTTAATTTAAGCCATGTTTGATGGTCATATAATGGTATTTTGCTGTGATTTTATTTTGCATTTCCAGAGATACCAATGAGATTAAAGTATCTTGTATATTCACTGGCCATTTAGGTTGCTTTTGTGAATTGCCAGTTCAAATCTCTTGGCCATTTTTTTCTTTTTCTTTCTTTCTTTCTTTTTTTTTTTTTTAGGGCTGCACCTGAGGCACATGGAGGTTTCCAGGCTAGGGGTCTAATCGGAGCTGAGGCTGCCAGCCTATGCCACAGCCACAGCCATGCCGGATCCGAGCCGCGTCTACAACCTACACCACAGCTCATGGCAATGCTGATCCTTAACCCACTGAGCGAGGCCAGGGATCGAACCTGAAACCTCATGGTTCCTAGTCGGATTCATTTTTGCAGAGCCATGACAGGAACTTCTTGGCCCTTTTTTCAATTGTACTATCTTTTTATTGACTTACTGGAGGTGTTTCCCCCTCCTCCACCGACCCAGGCACCACCAGGGAACTCCTGGAGTTCTTCAAAAGTTCTGAACCCAAGCCCTTTGTCAGTTTTAAGTGTCATAATTATCTTCTCCCATTGTATGGCTTGACTTTTCATGGTATCTTTTGGTGACTAGAAATTCTTAATTTCAATGTGGTCAAATGTCTCACCCTTTCCCTTCATGTTCTTTTTTTTTTTACTTTTTTTTTTTCCCACTGTACAGCAAGGGGATCAAGTTATCCTTACATGCATACATTACAATTACATTTTTTCCCACCCTTTGTTCTGTTGCAACACCTTCATGTTCTTTGTTTAAAAAAATGAAGATGTTCTGCCATATACCTTCCAAAAGTTTAGTGTTTTGCTTTTAGATTTAAATCTATAATCCATGTATACCGAATTGTCATGTGTAAACTTCAAATATTTCACGATTATTTTTTTGGCCACACCCATGGCACATGGAAGTTCCAGGGGGGAGGAACTTAAGCTGCAGGTGTGACCTAGGTTGCAGCTACAGCAATGCCAGCTCCTTTACCCACTGCACCAGGCCTGCGATCGAACTGGTGCCACCAAAAGGGACAAGCTGGGTCATTAACCCACTGCACCACGACAGGAACTCCTAAATATCTTACACTTTTATTTGTCCATTATACCTACTGAAGCTGATAAAAAAGTCTACAATTCACCTAGAACTGTTTTTTGTGAAGGAAGGTAAGCCTTTCGATTTCTCCATGTGGAGATCCAGCTGTCCCAGTGTCATCTCTGTCATAAACCAAGTGTCCATACGTGTATGGATTTGCTTCTGGGGTCTTCCTTCTCCTTCCCTTAAGTCTTCTCTTTGATATTCCTTATTTAAGTTAAGGATATCACTGCTCATTAGTCACCCAACCAGGAAATCTGGAGACAATCAGTACCAACCCTGCCGATTTGATCTCATTAATGTTTCCATATTCCTACCTTTTCTCCATTTCTAACACCCCTTACATCTTGACATTGGCCAGGGCTTCTGACTGGCCTTGCAAATGCCAGCGCATCTTTCCTCTCGTATTTCCAAGCACCCTGGACATCAATGTAGGAGAGCCCTTGACGAACCGGGGGACCTGACCGAGTGAGGACAGCTTGCTTTCACACGCCCTCCGTCCCCCACGGCCTGAAGGCGGAGTGGGGATCCTGCTGGTTCTTCACTTTCTCTTCCAGGCACCTTCCAGCTCTACTTCCCTCTTAAAGTCAAGACTGATCAGCGACTTGTCCACACCGGGGTCTAAAAGGCATTTCAAACAACAGACGTAAGGGTTCCTGGAACCAAATGACTGCTTTCGGGGGATGAAGTTTCTAGATGGCACAAGGGAGAAAGACTGGGATAGTGTTTGGAGAGCAGAGAGAATGAAACTAAAATTATGGAGACAAGGTCTAGAGTCTGGATCGGTCCAGGTAGCATGAGACTGAAGTGGCGTGGAGGAGACGCGCACTGGACAGTGGGCATTCAGTGAACTCCAAGTCCTAAGAAGCAAAAAGATCCTCAACGTCAATGTCCTGAAACTGTTAAGACTAATGGAGGAGCAGCTCCCGTCGTGGCGCGGCAGAAATGAATCCCACTAGGAACCGCGAGGCTGCGGTTCAATCCTTGGCCTTGCTCAGCGGGTGAAGGACCCAGCGTTGCCGTGAGCTGTGGTGCAGGTCGCAGACATGGCTTGGATCCTGCGTTGCTGTGGCTCTGGCGCAGGCCTGGGACTCTCCATATGCCGTGGAAGCGGCCCTAAAAAGACCAAAAATAAATAAATAACAGAGGAGTTAGAACCCAAGAGTAAAAGTGAGTCAAGAATTAAGGTATTTATAGCTGCAATGATGGGGAGTAAGTGACATAATTTAATAGTATAATATTCAAAGCTTTGGGAAATTAGGAAGAAGAGAGGGAGAATAATGAAAAGACAAGCGAGACATCTACCCTTCCTTTCAAGCTCAATGGTAGGAGGTCATGAGAGAGGTCAGAGGTAAGAGTTAACATTTAAGAGGGCTGCAGACACTGTTCTAACCCTTCGCTCTCCCCTAGGATTTCATCAGAAGACTGAGCATAGGAGTTCCTGTTGCGGCTCACTGGGTTAAGGACTTGACATTTTCTCTGTAAGGATGCAAGTTGGATCCTTGGCCTTGTTCAGTGGGTTAAGGATCTGATGTTGCCATAACCTGCAGTGTAGGTCACCAATGCGGCTGGGATCTGGTGTTGCCATGGCTGTGGAGTGGGCCTCAGCTGCAGCTCCAGTTTGACACCTTGCCCGGGAACTTCCATATGCTGCAGGTTCAGCCATAAAAAGAAAAAGGAAAAGGACTGAGCATATAGGAGATTTTGCTGATGATAGACTATGAATTCCAGAAGGTACACTGGAAGAGTTTCAAGAGTCAGTGAGGGATGAGAAAGAGTCAAACAGGGAATATTTGGAGATTTACAGGAACTAAGAATGTAGGAGATGGGGAGTTCCCACTGTGGTGCAGTGGGTTAATGATCCTGCTTATCTCTGTGGAGGCACTGGTTCGATTCCCAGCCCAGATCATTGGGTTAAGAATCTGTTAAACTTTGCATTGCTGCAGCGGTTGCCTAGTTGGCAGCTCCAGCTCAGATTCGATTCCTGGCTTAGGCACTTCCATATTCAGCTGAAAAAGGAAAAAGAATAAAGAAAAGAAAAAGAAAAAGAATGTAGGAGACAGAAGGGGTGACTACCTGGGCTTCCTATGGTGGCTGACATAAACGGGGATACAGGATAACGAAATTAGCTTCAGAGGATTCAAGGCAGATAGAGGTTAGGGGGCTGCAAGGGTTAGGGAGTAAAGAGAGGAGGCTTACCAGGGATTTTGCTCCGGACCCTGGAAGACAGGGCTCAGGGCTTAAGGAAGACAGTACTTCTGGTCCCAATATACTAGTTTAAAATCAGATGATATCTAACAAGTACCATATAAATATGCATTCTCACTGATCTGTTAATCTTATTCTGAAAACATGAACCAGCAAGTTCATGCCTACATATGATTTTCAGACAATCTTTATACATATATTCGAAAAGAACACGAGAAAGGATATTTTGGGCAACATTGACTCTAATAGGGAAAAATTTAAAACAATCTAAATGTCTGTGCTAGTTACCAATTTAATATCTCTCAACTCCAAATTCAGCCATTAATACCCGCTCTGCCGTAGAGAGAATTCCTTTAGGCATTTCCTGTATAGTGAACACAATGTTAAGCTTTCTCGGTAGAGGGCGCTGGAGGGATGATGTAGAAGGAAGAGTCTCCCTTCCTTGCAGTCAGGAGTGAGGCAGTGAGGACAGGCAGGGGGGCTCTGACCTAGTCGCATCCTGGCAATCTTGCATCCCTGACCTGACCTGCGATCACTTTCCACAGCCCTCCCTGCAAGGCTGCTGAATGCCCCAGGCATGCCCACACCAGTCCTGACTCCCTCCGCTTGTCTGGTGCACTCAACCCCTGCCCCCTAGCTTCGTCTTCCACCTCGTTCCCAAGGGATATAATACACTCCACGTCTCCTACTCTCTGTGCAGGCTCGGATGCTAGCTGACGTGCCAGTGCTCCAGAGGGCTGCTTCCTGATTGCCCAGTGACTGGATGAGCCTTGGCCTGGGCCAGCCAGCACATGTCGACAGCCTCCAGGGGGCTACAACCATGTCTTCTCCAAAAGGGTCTGAATCTAGTTCAGAGGAAGTCTGAATTCAGTGTAGAGAGCCTTCTTACCAGGTTTGTTCTCTCCTGAGTATCTTTTCCTCAGCTCTATGGCACCCTTATCAGGTTCCTTTCCATCTTGAAGTTACTCTTTTATTGTCAGAGTTAATAATTCTATTAAACTTCAGCTGTTTAAATCACTGCGTGGTCACCTGATTAGGCCCAGACTGATCTACTATCCATCAATAAGAAAATTAATGTGTAAATTGTTACACAACATAATACGCTACAGGTAATAAAAATAAATGAACTAACTTCCCATTTACGGTCTGGCACATCAGGAGTTTGGAAGTGCTGCTGCATCCTATCAACAAGTAAAAAGCTGAACAAACCAAAAAGCAAACTCTCAGAACTGTCAGAGAAGGGAAGTCCCAGGGCAAACCACTGCTCCCAAAATGAGAGAGAGAGAGAGAGAGAGAGAGAGAGAGAGATGCAGAGAATCACAACGTAACCCAGCAGAAACCCAGGAGCAGACTACCCGGGCAGCAGCACCAAGGCAGGGAAACCTGAACTGTGATCCATGAACTGCCAGAGGCTCGGCGTACACAGCTTTGAGAGTTAAAAACCCCCAGGGGTGCAGTCACGGCGGGGGCCCCCCACTACCTGGAGTTTCACCTACAGGACTCCTGCCGGAGCCTCCGAGGGAAGGTCTGAGAAAACTCCCCTCACGCTTCTAGCAGGGAGAGGGGTAAAGGGACCATTCTGGAATGCGTGGGCATTCCTCGCTTCTTAACAAGGCCCGCCCTCCGGAGAAACTCTTTCACCAGAGCGTCGCCTTCTGGGGTTTGACCAGAGCCCACCCGACCTGGGAGAGGGAGACGGCGCACTCCAGCCGCTTCCAGCCCCATCGCACCCAGGGCTGGAGGAGAACTCAGGGCAGTGTATGTTCACAGTCCAAGGCACAGGCTCCCCGAGAGACGGAGGACGACAGGGCACTCAGCCACGCCGACGCCTCACCGCCGCGCTGCTCGAGGCCTAGTTATAGCACTTCTTTTACCCAGTACCCCACGGCTGCCTTTCAACCCAAACTAGGAGGCATCCTGAAAGGCAAAAAACACAGTCCAAAGAGACTGAACAAGCAGCAGAACCAGTCAGATGTGATAGGAATGTGGGAATTAACAGAGCAAGATTTTTTTTTTAAAAAAAAGGAACCTATGATTAATATGCTAAGGGCTTTGACGGAAAAAATAGACAACAGCGAGAACAGATGGCTAACATAAGCAGAGAGAGAGAAATGTGAAGAAAGCAGCAGAAATGCTAGAGGTCAAAAGCACTGTAATAGAATTTAAAGTGTCTTTGAAAAGCTCATTAATGGAACTGACCCAGGTGAGAAAAGAATCTCTGACCTTAAGGATATGATACCAGAACTCGAAAAACTAAAAAGGAAAGGGGGGGGGAAAGGACTGAAATTAATAGAAGAGAATATCCAAGAACTACGAGAACAACTAGGAAAGACACATGTAATGGAAATAGCAGGAGAAATAGAAATTTTTTTTTTTTCTTTTTAGGGCCACACCTGCAGCATATGGAAGTTCCAGGGCTAGTGGTTGAATCAGAGCTACAGCTGCTGGCCTACACCACAGCCACAGCAACGGAGGATCTGAGCCGCATCTGCAACCTACACTGCAGCTTGAGGCAACGCTGGATCCTTAACCCACCAAGCGAGGCCAGGGATTGAACCCACATCCTCTTGGATACTAGTCAGGTTCTTAACCTGCTGAGCCACAACGGGAACTCCCCAGACGAAATATTTGAAACAATAATGACCAATAATTTCCCCACATTAATGTCAGACACCAAACCACAGATTCAGGAAGCTCAGAGAACACCAAGAAGGATTCAATGTGAAAAAAAGTACATGTAGGCATATCACATTCAAACTTTGAGAAAAATCAAAGATAATGAAAAAATCCTGAAAGAAACCAGAGGGAAAAAACATCTTACGTATAGAGAAGGAAAAGATAAAAATTATATTCTGTTTCTCAGACACTCTGCAAACAAGGGAGTTGAGAGAAAAAACAAAAAAACAAAAAACCAACTAACCTAAAATTCTGTGCCCTGCGATATTACCCTTCAAAAGTGAAGGGGAAATGAAGACTTTCTCAGACAAACAAAAACTGAGGGAATCTGTTGCCAGCAGACCTGCCTTATAAAGACTGTTAAAAGTTCTGAGAGAAGGCAAATGATACAGATCAGGAACGTGGATCTACATAAAGGAAAAGCATTAGAGATGGAATAAGCGAAGGCAAAACGAAAACTTTGATGTTTTATATTCTTAACTGATTTAACAGATAACAGATTATTCAAAATAAGAACAGCAAAAATGTATTCAAGTAGGTATTTTTATGTGTCTATTTTATATGCTTAGGGGTAAGTAAAATGAAAGCCTGCAATCATACAAACGAGAGCAGGGAAGAATTAGGATTGTTTGCTATTATAAGGTATTTACAAGACCTGTGAAGCAATAGAATGTTATCTGAAAATGGGCTTGGATTATCTGTAAATGTACATTGCAGACCCTAAAACATACACAAGGAGTTCCCATTGTGGCTCAGCGGTAACAAACCTGACTAATATCCATGAGGATGTGGGTTCAATTCCCGGCCCCGCTCAGAGGGTTAAGTATCCAGCATTGCTATTAGCCATGGTGTAGGTCTCAGACTCGGCTTGGATCCCGTGTTGCTGTGGCTGTGGTATAGGCTGGCAGCTGTAGCTCCAATCTGACCCCTAGCCTGGCAACTTCCATATGCTGCTGGTGTGGTCCTAAAAAGACAAAAATTAATTAATTAATTTAAAAAACACATACAAAAAGGAAAGTACAACTGATATGCTAACAAAGGAGAGAATATGGAATCATATAAAATGCTCTACTAAAAACCACGAAAGAGAGAAAAAGGGTAGAAGAGAAAAATAGGAAAAAAGACCAAGGCAAAAAAGGAAAACAGTAGCAAATATGGTAGATACTAATCCAACTATATCAAGAATCACCTTAGGAGTTCCTGTTATGGCTCAGTGGTAGTGAGCCCGACTAGGATCCATGAGGATGCGGGTTCAATCCCTGGCCCTGCTCAGTGAGTTAAGGATCCAGCGTTTTAGATAAATAAATAAATAAAAATAAAACTGCTCTAGGAGTTCCCACTGTGGCACAGCAGGCTAATGACCTGGCATTGTCTCTGCAGTGGGGTTGCTGCTGAGGCACAGGTTTGATCCCTGGCCCAGTTCAGTGAGTTAAGGATCTGGTGTTGCTGCAGCTGTGGCTTGGATTCTATTCCTGGCCTGGGAACTTCCATATGCCATGAGTACAGTCAAAAACAAAAACAAAAACAAAACTACTCTAAAACACAGTTTATTAAATTAAAAAAAGCAAAACAATGGACTAGGAAGGTTCCATTCCCAGAAAGGCTTAGTAAGTGCCTCCTGAACTGACCTTACTGTAGTTATAATCTATAATATTTAATATTGAACTGAACTGTACAGAATAAACGAACCTACTTTCAATTCAACAGGCCCCATATTTTCTAACAAATTCCAAACTTCAAAGTGAAAATAACAAGTCTTAGAATATCCTGTGGACCCACATATCAAAAGGTGTAAGATTCGAGAATCTGATAACAAGGTTTGCTCAGTAAGGAACAATTAGTGCTGCCTTTCGCAGCATCTGGTTAAGCATAGAGGCTATGGCCACAAAAAGGGCTTTTAAACCAATTCTTCCTCCCTGGGTCTGAGGCCTGCCTAGAATTTCTGCAGTGATTTAAGGAGAAATGATAATGATGATACAGCTGACACGTGTGGAGTACCAAGCGTGTTATACCTATTACAAAGCAGAGTCACAGACCCGGGCAGGCCGAAAAGGCCAGATGATGCGCTCAATCAAAGCTCCTTAAGCAGAAAAGATTTAGTCCCAAACTCCGTCAGGAATCCAAACAGACAGATAATCATGTCAGAGCGAGGTGGCCAGTAGCAATCACTGCCAGGTGCTCACATTACAGTTGTGAAACTATGTTCACGGTCTAGACGTGCTAAATCCACTCTGACACATGAAAAGGCCAGGTCAGATACAGGCGAAGTCTTTAGAAAGTTCATGGCTAGAATGCACCATGTGAGCTACCACATAACCCAGCCAGTCTGGGCGAGGGGGGAAGTATCTATGCATGACGAGAGCTTTGCTTTAAAAGCCAAGTAGGTCTCCAGTCCCCTGGGTCTCCCTGGGGTCTTGGTGACGTGAGGCAGTTTGGTTTGATGTGATTCTTGGAGAAGGGCCATGCTGGATCTGAGTAAAGTGAGACCCTTCTCCCAAGGACAAAGATAAGTTTCATAATCACCCGACTCCCAGGGTGTCGTCCCCCCCCCCCCTTTTTTTTTGGCTTTTTAGGGCCACACCTGCAGCATATGGAGGTTCCCAGGTTGAATCACAACACCGGATCCATAACCCACTGAGCAAGGCCAGGGATCGAACCCGCAACCTCATGGTTCCTAGTCGGATTCGTCTCCACTGGGCCACGACGGGAACTCCCTCAGGGTGCTTAAACAACTATTCCACATGCATTCTCACTTCCTCCCTCCAAAGACAGTCAACTGTGAGCAAGGAGACAGACTGAAGTGGAACAGGCCTGTCTTATTTGGTTTAATGCTATACCGTTTCATTACTTGGGTATCTTTTTATTGCCCATAGATAGATAAGGCCTGCAGACTACCAAACACAGGGAGCAATGACTTTCTATGGTTCCAAGTCTGCTCTGTTTCCATTATCTCCAGGTCTGGAACTTCCACTGTAAAAAGTAGAGCAGTGAACAGTGTAGCCAAGCAACAACACCTTCAGCAAAGCTGAGGCTCCTGGTCTGGCTCCCCTGGGATGTAAGAATACATGCCCAGACCAAAAGACATGCCTAACTCAAATTAGGTCTTCTACCTCAAATTCCTTTTTTTTTGCCTTTTCTAGGGCCACACCTGTGGCATATAGAGGTTCCCAGGCTAGGGGTCGAATCAGAGGTGTAGCCACCGGCCTACACCACAGCCACAGCAACACGGGATCTGAGCCGAGTCGGCAACCTACACCACAGCTCATGGCAACGCCAGATCCTTAACCCACTGAGCAAGGCCAGGGACCGAACCCGCAACCTCATGGTTCCTAGTCGGATTCGTTAACCTCTGAGCCACAACAGGAACTCCTACCTCATAATTCTTTTTTTTTTGTCTTTTTGCCATTTCTTGGGCTGCTCCTGCGGCATATAGAGGTTCCCAGGCTAGGGGTCGAATCGGAGCCGTAGCCACCGGCCTACGCCAGAGCCACAACAACGCGGGATCCGAGCCGCATCTGCAACCTACACCACAGCTCACGGCAACGCTGGATCATTAACCCCCTGAGCAAGGGCAGGGACCCAACCCGCAACCTCATGGTTCCTAGTCGGATTCGTTAACCACTGCGCCACGACGGGAACTCCCCTACCTCATAATTCTTATACATTCCTTAGTCCGGCCTTACGCTGCCTGGAGGAGCCCACATTCCAGATGAAGCAGAGCCTGAAGACATGAGATCATTTGCTTCAATTCCAATACGTGAAATCAACGTCACTGTGAAACGAACACGCCTCTCACTTTGCTGCCTCCTGTTCTAACAGAGGGAGTTATTAAGAGTCGCATGAGGCAGAATACCATCTCCGTGGGCCCTGACTCCTGGGCGTGGTAGGACAAAATGCTGCTGGAGCCCTCATCACATGGCCCCAGATGCCTGGAGTCACCACACATTCTCCACGCACTAGAACAGAGGTGGTGGACCCAGGATACGCACAAGCCCAAAGGCGATGTTGACAGGTCAAGGCAAGAAATGACTAAGAGTCAAAAATAGACAGAACACAGTCTCCCACAAAAAGCATGCCCAAGGGCTCTGCCAAGTGAAGGGACAATGTGATATGCTGAATCACACAAGCTGAGAAGTAAGGAAAGAAACTGGGCATCTGTGACCACTCTTTCATTCCACCTTCCTTCACCTCCAAGCACTCACCTGTGTGGCCATGGAGTGGTGAGTGGGGTCGCGGGAGTGTAGGGGACGTGCTAGAGGTCACAATCAAACTCTTGCGGTTACTTGTCCGACAACTGCAATGAAAACACAAATGTCAGTTACAACAGGGCTGCGTCATGGGCCCAGAGAACCCAAACGGCTAGTAAGGAGCCCAAGAGTGACAGCAGTCCATGAGCTGGGCAGTACAACACTTTAAACTGAACTGGCTCAGCAATTACTGTTTGTACAGTGAGATTTCACAAATCACCGTGTCCCGTCTTGGAATCGCTTTCATCTGTCTTGATTTTTATCTTGTATTGCCACGGCACTTTTTTAATGTGTAGGTTTTGCTCCCCCGAGCAAATACACAGAGTTCCTTAAAGGAAACAACCATGTCTTAAACGGTGTGTAATGAAGAATGACCACTGAGAACTGGATTCAGAAAACAAAACACCAAAGTCATAAATACTCTCATATCTCATAAAAATTAATCTTGCAAAAAAAATGAAACTATTAACTTAATCTATAAAATCTATTTTTTAAAACCGCTTAATCAGTGAATTAAGCAATATTCTTCAAAAACAACAACAAGGAGTTCCTGCTGTGGGTCAGAGGAAATGAATCTGACTAGCATCCATGAGGATGCAGACTCAATCCCTGGCCTCGCTCAGTGGGTTAAGAATATGGCATTGCTGTGGCTGTGGTGTAGGCCAGCGGCTACAGCTCCAATATCACCCGTAGCCTGGGAATCTCCATATGCCACAGATGCCGTCTAAAAAGACAAGGAAAAATATTCTTATTTCACCATAAACTTCAGAATAGGCCTGGGTTCCTTCTGTAAAGTTTGGCTTTTCTTCACATTTTAACACCTGAGCTTTTTCCTGTGGCTGTTTGTAGAAAGCCAAATCATGATGAAAAGCCATTTCATGCTATATCTGCTACTGAAAAGTGTGTATAAATTTTCTGAAAGTTAGCCCATCTTTTATTCATTCATTCATTCATTCATTCATTCATTTTTTATGGGAGGAGGAGCCGCTGTAATGACTAGTCTTTACAATACATCTGAGTGAGTTACTGCAGGGGCTCCGTGGGCCAGCTGGTAGGGCACCAGCTTGCAAGAGGTTCCACAGCTAGGGCATTGCTGAGTCTTGCCTCTGTGTACCCAGAACCAGATGGTGGCACTGTTGGTCTCTTGGCAGATGCAGCCACTATCCACTTGTTGGTGCTGGAGAGGACTTCGTTAGGGTCTTCTTTTGGAGTTTCCGTTGTGGCTCAGCGCAAAGGAACCCAACTAGTTACCATGAGGACACAAGTTTGATCCCTAGCCCTGCTCAGTGGGTTAAGGATCTGGTATTGCCGTGAGCTGTGGTGCAGGTGGCAGACGCAGCTCCAATTTGACCCCTAGCATGGGAACTTCCGTATGCCACACCAGGTGTGGCCTTAAAAAATAAAATAAAATAAAAAATAGGGTCCTCCTTGGTACCTGAGGCCCCTTCGGGGCGGCCATACTGTGAGGGCCCAGCCCCTTGCACCAGCCATCATGACCGCCTTCCCCAGCCCAGTCGCCTCTTCTTCATCAGTGGCAGCCCCTCCAGAAGCCAGAGTGTACGCAGTGACTCCATCTGGACCTCGGGCCCTCAGGGCCCGTGCAGCCAGCGCTCCAGTTCTGAGGAGTAACCTTGAAGCCGTCACACCCGCTACAAACACCAGCACTTCCCAGACCATCTTTTGAAGGCCTTCAGGAGGCCCGTCCTCTATACTCATCCAAGTAAATATTTACTCAACATCAGCTGTGCCCCAGGCACCGCTCTAGATGCTTAGGGAAGCAGCAACGAACAAGAGAGTGAACAGTGCCCTGAAGAAAGCGGGAGAGAGGGTTCAAGAAGCAGAAGAGAAGTCGAGTAGGCGGCAGGAAGGAAAAAGGACAGGAAAAGAAGTGGGCTGTGGAAGCTCTGGGGATGAGGCCACAGCCGGACTCCGTAGGCTGGTAGATGGTAGACTGTGATGGAGGACTACTGGGATGCGACAAGAAGCTGCAGGGAGAGCTGTGACCAACCTTAAAAGGCTGCAATTAGAAAATGACAAGCACTTTTCCCTGAGAAACTCTCAGGACTAATCTAATCCTGTCTCGCGCCTCTTATGACCCCCGTTAACCGTCAAACGCCCAAGCCGTCCCTTCTGATTTGACACAGAGTCCCTTCACTCCTTGATCTTTTATTTTTATTTATTTATTTATTTATTTAGTCTTTTTGCCTTTTCTTGGGCCGCTCCTGCGGCACATGGAGGTTCCCAGGCTAGGGGTGGAGTCGGAGCTGTAGCCGCCGGCCTACACTAGAGCCACAGCACCGCAGGATCTGAGCCGCGTCTGCGACCTGCACCACAGCTCACGGCGACGCCGGATCCTTAACCCATGGAGCGAGGCCAGGGATCAAACCCGCAACCTCAGGGTTCCTGCTCGGATTTGTTAACCACTGCGCCACGACGGGAGCTCCTCCTTGATCTTTTAAAAAAAGCTCACACACGCTGGGCCTCCATGAACTCTGTTATCAACAAACCATATCCTTACCTTCTTCTCAATATTCAATTTATTTTTTATTTTATTTTGTCTTTTGTCTTTTGTTGTTGTTGTTGTGGTTGTTGCTATTTCTTGGGCCGCTCCCGCGGCATATGGAGGTTCCCAGGCTAGGGGTCTAATTGGAGCTGCAGCCACCGGCCTACGCCAGAGCCACAGCAACGCGGGATCCGAGCCGCGTCTGCAACCTACACCACAGCTCAGGGCAACGCCGGATCGTTAACCCACTGAGCAAGGGCAGGGACCCAACCCGCAACCTCATGGTTCCTAGTCGGATTCGTTAACCACTGCGCCACGACGGGAACTCCTCAATATTCAATTTAAATTCTAGTTATAGCTGGAACCTTGCTATTCCTCCCGGACACCAGAGTCCTGGTGAAAGCCCAACCCTTTTAAATCCAACTTTCCACCTATTGTGCAACTACACATGGGCAGCTGGAGGTGACCAAAAAAATCCAAAATCATATAGGCTGGTGTGTGTGTTTACGATGATAAATATCAAGTGAGTCCATACTACAGCCATCTAGGAAATACACTCCCTCCAAGACAATTTCTCCCCAAACTTCCAGCACTCCTTCCCCAAATCCTACCCTTATATCTGCTGACTGCTTTTTATTCAATTAGGGGTGAAAAGAAACAATGCAAAAAGAAGTACGATGCACTCCTGCTACAAAAACCTATTAGCCCAAATCTATATCCATAAAATCGACTTTCCCATCCACACCAGCAGAAGGAGGGACCACGTTCCTGTCAATCCCTCTACTCACCAGTACTTGCACTGTCCTCCTCCTATGTCATGAACTTCTACTTCTTACTGGATCATTCTCGTCATCATAAAAAGATGCTGTCAGTCCTCTATCTTTTTTTTTTTTCTTCCCCTCTTTAGGGTCACACCCACAGCATATGGAGGTTCCCAGGCTAGGGGTTGAATTGGGAGCTGTAGCTCCCGGCCTACACCACAGCCACAGCAACGCAGGATCTGAGCCACGTCTGTGGTCTACACCACAGCTCACGGCAACACCGGATCCTTAACCCACTGAGCAAGGCCGGGGATCAAAGCTGCGTCCTCATGGATGCCAGTCGGGTTCGTTAACCGCGGAGCCATGACGGGAATTCCCCATTCCTTCCATCCTAAAAAACTAAAAATAAAACCTTCCATAGACCTCGGTCAACTTTGTGAATGAAAACTACTGCCTGCCACATCAGTAAACAAAGAATGGTGCAGCCATCAAGCCATCACATCATAGCTCCTGAAGGAACTCAGGACGGAAACAGGACACCCGCCATCTAGGAGTCAGCAGCTGTGGTCACCCCCCTTCAGGAGACTCAGGGTGAGAAAGCTCAGGACACTGCCCCCAGATGTTCTCAGGGGAAATAAAACATACTCTCAAGAATATAAACTCCGGGCCCTTCAGTTTTCAACATGAACAATTTTACAGAACGTACACATGAAACCACATTAAACCACAGAAAGCCCATCCAGACCGAGGGAGTCCTGAGCAGAGACTCGCCTCAAGGACTTCTCTGCCTGGGCTTCGGCTACCTTCCCCGCCAGGTGCGTACGCCCTTCCTCCTCGGCCCAATTCCACGCATCCTTTAAGAATCGTGAGCGCAAGTGAAGTTTTGTATGATCTCCTTGTTATTCTTCTGGCCAGGCAGGAGGATGTCTTTACTTTCCTTGAAGGCCTTTGGCACTTGTCGTCTCTGAGACTCAGGGTCTTAGTGTCAAAAGCTGTGCAGGAGGAACGGACAGAGCTTTGCAATGAGAAGATCGGAGTTTGCGATTGCGGGTGACCCTCGAGCAAGTCTCAGAAAGCCTCATGCCCTGTTGCTCTCAAACATAAAATTAAGATAATATAAACTGGAGTTCCCGTCGTGGCGCAGTGGTTAACGAATCCGACTAGGAACCATGAGGTTGCGGGTTGGGTCCCTGCCCTTGCTCAGTGGGTTAACGATCCGGCGTTGCCGTGAGCTGTGGTGTAGGTTGCAGACGCGGCTCGGATCCCGCGTTGCTGTGGCTCTGGCGTAGGCCGGTGGCTGCAGTTCCGATTCGACCCCTGGCCTGGGAACCTCCATATGCCGTGGGAGCAGCCCAAGAAATAGCAACAACAACAACAATAACAACAACAAAAAAGACAAAAGACAAAAAAAAAAGATAATATAAACTTACGTGTCATTCTGGACTCCTCCCTTTTATATGTCAATGTTATAAATCTTGTTGGCTTTAACATCAAAACATATACAAAATCTGATCATTTCTCACTTCTTTCACCACGGCCACCTTGGACCAGGCCACGGTCACCTCTTACCCGAATTACCTGAAACAGCTTTCTCATTCCTATTCCTGCTTCCACTCCTCCTCCCTAATCTATTCTCAACAAAACAACCTTTAAAATATAAATCAGAAAAAACGTCCACTTCCACCCAGGACGGATTAACAAAGAAAAGATGTACGCTCTCACCTTATACAACCAATAAACTGGACCGAGAAAGGAAATCCTTTTCAGGCACTGGGCAACAAGCAGGACAATAAATAGGACGGTGATGGTTGAGAGAAGGGAAACAGCCGAGGTGAAGACTCTCACTGCCTGAGCTCTCCATCTGGAAGACACCCCAGCCGTGGCACAGAGAGGACGTGACCTGCACGGAACCTAGCGGCTGAGGACACCACCCAAGAAAAAGAGCAGGTGCGCTTCTCCTTGGTACCCGGGGTTGGGAAAACTGATGTTCCCACCAGGCAGAGGGCAAAACCCTGGCAATTCATGGGACATCAGCAAGGAAAAGCCAGCCGCAAAGGCTAATCTAGTCCCACCCGACAAAGTTTAAACGCAATCAGCGAAGTTCTCCTGCAGCACAGCGGGTTGAGGATCTGGCGTTGCCAGTGCAGTGCCTCAGGTCACTGCTGTGGCGCAGGTCTGATCCCTGGCCCAGGAACTTCCATATGTCACAGATGTGGCCAAAAAAATAAAGAAATTAAAATAGATTAAAAAATACAGTCCTCAAAAGGGTCACATTGTTTCTAAGTAACGTAACTGCTTCCCAAAACAAGGCTCAAAAAGAGTGAGAGAAATAAAAATGTGAAACACATCAAGGTCAAATTCACAGTGATTTGCATGTAATAAAATTACTAGGCATGGACAAAGGTAGGAAATATGACCCGTAATGAGGGGTGAAATCAGTAGACCCAGAGATGACAAACATAGTAGAACTGGTAGAGAAGAAACATTAAAACCATTATAACTGTATTCCATATTCTCTTCTGTTTTTGTTTTTCTTTTTTCTTTTCTTTTTTTTGCTTTTTATGGCCACACCTGCGGCATATGGAGGTTCCCAGGCTAGCGGTTGAATCGGAGCTACAGCTGCTGGCCTCCACCACAACCACAGCAATGTGGGAGCCAAGCTGTGTCTTCAACCTACATCACAGCTCACGGCAACACTGGATCCTTAACCCACTGAGCGAGACCAGGGATTGAACCTGCATCCTCAAGGATACTAGTTGGGTTCGTTAACCGCTGAGCTACGAAGGGAACTCCCAAATTCTACGTTTTCAATAAGGCATGGGAAAGTATGAGCATGTTAAGGAGAGAGTACAGATTAGATCTTTTTTAAAATGCCAACAGAACTTCCAGAGATTAGGAGTCTCAGATGAGCAAGGCCAGAGCGGAGCCACATATGTGACCTACACCACAGCTTACAGCAACGGATCCTTAACCCACTGAGCAAAGCCAGGGATCAAACCCACATCATCACAGACATGTTAGGTTTTTAATCCACTGAACCACAACAGGAACTCTGAGAAAAGGGTATTTAATTTAATTTAGTTTATTTATTTATCTGTCTTGTCTTTTTAGGGCCACACCCACAGCATATAGGGGTTCCCAGGCTAGGGGTCAAATCAGAGCTGCAGCTGCCGGCTTACACCACAGCCACAGCAATGCCAGATCCAAGCCGTGTCTGTGACCTACACCACAGTTCACAGCAAGGCCGGATCCTTAACCCACTGAGCACGGCAAGCGATCGAACCCGCGTCCTCATGGATGCTAGTTGGGTTTGCTAACCCCTGAGCTGAGACAGGAACTCCAGAAAAGGGTATTTTGAAAGGAAAGAGGAACAGGGAGCTGTGGGACCCCTTGACGCGGACTACACATGTGACCAGAGTTCTTAGAAGGGAGGACAGACGGAAAAACATTTGAAGAAAGGATTGCTGAAACATTTCCAAATGTGATGATAGTTACAAACGTCCAGATCCGAGAGGCTCAATGCACCCAAAGCACAAGAAACACGAAGTACATCAGGGCATATACTGCAGCCAGTCTAAGACGACAAAATCTTCAGAGCAGCCAGACATAAAAATTCCGTAGCACTTAAAAGAACAAAACAACAATGACAACAGACTACTATTTGGTAAACAGTAGATACAACCAGAAGCCAGTGGAGAAATGCCTGAAAGTACTGAACCTAGAAACTAGAACCAAGCGGAAACACTTTTCAAAAAGATAATCCAAATAAAGACTCTTGCAGGGGCACCAGAGCTGCACGAATCCATTGCCCACAGACCTGCGCTATTAGAAACGCCGAAGGACGTCCTCAGGCAGAAAGAGCACGACACCACACGGAAATCCGGATCCTTACAGAGAAAAGCACCAAAAATGGTAACTGTGTGGGTAAATAGAAATCACTTGTTTTCCTTTAAAATTTTTTTTGAATTTTAAAGGAAATAGAACAATTTTCTGTGGGGTTTATAACGTATGTAGATATAAAACATAGGATAGCTATGGCAACAAGGCTGGGAGGGAAGAACGGAAATATACTGTTGGGAGGCTCTTACGTCAGCAGGCAGTGGTGTACTACCACACGAAAGCTAAAACATTCCATTAGAAACACTAACACAACTACTACAAAGGAAAAATGAAGAGCATAATTAATGTACGACAAAGAAGAAGTGGGACAATAAAACATATGCAGTTAAGACAAAGGCTGTCAGGATACGAGAGCAAGACCCAACTATATGCCATTTATCATGTGACAGCAAAAGCCTGGAAACCACCTCAGATGTCCACGAACAGATGGAGGATAAACAAACCACCGTGGACCCATACAAAGGACTACTATTCAGCAATAAAAAGGAAACAACTACTGACTCATACAGTAAATGAATCTCACAATAATTATGCTGAGACCAAGAAGCCAGACATGAAACTGTACATACTGAACAATTCCATTCATATAAAATTCAAGAAAACGCTAACTAATCCATAGTGACAGACAACAGGTTAGTGGTAGCCCGACCAGAGGCAGGGGAGGTATTATAATGAGGCATAAGGAAACTTGGGAGTGGTAGAGATGTGTTTATGGTTTCAGTAATGCATAGTATATCAAGACCCATCAAACTGTGTGTTTTAAATGTGTATGGTCTATTATATTTTAATCATACTTCAGGAAAGCTACGCAAATTTTTTAATGTAAAATAATATCCAGCCACAGCAATGACAACAGCAAATCCTTAATCCACTAGGCCACAAGGGAACTCCTAGCTATGTAATCTTGAATAAATTATTTTGCCTCAAAAAAAAAAAAAAAAAAGAAAATCCAGAGTTCCCGTCGTGGCTCAGTGGTTAACGAATCTGACTAGGAACCATGAGGTTGCAGGTTCGATCCCTGGCCTTGCTCAGTGGGTTATGGATCCGGTGTTGCCGTGAGCTGTGGTGTAGGTCACAGACGCAGCTCGGATCCCGCATTGCTGTGGCTCTGGTGCAGGCCGACGGCTACAGCTCCGATTCGACCCCTAGCCTGGGAACCTACGTATGCCGTGGGAGCAGCCCAAGAAATGGCAAAAAGACAAAAAAAAAAAAAAAATCCAAGTCACTCTTGTGCTTCAAATTCTCCTGTTTCCTTGCGAGTAAATGTCAGAGTCCTTACAATGGCCTGTAAGCTCTGCAGGGTCTCCATAAGCTCTTCCCGCTAATTCACTCTACTCCAGCCACACGGGCCACCTCATCCTTCTTAGAACATGCCAGGCGGACCGCTGCCCTCACAGCTCACTCCCTCTTCTCTTTCAAGTCTTTGCTCAAAGACAAGTTTCTGAAAGGATTTTTCCAGATCATTCTATTTCAAATGCTACTCTCACCCTCTCAAAGCCCCCTGTCCTCCTTTCCTTTCCTTTTTTTTTTTTTTTAACTTTTTCTAGGGCCCCACCTGCGGCATATGGAGGTTCCCAGGCTAGAGGTCTAATCAGAGCTGTAGCTGCCAGCCTACGCTAGAGCCACAGCAACGAGGGATCCAATCCAAGCTGCGTCTGCAACCTACACCACGGCAACGCCGGATCGTTAACCCACTGAGCAGGGCCAGGGATCGAACCTGCAGCCTCATGGTTCCTAGTTGGATTCGTTAACCACTGCGTCATGACAGGAACTCCCTCCTTTCCTGATACATCTTCCTCAACAGCGCTTACCATGATCTAACACACTCTGGCTCTCATTCTGTGTCTCCCTCCCATTAGAATCCTAGCCTCTGTGAGACGAAGGGCTTGCATGCACTCTGTTTACTGCTCTACTCCTCAGTGCCTAGAACTCTGCCTGGCGCATGGCAGCCTCTCAGGAGTATTTGTTAAATGAATGATCGGATGGGTATAATTTCTTACAAAGATTATAGTAAAAGAGGGTACCTGTATACCTGGCACCCTGGCACGTATAAGGTATAGCAAACCGCTATGTCTAAACTCTTTGTGTAAGAAAATGAAGATCTCTTGAAACTGCAGTGACAGATAATTGATTCTAATTTCATTTGTCATGATCTTATTAAAATTTAAATTAAATCTGAAACACTGAAGATCATATTTCCAGGCCACATGCCTTTTTATGAAGGTACATATAATCTCACTTGGCAAATCTGCAACAGCTGCCAGGGGAAAAAAAGGTCAGACACCCTGGTACCAATGCTATGACTCAGCTGAGATCCAAAACAAAGAACTGCTGAATTATTCCACTTCAACAAGCACTGGCCATTTCCCCAGGATCCTAGAAAATAAAGGCAGGTCTTCGTTCTTTCATTCCAGAAGATGCATGTACACAGGGTCAGCCACACAAACTCTCAGCTGATGGAAGGAGACCTGGAAGCCCTCTGGGCTGATGCTCTCTGCTCCCTACTGCAAGGACTGGGTTAAACCAGACTGCTGTCCTACTACCATGCCAGGCACTAGGTTTCTCAGAGCAAGGCTTGGCATTTCACCTTCCTACGTGCTTCACCATGGCCATCTCAGCGGAAAGGACAGTGGGAGCAGGGATGAAGGCACCTGTGCAGTCTCTGTGAAACTGCTGAACTGTGGCATATGTGAAGAGTTCCCAGCCTTCAATAATCACTCCCCCAGTTACTCGCAGGTACTCAAATCTGTTTCCCAATCTGAAGGAATACACAGCACAGGGTAGGACGCGTGGTTGTACATCCCGTAGGGTTTCCAATCTGCAGCCTCTCCATCCCAGAGGCCCAGTTGCTCCTACGAATCTAAGCAGTCAGTAATGAATTGGCTGGCCCCAGGTACCTGTCCTCAGAATTCAGAATGAGGAAAAGACCACTTCTGTTTCATTAAATGTGATCAATAAGGTAGAAGAGAATCTGGGACCATTTAAGGTCAAGCACTTCCAGATGTCACTCTAGAGTAACAACCAGCACGATGGCCCTGTAAAGACGGAGAAGCTAGAGTGGGAGAGAACGCATGTTCTCTCAGTCAGTGAGGGTGCTGCGAGGAGATAAATGCATTACGTGCCTCTTGCCTAGGTTATTTCAACAGCCTCCTAACTAGTTTGTCTCCTATTTCCAGTCTGTTCTCGACACAAGGAGCCACAATGATCCTTTCAAAGCATAAATCAGATGATTTTACTCGTCTGCCCAAAGGCTGCTAATTTCCCATGGAGACAACAAGCTACCTGGACCATTGCACTAATTATTCCCTCTGCTTGGAATGCCCTTCCCCAGACTATACAATGGCTTATCTCCTCCAACCTTTCAAATTCCCCTACCTAACACTGTGACCTGTCCCCTTTAATTCCCCTTCTACCTTTTTTGGGATGGCAGCTCTCCATGAATTAATAATGCTTTTTTTTTTTTTTTTTTTTGGTCTCTTTAGGGCCACATCTGGGGCATATGGAAGTTCCCAGGCTAGGGGTTGAATTGGAGCTGCAGCTTCCGGCCTGTGCCAGAGCCACAGCAGCACCAGATCTGAGCCACGTCTGCGACCTACACCACAGGTAACAGCAATGCTGGATCCTTAACCCACGGAGCAGGGCCAGGGATTAAACCCACATCCTCATGGATCCTAGTCGGGTTTGCGATTCCACTGAGTGACAACAGGAACTCCATGTAATATGTCAAAGGAGTGCATTTCTTGGTGATCACAGGAAAGGATTCAATGAGACTAGAGATTTTGTCTTTGAATGTTGTACAGAGGCCTCCACAAATACGGCCCTGGTAAAAACGAAGCAGTCTAAGGCTATGCCTGATTACACAGTACCTAGGAAGTTTTGGTATATTTGGTTTGTCTTTACTAGTTCCCATGACTTCCGGATTTCTCTGGAAGTTCCAAATTAAAAGCACACTCCCAGGTTAAATTTCCAGACCAGCTTCTTTGAGAGCTAGTGGTTAAAGGGAAACACAAGATACCTCGCAATCGCTTTGTCTGTGTGTCTCACATCCAGGTTAAACCCTGATTTAGTAACAACGTTTCCTTTCTGCCTCCTCCCCCAGTAACGAGGGCAGCTGTCTGGCCTGTGCCCAAGTTTCCACAATAGAGAAGATTAGGACATAGCTCTGTTTCTAGGAGGTGGCCATGGATACAAAGGCTACTTTTAGGACCAAGCCTGCACTTTTGATAGTCAAACTGCTATATGCCACTCACTTTCAGTGACAGTGAATAGCAAGGTTCTAAGTCAGCTACTAGAAGGACTACAAAATATAGGAATATAATCAATCCTTTGCCTTCAGGACCCACAGCTGAAGAAACTCACATGTAGGGGAAGACAACACAGGCAATACAAGCTGACATGGCTGCCTTTGAAGAATCTGGGTGTCGAGGAGTTCCCGTCGTGGCACAGTGGTTAACGAATCCGACTAGGAACCATGAGGTTGCGGGTTCGGTCCCTGCCCTTGCTCAGTGGGTTAAGGATCCGGCGTTGCCATGAGCTGTGGTGTAGGTTGCAGACGTGGCTCGGATCCCGTGTTGCTGTGGCTCTGGCGTAGGCCGGTGGCTACAGCTCCGATTGGACCCCTAGCCTGGGAACCTCCATATGCCGCGGGAGCGGCCCAAGAAATAGCAACAACAACAACAACAACAAAAGACAAAAAAAAAAAAAAAAAGAATCTGGGTGTCGGGATTCCCTTTGCGGCACAGTGGTTAACGAACCTGACTAGGATCCATGAGGATGTGGGCTAGATCCCTGGCCTCGCTCAGTGGGCTAAGGATCTGGCGTTGCCGTGAGCTGTGGTGTAGGTCACAGACGTGGCTTGGATCCCACATTGCTGTGGCTGTGGTGTAGGCCGGCGGCTACAGCTATGATTTAACCCCTAGCCTGGGACCTTCCATATGCTGCAGGGGCGGCCCTAAAAAGCAAAAAAAAAAAAAAAAAAAGAATCTGGGTGTCTATGCTCCAGCAAAATGAAGGTTTTGATGAAGATGAAGGTAGAAGACCTGGGGGACTTATTATTATTATTATCAGCATCATCACTTTGTCTTTTTAGGGCTCTACCTGCAGCATATGGAAAGTCCCAGGCTAGGGTTTGAATTGGAGCTACAGCTGCAGGCCTAGACCACAGGCACAGCAATGCCAGGTCCGAGTCACATCTGCGAACCTACCCTACAACTCATGGCAGCACTGGATTGTTAACCCACTGAGCAAGGCCAGGGATCAAACCCGCGTCCTCATGGATACTAGCCATATTAGCCAGGTTCATGGGACCCGCTACCTACAGCGGGAACTCTTTGGGGGAGCTTATTAGACCCACAGTGGAAAGAGGTACAGGTAATACCATAATATATGCAAGAAGACTAGAGAACAATCAGTCTAGACAGAAGCAGAGGGAGGATGATGAAATCATCCAATGAGACAGACTGCAGACTGCAGCTCCGGTGGAAAATTTGGGGGTGAATGAATGAACACTACATAGAACAAAAGACAACGCACAGGGAAGTAACTAACGCCCTCGAGAAAACAAAAAGTTTTAAAAGAAAACAAACACAACCACAGCACACAAGGATTCAATTAGGAGTAACAGTTATAAAGTCAATCAACATTGAAATAAATGAAATAATTTAAAGTACTTCCTTGTGAGCCGCAACAATCAAGGATGGCAAGAGTGGGGCAAGAGAGAGTATGTTTTCTTTTATCAGCACTAAAGAAGTCATTCCGAAATCATGTCCATATACTACTTTGACAAAATAAAAATTAAACATGAAATGTGGGTAGCTTTAAATACAGTGTGTAAAGTCATATGTAAAGTGAACAGGAGGGGGCTGGTTGGGGTGGGAGAAGAAATCTGTGGCAAGCATTAATTACCACATTTCAACTGGTACAACCCTGGTTCAATCCTAAGCTACAGTCGTGTGTTTAAAGGAAACGAGCAAGTGATCGCCACACCTCTGCTCAAAATCCTCTGACAACCGCCGCAGCCAAACAAATAAACACCTAAACTAGTTACTAGCATGTCATTCAAGACCCTGCATGATACGGCCAGTCCCCTGCAGATCTGTCCTACCCATCACCTCCTCCCCACAAATCCACCCTCCACACACTCCTCACCCCAACAGTAAGCAAGCCCCGGCCAGTATGTCTCTGCTCCTTCGCACATGCTACTGCTTCTGCTTCAATACCCTTGTCTCAAATGCCTACCTAGAAAATATATGTTAGTTATTCTCTTCTTAACTCAAGAGCTTCTGAATTCTCTCTGAAGCCTTCCTTGTGTTCTCCAGGGCAGAATTAAAGATTGTTCTCCATATACTAGCACTGAATTTTGCATAACCTTCCATTATAGAACTTATTATGCAGCTCCACTTGGGTCACTACTATGGCATGGGTTTGAACACTGGCCCAGGAAGTTCCACATGCTGCAGGTGTAGCCTAAAAATAAATAAATAAAGAGAGAGAGAAAGAAATAGAGAAATATAAATGATAGAGTTTCCTTGTGGCTCAGTGGGCTAAGGATCCAGTGCTGTCACTGCTGTGGTTCTGGTCACAGCTGTGGCGTGGGTTCGATCCCTGGTCTGGGAACCTCTGCATGCCATGGACATGGCCACAAAAAAAAGAAATAAAAATGAACTACATTAGGAGTTTCCATTGTGGCTCATGGTGACTACAGCTACAAATCCGACTAGGAACCATGAGGTTGCGGGTTCGATCCCTGGCCTTGCTCGGTGGGTTAAGGATCCGGCACTGCCGTGAGCTGTGATGTAGGTCGCAGATGCGGCTCGGATCCCGCGTTGCTGTGGCTGTGGTGTAGGCCGGCGGCTATAGCTCCGATTAGACCCCTAGCCTGGAAACTTCCATATGCCACAGGAGCGGCCCAAGAAATGGCAAAAAGACAAAAAAAAGAACTGCATTAAAAAATAAAAGTTAATGAACGAAAACTGGCATTAATGAAACAAGAATAGTTGGATAAAGAAAAACTTAACTGGATGTTCTATAAATTAAAATTATAAGATACTGAGTTACAAGATAGTGAATGGATAAAGAGAAAATACACACACACACAGAGGAATATCATTCAGCCATTAGAAAGAATGATATCTTGCCATTTGTGAAAACATGGATGGATCAAGGGCATTATGCTAAGTGAAACAGGTCAGATCAGACAGAAAAAGATAAGCAACATATAATTTCACTTGTACATGAGATCTAAAACAAAAACAAATACTTCCACGATTACAGAGATTAAGATTAGTGGATGCCTGAGGTGGGAGCGGGCAGAGTGGGCAAAATGGGTTAAGGGGGTTGAAAGGTACAAAATTTCCAGCTGCAAAATGATGGGGATATAATATACAGCATGGTGACTATAGCTAATAACACGGTATTGTGTGTTTACAAGTTGCTAGGAGAGGCGCTCCACTGCTGTGGCACAGCGGGGTCGGTGGTGTCTCTGCAGCACCAGGACGCAGGTTCGGTCCCTGGCCTGGTATGGTAGGTTAAAGGATCCAGCATTGCCACAGCTGGTGCATAGGTCACAACTGTGGCTTGGATCTGATCCCTGGCCCAGGAACTCCATATGCCGTGAAGCAGCCAAAAAAGAAAAAAGAAAGTAACTAAGAGAGGGGGTGGATCTCAAAAGTTCTCATCACAGAAAAAAACTATGTGTGGTGATGGATGTTAACTGGACTTATTGGGGTGATCATTTTACAATATATGCAAATATTAAACCATTACACTGTACACCTGAAACCAATATCAATTACACTTCAATTAGACGAGGTAAACTCTAGCTTTAACATCATCAAAAAGAGAAATAGTGAAAGACCATACTGAGGAACCCACACAAAGACACAGTGAATGGATGGCTCTGGGAGCTTATTGCCTTGACCCTATTCAGGACCACAGCATAGAGCACAATGACAGAGATACGTTAGAAAAAACTGCAAAATAATGAGCTTCACTATGAACCACAGACACTACTTCACGGTCTAGTCCACGGTCCTAGTCTTTCTTCTACACAAACTTCTATAAACATTTAGACTAGAAAGAACATACCTCTTTCAAAAATATTTACTCATTCAAAAGGAACCAGGACAAAAGCTATATACAAAGACACTTAGAAGTTTTACAACTCAAGAACAAAACAAGAAACACCACATTTTAAAATGAGTGTAAGACTCAAACAGACACTTCGCAAAAGAAGATAATGCGAATGGTCACCAATCATGAGGGAAAAGCAAATCAAAACCACAATGAGACACTGCTTCATACTCACTGGCATAGTTATCATCAACAACAACTACGAAAACAGAAAATGACGAGTGCTGGCTAGGATGTGGAGAAAGTGGGACATGAGCATTGCTGATGGGAATCATACCACGGCGCAGTCACACTGGAAAGTAGTATGGTGCTTCCTCAAAAAAGGACCTAGTGATCCAGCAACTCCATACCTGGGCACAGGCCCCAAAGAACTGAAAGCAGGGACTCGACTGGACATGCGCACACCATGTTCGCAGCAACACCATTCACAATGGTCCAAAGGCGGAAGTTACCCAAGTGTCTGCCAATAAATGGAAAACCAAAACGTGGTTGATACACACAATGGAATACTATTCAGCTCTAAAAAGGAAGGAATTTTTTTTTTTTTTTTTGCTTTTTAGGGCTGCACCTGCGGCATATAGAAGTTCCCAGGCTAGGGGTCTAATCGGAGCTACAGCCACCATCTGCCGGCCTACACCACAGCCACAGCAATGCGGGATCCATGCCGCATCTGCGACCTACATCACAGCTCACGGCAAGGTTAACCCACTGAGCGAGGCCAGGGATCAAACCCACAACCTCGTGGTTCCTAGTCGGATTCTTTGCTGCTGCACCATGACAGGAACTCCAAAAGAGGGAGGAAATTTGAACCTTAAAGACAGTATGCCGAGTGAAGTAATCGAGTCACAAAAGGACAAGTGTTTTACAATTCCGCCTAAATGAGGTGCCTGCCGTACTCACATTCACAGAGAAGGAAAGTAGAGTGGTGGCTGCCAGGGCTTGTGAGAGGAAAAAATGGAGAGTTAAAGTGTTGGATGGGCGCAGAGTTTCAGTCTGGGAAGATGAAACCATTCTGGAAGTGGATGGGAGGGACGGTGCATGACAATGTGGAGGAGCTTAATGCCACAGAACTGTACACTTAAAAGCAATTAAAGTATATTTAGCCATGGTGAAAAATTAAAATTAAAAAGTTTAAAAGCCATTTAAAAAGAGACAAGAAAAACAGAAGGAAAGGGAAAGAAAAAAAATATATATGTGTGATATAACCAATGCAAAGTTAGTTTAAAAAGCAATATGTTATATTGTTTTAATAGAATAAAGGACAGAAACTATATAATCAACTCCACAGATGCAGAAAACCCATCTGATGTACTCAGTGGACCTAAGAATCCTCCCTTCTCGCCTTCCTTCCTGGATAATTCAGTCTCGAACCCATCAGATTATGATGATGGCCAAGTGGTTGTGGGGATGGCGCCTGGTATGGATGTCACAGACTGATGAAGGTGAGAAGGTTGCTTGCAGAGAACAGTGGTACCCGTTTGGCATAGGATGTCAGAGACCCAGCAAAATGAGGAGAGCACATATACAGGGCTTGCAAAATGAGACTGGCTACAGATGAAGACTTTATCAAATAAGTATATAGAGAGTAACCGGAGTCAGGATTCTCATTATCAAAGAGAAGAGCTGCAAATGTGGAGGTGGAAAAAAGGAAGGGGAAGCAGAGATGTCAAGGTCAACTTACAGTTTTCAATATACAGGGGTTGAGAAATTTAAAAAGCTATGTGCAAGTTATATGCACACGTTCTCTGGGAACAGAGAACCCAAATATCAGCAACTGTGCCCATCATCCATATCCTGGCTTTTAAACACCATAACTAATCCAAGGGCTCGGGGGTGAGGGGGGGGCAGAGCACGAAGTAAGCCACCCAGGATCACCTCGACTGGCAAGAGGAAATTCCCGACGAATGATGGCGGTATAACAAAAAGACAAATAAGTTAGCCTGAAGAAACTCCCCTTGACTAAATAAATATGGTCCAGTGCAAGCACCAAAATATACGTGATATTAATAGATTATCACCCATTAAATAAGAGCCCACTGAATTCATGCAGATATGACAAAATAAGTGAAAAAATAACAGGGAGAGGAGAAAGCTTTTCCTTACAGTGCAATTTCAACGGATGAATGTGGAATAATGGAATTAGAGAAATATTATTTGGCAACCAGAACAGCATAATTCAGACAAGAAACATAAACGGATGCTAAAAACAGCGGGTTAAAATCTGATGAGGAATGGGGTAGTTAGTAATTTCAAGACCCTTCCTACAAAATACTCATTAATTACAAAGGCAGAAAGAGTAATTTTAAAACAGAGAAACCTAGCAGACACACCTTACTCAAGCGATCAAAGTGAACTTTACAACAACGAGACAAGACAAAACGAAAGCCTGTATCACCTGATAGGACTCATGAGAGAAAAACCACCATCCTTTTTCAGGAATAGTAATATTCCTACCAAAGATGCTGAAGAGGATCAGAATATGCCTCCCCAAATGCTACTTTGGCAAGGAATTATTTTAAGCTGAAGGTAACTGAAGAGTTCTCTGCCCTCCTCCATCTGCCGAAAATGTGGCAGATTTCCCTTGGAGGAAGGTATCCTGCTCTACCAGGCAGAGAGGAGCGACGAAGCATGTGCATAAGCAGATCTCACTAATACAGCCCTTATCTTCCACGAGTTCCCCCACCTATTTCCCAGTTACTTACCCACGATTTACCATCCCTTGAAGCTCAAACCTTCTTTCCTTTGCAAAGGGAAAGCTTATATATACATAAGCTTCCAAGTCTAGCCACTTCTTTGAGTTTCACTTCTTTTCTGGGAACTCCCACATATGTAAATATTAATAAAAACTGTATGCCTTTTCTCTTGTTGATTTGTCTTTTGTCGCACACCCCAGGCACTGAATTAAGAGAGGAAAGGAAGTTTTTCCTCTCGAGCAATGCAAAACCCAAATCTAATCCTGAGGAAATACCTGACAAAATTAAGGGACATTCTCTCAAATAATTGGCCTATAATTTTCCTTTTTATAAAGATTTTTTTTGGCCATGCCCATGGCATGCAGAAGTTCCCAGGCCAGGAACTGAACTTTTGCCACGGCAGTGACCCAAACCACAACAGTGACAACACCAGATCCTTAACCCACTAGGTCACCAGTGAACTCTGGCCTATAATTTTCAAGAGGGTCAAGGTCATAAAACCTGAGACAATGCAGAGCTGGAGTTCTCTCGTGCTGCACCAGGTTAACCATGCAAAAGTCTCTGCGGAAAGCACACACTCAAGTATCCCAGGGGGATGGGCTATCATGTCAGCATGAATTTGAAAACAGGTTAGGAGTTTCTACTGTGGCTCAGCAGAAACGAATCTGACTATTATCCATGAGGACGCCTGTTCAATTCCTCGCATCGTTCAGTGATCCAGCGTTGCCGGGAGCTGTGGTGTAGGTCGCAGACACAGCTCAGATTCTGCTTTGCTGTGGCTGTGGCTGTGGCCGGTGGCTACAGCTCGGATTCTACCCCTAGCCTGGGAACTTCCATATGCAGTGGCTTGGGTTATTGCTGTGGCACAGGTTTGATCCCTGACCCAGGAACTTCCACATGTCATGGCTGTGGCAAAAAACAAACAAACAAACACAAAACTACGGAATTGTTCCAAATTGAAGAACCAAAAGAAATAGTAAAAATATAACATGTGATCCTGGATTGAATATAAAAGACATCACTGGGACATTTGGCGAAAAAGTAAGTTTGTGAATTAGATGATGGTATTTTTCAACACTAACTTCCCTGTTTTAAATATGTATTATAACTTCCATATGCCGCAGGTGCTGCCCTAAAAAGAAAAAAAAAAAAAAAAACCAACTAGTACCCGTCAGGATTCAGGATTGATCCCTGGCCTTGCTCAGTGGGTTAAGGATCTGATGTTGCAGTGAGCTGTGGTGTAGGCTGCAGATGCGGCTCAGATCCCATGTTACTGTGGCTGTGGTGTAGGCTGGCAGCTGCAGCCCTGATTCGACCCCTAGCCTGGGAATTTCCATGTACCATGGGTGCAGCCCCCCCAAAAATAAATAAAATACGTTGGGGCTTAGAGAGTCCTTCTGTTGAGGAACTTGCACGCTTAACAGAAGAGTCAGAGACACAAATAATTTTCAATGATCCTTGGCATAGATCCTTAATTTTCATGGTGTATCTCCAGGATAAATTCCTAGATTTGAGGATGCTGAGTCAGAGAATAAATGCATATGTCGTTTTATCAGATCTCCCTTCATAGTAGTTACCTTATTCTGTATTTCCGCCCATACTGTAAGAGAGTATCTGTTTGCTCACTGCCTTGTCAACAGAATGTATTATCAAGCTTTTGAATTTCTGCCAGTGGTTTTGCAGAGTAGCTAACTTAAAAAAGTCATATTAAAGTATTCTTTTTTTGGTCTTTTTAGGGCCCCACCCATGGCATATGGAGGTTCCCAGGCTAGCGGTCCAATCAGAGCTGTAGTCACCAGCCTACTAGGAGCCAGAAGAAGAAGTCAAGGTTTTTCTTAGCTGAGCCTTCAGTCAGCAGCTACTAAAATGGCAAGCCTCAAGGGCCTTCCCACAGACAGAAATCTCCTGTTGCCCAACACTCTTCACTACAAAGCAGAAGTTATGAAACACTGAGCAAGAACTGGTCACTGGAACACTCAGGCCTCAGGTTAAAATACAGGTCCAGGAAAGAGTCTATAAATAAGTTGACTCAGGAGCGAGGGTACCTACATCATATGATATCACTTATATGTGGAATCTTAAAAAAGGATACAAATGAACTTATTTGCAGAACAGAAAGAGACTCACAGACTTTAAAAATAAACTTCCTGTTACCAAAAGGGACAGGATGGGGGGGATGAACTGGAGGTTTAGGATTGGCATGTGCACACGGTGCTACGTGGGATGACTGGTCAATGGGGACCTACTGTACAGCATAGGAATCTCTACCCAAAATTATGATAATTTTTTCATCAGAGTTTTA
This sequence comes from Phacochoerus africanus, assembly GCF_016906955.1. NCBI lineage: Eukaryota > Metazoa > Chordata > Mammalia > Artiodactyla > Suidae > Phacochoerus > Phacochoerus africanus. The sequence continues at coordinate 164,891,599 of NC_062551.1, forward strand.
TCACACAGATTTCCGTCTGTGTGATAATCTATACGGGAAAAGAATCTGGAAAAAAATGGATGGGTATACGTACAACTGAATCACTTTGTTGTATAACAGAAACACTCGGAGTTCTCACTGTGGCGCAGCAGAAACAAATCTGAATAGCAACCATGAGGTTGCAGGTTTGATCCCTGGCCTCGCTCAGTGGGTTAAGGATCTGACGTTGCCGTGAGCTGTGGTGTAGGTCGTAGGCCCGGCTCGGATCCTGTGTTGCTGTGGCTGTGGCATCAGTTGGCAGCTGTAGCTCCAATTTGACCCCTAGCCTGGGAACCTTCATATGCTGCAGGTGCAGCCCTAAAAAAAGGGAAAAAAAAAAGAAAAAGAAATTCTCACAACACTGTAAATCAATTATACTTCAATAAAACTTTAAAAAAATGAGAAAAAAAAAGTTAAGAGTGTCTAACTGTACCTCAGGGTAACAGATAGACAACAAGAGGGAAATTCCTTTCAAGTAAATTTTGCAGCTAATAAATGAAAAAGAAATGGGAATATCACCTTTTTTGCAAACTCTTAACAAAATAACGGATCTAAATGAGAATTATCAAGGGCCACCACTATCAAAACAAGGGAGAGACTTGCCATTACTTCTCTCCTAATCGCTGTGCACTGCACCAACTATTAATACTCGTCTCCGTGCCCTCAAATTAAACCAGAGTGAGCTCAGGCCCCCGGTTTACAGGAAACAGAGATCCTGAGAACATGTGAGACAACCTCTCGGTAATCAGCAGAATCCAGAACGTGGGAAAGCCGACAAGGACAAATAACCCAGTTTCTTCAACAAAGGAAATGCCGGATGGAAATAAAAAAAAAAGAGAGAGTGGGAAAATCTAGATTAAAAGAAACTCAAAACTAGAGTGAGCAGACCTCCTCATGTATCCCTGACAACCCAGGTGTATGCCTAATGTCCCAGTATAACTGCTAACAGAATTCTCTTTCATTATTAGGTTTCCAGGTTGATTAGATAATACACTACACGGTCACCCTACCTAAGAGATATATTAATCAAATATAGGGAGCCCCGTCATGGCTCAGTGGCTAATGAATCCGACTAGGATCCATGAGGATGAGGGTTCGATCCCTGGCCTTGCTCAATGGGTTAAGGATCTGGCGTTACCATGAGCTGTGATGTAGGTTGCACGCCTGGCACCGATCCTACGTTGCTGTGGCTGTGGTGTAGGCCGGAAGCTGCAGCTCCGATTGGACCCCTAGCCTGAGAACCTCCATATGCTGCAGGGTGCAGCCCTGAAAAGACAAAAAAAAAAAAAAAAAAGGCAAAAGAGTTCCCTTGTGCCTCAGCACCTAAGGACTTGGCATTGTCACTGCTGTGACTTGGGTTCAATCCTTGGCCTGGAAACTTCTGCATGCCATGAGCACAGCCAAAAACAAAAACAAACAAACAAAAAAACCAACTGTCCTAAAGCACCTGAATACTGGATATCTGATGATATCAATAAATTATTATTTTCTAAGCTATGATAATGGTAATATGCTTTTGTTTTTATTTTTTATTTAATTTTTTTTGGTCATTTTTTTGCCATTTCTTGGGCCGCTCCCTCGGCATATGGAGGTTCCCAGGCTAGGGGTCCAATCGGAGCTGTAGCCACCAGCCTACACCACAGCCACAGCAACGCGGGATCAGAGCTGCATCTGCGACCTACACCACAGCTCATGGCAACTCTGGATCCTTAACCCACTGAGCAAGGCCAAGGATCGAACCCGCAACCTCATGGTTCCTAGTTGGATTGTTAACCACTGCGCCATGACAGGAACTCCAAATATGCTTTTGTTTTTAGAGTTCTTACCTTTATAGATACAAACTGAAATATTTACAGATGAAATTGCATGGTCTTAGATTTGCTTTAAAATAATTGGCTGGGGGGGGGGGGGTTAGGTGGAACGGAGATGAGATAATATTGGCCATGAGTTGATAACATAGACACTGGGGATGGAAGACTACGCTCTCCAATTTGGAATATTTTTGAGATTTTCTGTAATACAAGTTTAAAAAAGAAAGTAAGTTTTCCAGGAAACCAAATTTTCCTACTTTCAGAAACAGAAATATCCTAGAAACCTTCAGCTTCCTGCACGTAATCCAAGAGCAAGCCTTTGATATCTTGCCAATTAGAACTATATGTTTATTCAGAGCCACTGAAGCCAGGATCTGTGAATCATTCTCTGCCATACAAAGTTCCCTGAGGCTAAATCACAGCCAGGATTCTTTATTACTTTATCTTTCCATTAAAAAAAAAGGGGGGGGGGGAAGCACTTTTCCTTTCCTACCAGGAGACTCACATCTGAACACAGCTCGAGCTGTTCTCGCCCTCACCCAGGAAGGAAGGAAAATATCAAACACCTTAAACCACTTTTAATGGATTTTTTTTTTCCTGCCACCAAAACAATGCCCCCCCAAAGCAGATAATTTCAGTGTTTCTTGCTTCAGTCCACGTCCTGAGGTGCCCCAACTGGCCAGTTTTTAGCTGTCATAAGCAGTGAACCTGTGGGAGACAGCAGGAGAGCACCCCGCCGCCACTGCCTCATCTTAGCCAACACAGCGTCCACGGGCAGGACACAATGATAAGTGATACCTAGAGTTACCCAAGGGAAAAAAAGAATATGAGAAAACTAATGGAAGCCGAAGGAAAATTAACGGACGCAAAATGAAGTGTGAGGATCAGCAGCATGTGAATTTTAAAACAAAGATAGCAGCAAAATCACTATTACAACTGGGGAGCACTCTGCACAATTCTGCACATATTGGCTCATCTAATCCTTCCGGGGCACCGAGTGCCATCATCATCCCCAGTTTAACAGACAGAAAGAAGTGAAGTGATTTGCCTACAACAGGATCAGGTAAGAACAAGTTCTGGAGATGTCTCTCTTTTAGAATTACTTTGGAAAGCAGTTGTTTAAAAAAAGACAGATAAGAAAAGCAGGTGTTGGTAAAATGAAAATAGTGCTTACTCTTTGGCAGGAAGCAATCTTGACACTACCAAAAAGGGATTTCAAAGGCCGCCTAATTTTGGAGAAAGCCCAAAGGAACACCTGTCCTTTGCCATAAAAATCTACAGAAAGCCTCTCACACATGTGACACGGGAGGGGTCAGAGGGCCCAATCAGTACCAGCCACAAACTTCAATTATGAACCCTTTTTTTTTTGGTAATTAAAAAAATTTTTTGAGGGCCACACCTGCAGCACATGGAAGTTCCCAGGCTAAGGGTCTATCAGGGCTGCAGCTGCCAGCCTAGATTGCAGCCACAGCAATGCCAGATCCAAGCTGCATCTGTGACCTACACCACAGCTCACAACACTGGATCCTTAACCCACTGAGCGAGGCCAGCGATCGAATCCACATCCTCATGGATACTAGATAGGTCTGTAATCCATTAAGCCACAACAAGAACTCCAACAGTGAACTTATTTTTTGTTGTTTTCTTTTTCGGCTACACATGAGGCATATGTTAGTTCTTGGGTCAGGGATCGAATCTGAGCCACAGCCACAACCTACGCCATAGCTGCAGCAATGCCGAATCCTTAACCCACTGCTCCAGGCTGACGATCAAACCAGCAATGTCACAGAGAGACAAGCTGAATCACTAGCCCACCCTGCCACAGCAGAAACTCCAAACTTCGTTACTAAAGATGTGAAACCAAAGGCTGAATAGCCTTTTTACCACAGACTGTATGAAAATGGATTCCTACGCAGGAGGGAAGAGGCCGGAGGTAGAACCGTCCCAATGCACAGATCACGCTAAAGACGCCGAGGCCTCCCCTCTCGAGGAACACCAATCACACCGCAGACCGTATCTAGCACTCCTTCAACTAGCGGGGTGCTGGCAATGCAGCGCCCATGTCTGGGTGTCAATCAGCTGGCTGGCATCATATTTCTTAGCTGTACAAGTTGACTAAAAGTGTGAAGTTAATTAATTCAACCCAAATCACAGTCATATTTATTACGCCTCTTAAGGTTGATCATATCCATTAAGAGCTAGCATTAAGGCTTATGTATAAAAGACACATCTTTCTCATGAAGGGACAGACAGAAATGTAGTGTTAACAGTTAGAGTGGGCGTCATTTTAAAGCTGTGTCTTGAGTGTCCTTCAAATTACTATGGACACACTGACAGAGGAGTAGCTAAAGAAGATGTACATGTACACGGAGGAATATTACTCAGCCATAAAGAGGAATGAAATAATGGCATTCGCAGCAACTTGGATGGACCTAGAAATTACCACACTAAGGTGAAGTTAGACAGTGAGACGCAAATGTCGTATGCTATCACTCATATGTGGAATCTAAAAAAAGGATACAATGAACTTTGCAGAACAGAGGCTGACAGATTTTGAAAAATTTATGGTTACCAAAGAAGACAGGTTGTGGGGGCAGGGATGGGCTAGGGGTTTGGGATGGAAATGTGGAAAAACTGCGTTGTGATGATGCTTGTACAACTATAAATATAATTCACTGAGTTAAAAAAATTACTATGGACAACGACTTGGAAGGTCCTACGCACATTATCAAGATGCAATCAACACAGAGGATTAAGATCCTGAGCAGGGCCAGTTGTAACTACAATTTCTAGCTCTTTAGAGCCATGCAACCAAAAGCCTCCATAGTTGTGTTAGTTTGCCAGGGCTGCCATACCAAAGTACCACAGGCTGGGTGGCTTAAGCAAGAGATATTTCTTTCCTCCCAGTTCCAGAAGCTAGAAGGTGTCAGCAGGGTCGGTTTCTTCTGAGACCTCACTCCTTGGCTTTCTCCCTCTGTGTCTGTATCCCAATCCCCTCTTCAAGTAAGTATACCACTCATAGTAGGGCCCATCCCATGGCCTTATTCAGCCTTCTTACTTCTGCAAAGACCCTGTCTCCAAATACAGCCATGTTCTAGATACTGGGGGCTAAAACGTCAAAAACATATGAACTTTAGGGGGACACAATCCAGCCCATAACCACAGTTACACTCCCTGGGAATAAAAGATACCCTGAAAAAGCCACTGCATGGTAGCAGTATGTGAATCCTCGTTCCCTCTCTCCTGGGTCATCTATTTTAAAGCAGAGGTCCAATTCACTACCAGTAGCTCGAGAATTTTCTTCATTTATTCACACTGTTTACTGAAATCATTCTTCTCGTCTTTCAACTTGTATGTGCTCAACTGCTTAATCATAACAACATCCAATGGGCGCATGGACATGGTAAAGATTCTGTGGAATTTAGGTTCATCACTGAGTTCAATAAAAACGGCTTCCGGAGTTCCCATCGTGGCACAGTGGTTAACAAGTCCGACTAGGAACCATAAGGTTGCGGGTTCGATCCCTGGCCTTGCTCAGTGGGTCAAGGATCCGGCGTTGCCGTGAGCTGTGGTGTAGGCCACAGACACGACTTGGATCCGGCATGGCTGTGGCTGTGGTGTAGGCCGGCGGCTACAGCTCCGATTGGACCCCTAGCCTGGGAACCTCCATATGCCGAGGGAGCGGCCCAAGAAATGGCAAAAAAGACAAAACAAACAAACAAACAAACAAACCAAAAATGGCTTCTATCCCGGACTCTTGATGCGAATTCAAAGGACAAAACTAAATTAGAGGAGGACAGCAATGAGCAGGGGAAAAGCTAAAAAGGAACGACGTGAGCCTAAAAGAAGAACAGATGGTTGAAGAAGAAGGTAATGAAGGCAAAGGCTGGAAGTGACCGTGGACCATGGCGTACCAATTCCCACCCTGAGTGTGGGAGGATTTGTCAAGGAATGCTGTGGCGACATCACCTTGGAAAGAGAGACCTGAGGCTGCAAAATTATTTAGGTTCAGAACACACTACATAAAGCAAGTATCTTTAGAGTTCCCACTGAAGCTCAGTGGGTGCAGAACCCGACAGAGCGTCCCTGAGGATGCAGGTTGGATCCTTGGCTGCACTCAGTGGGTTAAGGATCTGGCGATACCTCAAACTACATAGGCTGCAGGCTATAAATGCAGCTCAGATCTGGGGTTTCTGCGGCCATAGTACAGGCCTGCAAAGCTGCAGCTCGAATCCGACCTCAGCCCTGGGACGTCCATATGCCACACGTGTGGCTCTAAAAAGAGAAGGAAAAAGGAAAGAGAAGAAGTGTCTTAGAGGGAGAAGCAGGACAGCGTAGTTGTTAAGAATGCAATCATCTCTGGAGCCAGACTGCCTGGGTTTGCGTGCCCATTTTCCCACTTACCAGCTGTTTCATCCTGAGTAATTTATTTAATCTCTCTGAGCTTCTCTTTCCTTATCTGCAAAAAGGAACATAACAATAATCCCTACTTCATCGTTGGTGTGAGGACTGAAATGACCCACAGATTTTTAAACGACTGGAATGGCACTCAGCAGCTATTAAGTCCTCAGAATTTGTTTACTTACTAACTAAATACACAATAGCATGTTTCATTAAGAACATGACAGCAGAGTAAGGGCTGCGATCACAGATGTTAGAGCAAGACCTGGGCGCCGAGTCCCAGCTGCTGTGGCTCACTAGGAACTTCCTTACCCTCTCTGTACCCCAGCGCCTTCGCTGAGAAATTGAGCCCCCATTTCATCAATAAAATGGACTTGCATTACTATTAATCAAAGTATTTTGAGGATTAGAAAAATGCTTAGTATCAGTAAATGCCATCTTTTTTTTTTTTTTTTTTCTTTCTTCTCTTTTGGCTGCCCCAGCAGATGGAGTTCCTGGGCCTCAGATCAAATCTGAACTGCAGTCGTGAGCTTTGCCACAGCTGCAGCAATGCAGGATCCTTAACCTACTGTGCTGGGCTGTGAATCAAACCTGTGTCCCAGCGCTTCAGAGACACTGCCAATCCCACTGCACCTATTCTTATTCTTCTGTTCACTTCTCAACTCTTCTTGACTAAGCAAGATAAAGCAACTAAAATAAAGAGTCTGTCTGTCCTGCTTCTACTACATTTATGTGACATTTGAATCAGGCAACTAATAATCTCAGGAGGCAGCCTTCACTTGTGATGAAAGAAGTACGAGTTCAAAATATTAGAAGATGGGATTTCTCCTTCCTACCATGATGGAGAAATAGAGACAGATTTACCCTTATGCCTTAAAACTTTTTTAAAATGATGAAATACGTAAAATAACAGTTTATAGACATTACACAGAAGGGAAACATACAAAGTAAGCCCGAAAATTGCCCCAAAGTCAGTCCTAGGACTGCCCCAACTTACCCACCCCCTAAGAGCATTCCCAGGAAGCAACCCAGAAAGGGGTACTCAAAAGAGCCCAACACCTCCCTGAGTTGAGGAGGCAGAATCAGGATCCGGGAGGCTAAGGTGGGTAGAATGTGGAAGGCAGAGTACCAGGAGGGAGAGAGCTACACAGAGAGAGCTTGGAAGGGGGTTCTCTGGGGTTTTCGGTCCTGATCCGTGATGCGGGTAAGGAAACTATGTGAGCAGTGTACCAGGCAGTACTGCCAGGTGTATAGGCAGTATATTCCCCAGAGCTCCCATGGGGCCAGGAGCAGATAATGTTCCCACCAGCCTGAGTGGAAAAAACTCGTAATGCATCAGCACTGAGTAGGGTGCTCACAAAGCACTCCCCCCGTAGGAAGGAAAAACTAGCGGTGAATGCAGCGTGGGCGCACCTAACAAAGCCTAAGAGTCATCCTCAAAAGGATCAAACTATTCCCGGAAAACTTAACTGCATCCCAGAACAAAATTCAAGACCATTTAAAAAAATACAAACATGGCCAGCAAACAACCAGGTGAACTCATCTTGCTCTGTCACCGAACTGGTCTTCTGCACACGCGAAATACAGAAGAATGGAATGAAAACCTAATAAATACAGCGACCAGACATGTGCACAGGCGGGGCGGGGCGGGGCTTAACACGTGGCCAAACCCAAGCTGCAAGACTTGCTTCGGATTGTGCGTCTTAAGACGATGGCTGTCAAGGGACAGTACTTCAAGCCCCATGCGGAGATGGGACACACTTTAGCTTGTGGGTGTTGCCCAGCTTAGTTTTTTTCTCAGCTTCACCCACCAAGGTCTAGTACCTCCGGAGGGGGTGCCTTCAGGGAGGATCTGTCACCGAGCTAGGTTACACACAAGGGGCACACAAGCCTTCTGTGTCCTCCATTTCTCGTTTTTAGGGAATAGACTTCAGCCTCCCTGACCTTCCTTGAGTTTCAAAGGGCAGCTGCTAATCAGGGAAGGGAGGGGATGCGGAGACCAGGGAGAAGTCTTACAGCCTTAGGGTAGGTCCTGGTTCCTCCTCAGGGAATATGCATAATAATATCTTTGAGCCTTTCTGCAGAACTAAAACCCCCAACAAAGGGAAGAGCGACTTATGAAGCCTTCTTCATTCGGGGAAGGAGGAGGACCACCAGAACCAGCCCCGGGGCCACTAACCACCAGCTCGGAAAAGACAAGCTTGCCTCTACCCTGATCCTTGTCTACAGTCCTGATCCTTATTCCACTCCCCAAACTACAAAACCACCTCCTAACCCTTTGAGGGGTCGGGTGGGGAAGGGGGCGCGGTCTTTAAGGCATTAGCCTGCTGTGGCCCCCTTTGCCTGGCAAAGCAATAAAGCTATTTTTTTCTCCTTTACGCAAAACCTCTGTCTCTGGGTTTCAATTTGGCACCAGCAGGGAGAGGCCAAGTTTTGGCAACAGAGTCAGCCTCTAATATTGTCCAGTGTCAGCCTAACGCGGCCCTAAACTGTCTCTGGAATTTGAGTTCACATAGCAAATAATGTCGCTTAAATCTGCATAATAAGTTTTGCCTCTATTTAAATTTGCCATTTTCAGGTTACTCCCCCCACCCCCCAACAAAAAGCTTACCAAATACCTATTAATCAATTTTATTTCCCTTCTTGAAAAAAAGTTTTCAATTGGTTTCCAAGATAACCTCTAACTGGATTCTTATCTCTCTGGAGAGCTTTCGGTCTGTCCCGTTGGGTTCCTTGCCTCCCCAGCCTCTCAGTCAGATGGCTCCAGGGCTCAGTCCTCTGATGTCTCTTCCTTCCCTACTCACTGGGTGACCTCATAAACCTAATGATTCAGCTCACTCAGGCACGGGCAGTTCCTAATTACATCTCTTTAGCCCAGACCTCACTTATCTCTGAGGATCTAATTAGCTGTCTCCAGTTTACCACCAGTTCACGGTAACTCCAATTTTCTGTTTAGCCCCCCCAATTTTTTTTTTTTGCCTTCTCTAGGGCCACTTCCCACAGCATATGGAGGTTCCCAGGCTAGGGGCCTAATCAGAGCTCTAGCTGCTGGCCTATGCCAGAGCTGCAGCAACACGGGATCCGAGCCGCATCTGCAACCTACACCACAGCTCACGACAACACCAGATCCTTAACCACTGAGCAAGGCCAGGGATTGAACCTGCAACCTCATGGTTCCTAGTCAGATTTGTTAACCAGTTAGAGGTTATCTTGGAAACCAATTGAAAACTTTTTTTCAAGAAGGGAAATAAAATTGATTAATAGGTATTTGGTAAGCTTTTTGTTGGGAGGTGGGGGGAGTAACCTGGAAAATGGCAAATTTAAATAGAGGCAAAACTTATTATGCAGATTTAAGCGACATTATTTGCTATATGAACTCAAATTCCAGAGACAGTTGAGGGCCGCATTAGGCTGACACTGGACAATGGGAACTCCCGCGCCAAATCTTAACTCATCTTTTTCTCAAATTCTGCATCTAATTCATCAATAAATCCTATCAATTCTACCTCCAAATTACAACCTCAAATCTGACCACCTCTTGCCACTTGGACAACTGTGGGTTCAAACAACCACTGTCTTTTATCACCTAGATTACACCAGTAGCCTTCTAACTATAACCAGAAGGATCCTTTTCATCTAAGTCAGATCATGACATTCTTTTGCTTTAAACCCTTCAACAGATAGCTTCTCATCTCATCAGCATAAAAATCAGACTCCTTGTAATGGCTTTAAAGCTCTCCCTCCTCTGGCCCCCACGACATCTCGGACCTCACTTTCCACCTCTCACCACCTAACTCATTCCACACGCGCTTCACTGGACTCTGATGCACAAAGAACACACCAAGCAAGCTCTCAGCTCAGGTCTTAGGTCTTAGCTCAGGTCTTAGGTCTTAGCTCAGGTCTTAGGTCTTAGCTCAGGTCTTAGGTCTTAGCTCAGGTCTTAGGCACTCTTGCCCCTCCCTTCAGGTGTCCCTCTCTGGCTCCGTGACTGCCTTCGGGTCTACTCGGAGAGAGCTCAGCACTGAGGACTTTCCTAGCCGAAATGTCAGCCCCCAGGTCCCACATTTCCCACCCCCCTTCTCCTGCTATATTTTCTCACTATCACTTGTGTCCAACTCTTACACACTTCCCACGAATTTGTTCGCCTCCCCCCACTAGAATCTAAGCTCCAAGAGGGCAGGGACTGCACCTCTGCGATCACTGTTTGGCCTTCACGCCTAAAACAGTGCCCAGAACACAGAATATCCTCAAATAACGCTGGACGTTAAGACAAGGAAGACAGGAGTTCCCGCCGTGGCTCAGCAGCTAACAAACCTGACTAGTATCCATGAGGACACGGGTTCCATCCCTGGCCTTGCTCAGTGGGTTAGGGATCCGACATTGCCATGAACTGTGGTGTAGGTTGTAGATGTGGCTCGGATCCTGCATTGCTGTGGCTCTGGTGTAGGCCGGCAACTACAGCTCCGATTGGACTCCTAGTCTGGAAGCCTCCATATGCCATGAGTGGGGCCCTAAAAAGAAAAAAAAAGAAAGAAAGAAAGAAAAAGAAAAAGAAAAGGAAGAAAGAAAGACAGAAAGAAATGGGGAAGAGGTCATTTCCAGCAATGGAAACAAACCACCTGCCCTGTTTTGGAATCAAATTTTCCTTTTGTGTAAAATGTGGGTTGGGACTATGTAGCCTTCAGAGCGTCCCAGCACTCGGTCACGCTGCTCTCGTCCGGGCGGTCACAGGGCTGTCCTTCAGTTAAGATGAACACACAGTTCCCTAACTTCTGAGACGCTACACTACTTCCTCCCTCGCTCTGAAGGCGGCAGGGATCTGTGAGATTCCGTCCACACGTGGCCGTGACCTTCATTCAGCTTCTCCCCATCGGGAAGGTGACGGGCTTACTCCTTCCTACCAGGCGGGAAGCAACTGCCCGGCCCACGTCCATCACCGCAGGTCTCCTTACCTCCACTGCAGCGAGCGGCTGGGACAAGGAGTGCCAGGGCTGCTGCGGGCGTGGGTGTTCAGGAAAAAGGCAAGAGGAGAAGTAGCCAGAGCACAATCAGCACTAAACGGGACCTGAGTGAGGGGCAGGGCGGGGGCCGACGTGGGTGAGAGCAGGTGCCGGTTTGCTTCAGATCCTCGGCAAAGGGCAGAGATTCTGACAAGGTATCACAGCAGAGAAAAGAGAGTCAGTGATAATTTCTCAGCCAGAAAGACACATATTCAAAGAGGGTTAGTTTAGGCAAGAGGCTCAAAGTTAAGTGGTCAAAAACCATTTCCCGATATCCCACTTAGTACCAGTGTTGGCACAGAATGACCACTGAGACTGAAACTTAATCCACAGAATTAAAACTAAAAATTGAAGCTCTGGACAGTCAAAGTATTTAGACTGGCTTCTGAGGAAATACTGTAAATTTACGATACCTCCTCAGGGAGCAAGCAATAGGTAACATTTTGTGTTTAATGACTAAAATTTCCTAGACAAATGTATACGTCAATAAAAGTAAAACTTTAATAGTTTATAAATTGTTAGGTTACTTCTAGAAGAATACCAAGTAATTCAGCTGACTGCGACATAATGAGTAAGCCAAATAATGTCGCTTTACTCTGTATAATTAATTTTGGGAGTTCCCGTCATGGCTCAGCAGTTTACAAACCTGACTAGTATCCACGAGAATGAGGGTTCAATCCCTCACCTCGATCAGTGGGTTAAGGATCTGGCGTCGCCGTGAGCTGTGGTGTAGGTCCCAGGCACTGCTGGGATCCCACATTACTGAGGCTGTGGTGTAGGCCGGCAGCTACAACTTCGATTCAACCCCTAGCCCAGGAACTTCCATATGCCGCAAGTGCGACCCTAAAAAAAAAAAAAAAAAAATTGCTTCTGTTTAAATTTTCATTTACCAGGTTACTTTTCTACCCTAAAAACAACCTAATCATCTTGATGTGTTAAGTTCTAAATAAGGCAATTAAGTAAGTGAGATTAATATTAGATTGAAAACAGATGGCAAATATGAGTTTCTATTTTGTTGATCATTTATAGACATGTCACAGACAAAAAACAGATGGATGTAGGAATTCCCATTGTGGCTCAGCGGAAACGAACCCGACTAGTATCCATGAGGACACAGGTTCAATCCCTGGCCTCTCTCAGTGGGCTCAGGATCTGGCTGGCGCTGCTGTGAGCTGTGGCGTAGGTCGCAGCTATGGCTCAGATCCTGCGTGGCTGTGGCGTAGGCGGGCAGTGGCAGATCCCATTCAACCCCCAGCCCAGGAAACTCCATATGCTGCACGTGTGGCCCTAAAAACACAAAAAGAAAAGAAAAATAGATGCACATCATTTAATTTGCCATAGTAATGGCAGAGCTTTCTACACAAATACCAAATAAAAACTATAATATTTTATTTCCAAGATAGAAAAAGACTTAAGTATTACCTGTTTAAAAATGATGTTAGTTCCCTGCATTGTATTGCTGCCTGTTTGGACATGGTGACAGGCATACTGCTTGTTTTTAATTACATATATTCAAAGGAAATCGTCAGCTTTCTACTTATTATCCCACTAGCTGCTTCAGCATACTTCTCAGATGAGTACACAATACAAGGATATAATCGGATAGGAAAGTGGAGGGCAGACAACTATTTAAAATTACAGGCATGGAGTTCCCGTCGTGGCGCAGTGGTTAACAAATCCGACTGGGAACCATGAGGTTGCGGGTTCGGTCCCTGCCCTTGCTCAGTGGGTTAAGGGTCCGGCGTTGCCGTGAGCTGTGGTGCAGGTTGCAGACGCGGCTCGGATCCCACGTTGCTGTGGCTCTGGCGTAGGCCGGTGGCTACAGCTCCGATTCGACCCCTAGCCTGGGAACCTCCATATGCCGTGGGAGCGGCCCAAAGAGATAGCAAAAAGACAAAAAAAATAAAAATAAATAAAAAATAAAAAAATAAAATTACAGGCATACCCAAATTTCCACAAATTCAATGTATTCAAAAAATTACAAAATGTCAATTTTGAATTAATTTTTCACTTTCAAAAAGAATTTTCACTTTTCTAAAGAACTCTAAATTCTAAAGAATTCTAAAGAATTTAAAAATCAGCTTCCTAGTCCAGGTGACCCTTGAACAATGTGGGGTTCGGGGTGCCAAATCCCCTGGCAACTAAAAACCCACCTAGAACTTGACAGTCAGCACTCCATAGCTGCGGTTCTGCACGCGTGGATTCAACTAATAGAGGATCCTGCAGAACCACAGCAGGTGTTTATTGAAAAAAGTCTGTGCTGTTTAAGGGTCAATGGTATATAAACTAAGCTAACGAGAATACACATAAGACACTTAGTCCTGCTAAGCTGAATCATGTTGCTTATACAAAATTGTGGCGTCTTAAATCTTACCACATAAAATGAGGATTAGCCACTTGATAAATATATAATTAGGATTATTTCTTAAAAATCTATGAAACCTCAATCTCATTCTTTTTGTTCCTAATTATCACTCTGCAAACTGGGTTAGAGTCTAAAAAGGATTGTTCGAGAAAAGAGAGGTGATTGATAAACTGCTTCCTGGATCCTCAAGGAGTATTCTCCTAATGCAAATTCAAAGTCACTAAAACAGATACAATGACAGTAATCGCCAGGGCACCAATATTCAGAGAGCATGACTTTTAGCCCCGTATGTTTTCTTAAACTACACACTTTATTGAAATTTTCCCAATTTGGCTCAGTTTAAATGGCACTAGTCGACGAAGCTTCTTTTGTGGTAATTTACTTTTTAGTTTTAATATGGGAATAAACCTAATTTTTTTTAAGTATGCCAATCCTTCCAATTTTACACTTCCGACAAGTCTGATTTCCCAGGTCGGGGAGAATCATCAGTTCAACCCGTGAGCCTCCTCTCGCACCGCAGGGCCACAGCCCCAAGGAAGCCCGCTGACGAGCTCTGCCTACGGGGGTAGCAGGCTGTCTCCGAGACAGCGCCAACGGTCAGGGGAAGGACACGAGAAGGGCACCCCCCTGCCCTCGTGAGCTGTGGCGAAGGCAGCTCAAGACAGACGCTGAGGTGGGATGGACTCTAGGGCCCTTCTTCCTCTGGCTTCCCAACCTGCTGGTCAGTTCAGCCAGCACTTGTTCTCGAAATAAGCCCGCCCAGCTCTTGGGAAAGCTACCCTCAAGTGGAGGTCTTCTTCCCCTCCAGCTTCAAAATCCTTACCGAAGTCATTACGTCCACACTTAGAGATAAAATTCAGATCAACACGGAAATAAAATTCCGATCACACCCTAAAGGACTCAGGCTTGGATCTGCAAGGGCAGATCTGAGGTCCCGAGCTGACAGGCCAGGGGCAGAAATACAACACCTCCGGTCCAAGTAGCAGAGGCTTTCATTTCCATTTGTTTCTCACATTCATGGGCTTTGACACTAAATTCCTGCAAGGCAGGAACAAATATCTTCATTGTTAGCCCAGCTTGCCAAGTACCTAAGAACCCCTAAAAGCCACCTCACTCAGTCTGCACAATTAGACACCTATATGCCTTCGCTAGGGACCGCTGTTTTGACCTTGAAGCTACGAAGCTAGCTCCGTCTTCTTCCTGACAGGTATCCAAACCGCAGTCTTTAGTCAGGCAAATGACGGGGTGTTAGTCGGCACTAGTTCTTCTCCTGACACCTGCCAGCTTCCACTCAGAGACCCCAGCCTCCTTACTGAATCCGCAGGCGTGGTGCTCCCAGTCTCTCTCTCCTCCGCTTCATCATTTTCCTGGCTACTCAAGCTTTTGCCCTCTCACACTTGCAGTCTCGGCAGGAAGTTCTCTCCCTCAAGGGGAAGGCGGTCACACGCAAAGGAAATTTACAAAGGCACCCCAAATTGAAGACAAGCATTAAAGCACTTTTCTTCAAAACAATTTCGAGACCCCCCCCCCCCCCGCCCGCAGCCACCACCAAAAAAGACCTAAGAGCCCAAGAGACGGCAGTGAGGCAGAGTGAGGAGTCCCCGATCCGGAATGAATCAGCTGTCCTCCGATCTGCCTGACCTCATTCACACTCGGCCTGGAACAAATCAGAGCCCCAGAGAGCACCCTGTCCCTGCTCTGCGACAAGCACCAAACTCCCTCCCCCACAAATCGGCTGCAGCCTCCAACCCTGAGGCCTGGCAGGAGCGAAGACTCTGGCAGAAACCACACATACCAACTTGAAAACTCACAGTGTGACAGACACACTATTAACTCAGGAGGTGGGGGCCAGGCTAGAACAGCTGTTGCAGTGGGCAGGGGACTGAAGGAAGGCTTATTAAGGATCCCAAATCCGTAAATAATGAGCTAAGAATATGTGGGCATTTCTGCAACACGATTCGTCCTCAAACTCAGGCCTGGTGGAAGATAACAGGCTCGTAATGTTAGGGCTCAAAACCCAGGCATTGCTCCAATTCTGCACCTGACCCATTTAGGTCAAGTCTGTATTCCTTCCTCAGACAAAGTCCAGCATCATTTAAAATTCATTGCTATCACTCTATAATCCCTTAAATAACTCTGTGGTAGAAGCCATGCAGAGAGTGAAGAAAATAAGCCCAGAAACTATTTAGTTTAATTTCATCCAGCAACAATTAATGAAATCATTCAGACGATAGAAGTTATAGAGGTAAGGTGAGGTAAGCTGCACGAGAATTCTGAAGAAGGTAAACCACTGAACATTTGTATGCTTCAGTTTTCCCACCTGAGGAATGAAGATATAAATAAGGGACCTAACAAGCAGGTTGTGGCAAAGATTAATATAAGTAAAACAAACAAAAAAGTTCCTAACACAGAGGAAGTGCTATAGAATTGCTAGCTATTATCGCAGGTCTTACCCTTCAGGAGGGCAAGCTCCCCATCTACAGGAGACAAGTACAAACACATAAGAAACCGTAACAAAAGCAGCCTGTCCTGAAGAAAGCCAACTGATCAAGTGAATTCTTAAGCTGAACACTGACAGCCAAGGGAGCTGAGTGAGCAAAAGTCTTGGTCCCCTGCTTCAGAGCACCTGTCAACTCTTGACGGGCTCCTCTCACTCGTCCAGAGGACAAAGTATGTCAAACTATTTTTCTACGGTAACAGTCAAAGGCTTAATTTATACTCCAACTAGGGCTTTTTCAACTGTAGATCACAATTCTTAGCGGGTCATGAGACCAATTTAGGAAGTTGGGACCAGTATTTTCTTAAAAGGGAAACAGGCGGAAATAGAATAGAAGATAAAATATCAGAGTGCTTCAAACAGAGGAAGGCTAAGATTTTATGAAATTTGTGTTTCTGATATCTATCACTGAAATATGTATAAATATACAAGTGCAAACACTAGTGATGGGTTACCATGTAAAATCTACATAGCCTAAAAAATATGAAAGCCACTGCTCTAATTACACAAGCAACCTCATCCTGTGGGAGCTACAGACACTCACATTCCCTCTCCATGTGCCAGCCCAACCACTTGGCTCTCACAGCTCCTTTTCAGAATCCCTGTTCTCTACAACAAAAATGGAAACACTCTCAGAGATTGAGCACCTCCCAGCAAGCACTGAGTCACACGTTGGGAAGGTCTTGTGATGATACCAAGGCCAGTCACAAAACTCCCACAATCGAACAGACTAGCCACAGTGTACCCCCGTTCCAAGCCAAAGTCATCCAGTTAAGGCCAGGTCCTAAACTTCAACTCGACTGTCTAGTCTCTAAAACCCAAGCCTAGGCTACTGAATAATCACAGTCATAGTGGGAATAAAAATAGCACATACGTCACACGGCTGTCATGACGACCACAGGGTTATTACGTGTGGGGTGCTCAGAAAAGAATCTAGCACACGGTAATTACTTACACGTGTTGGTGGCTGTTTTGTCATCATTATTACTAATAACATTTTTCACCCAAGAAATGCAATTAAAACCACAATGAGATATCCCTACCCACCCACTCAGACCAACTCAAATTTGAAGTCTTACTATAAACAGTGTCAGTGTGGGTGTGGGCCAACTAGAGCTTTCATTATCACCGGTAGGAGCATAAAATGGTACCATCACTGCCGAGAATCATATGGTGGTTGTCACAAACAAACATGTTATTTGTCACTTGACAAGGTTGGGGAAAGGCAAAAAAGAAAAAAAAAAAAAAAAGCAAAGACATCGAAGCTTGGCTGCTTGGCTCTTTCACTTTTTAAAAGAAACTATTTTAGCCAAAATAATTTCCACATAGCAGAAACAATGGAAGTGACGACGCAGTGAAATGTAAGGAGATTAAAGCACGAATACGGAAAAAGTAAGTTTCCGTGACCGACGTGTTCCTTTTCTACTGCCTGACAGATCAGCGCGAACACAGCCCTTTAGAACAGTCCACCGTTTAACAGCTTCGGTGAGGCGAGAATTCCAACCCGCTTATCTAGGCCCCCTGCTGAGGCCTCGCCAGGCTGTAATCCTGTGTCACCCAGGCTGGTTCTCGTGTGAAGGCGTGGCCGGGGAAGAGGCAGTTTCTAAACTCAAGCAGGTCGTCTGGCCAAACTCCTTTCCTTACGGGTGTGGGGCTGAGGCCTGGAGCGGCTTGCTGGATTCCCTCCGCTCCCAGAAGCTACCAGGGTCCCGGCCGCAAGGGTCTCCCCAGCACAGCTGCCCACTCCGTCAGGCCAGGGCGGCTTCCATGCGATAGACTAACTAGACAGTCTTCTAAACCATAAGACAGTCCGCAAAGGGCATCTCACCCCTTTTACTATGTTTCATTGGGTAAAAGCAAGTCACAGGTACGACACCCTCAAGGGGAGGAGGACTTCGCAAAGGCATCAACACCAGTCGGAGAGGACAAGGGGGGCCCGGGAGTGGGTTCACAATGCATGACATGAAGAAGATCCACCATCAAGCAACCCCAAACTGACCTCTGTAGGTTTCTTTATTAAGACCAGCATACGTCAAGGTTTAGTCTGAACAGTTCCAGCAACAAACAGAACTTAACTTTTTGGAGTTTCCGTCGTGGCTCAGTGGTTAACGAATCTGATTAGGAACCATGAGGTTGCGGATTCGATCCCTGGCCTCGCTCAGTGGGTTAAGGATCCGGCGTTGCCGTGAGCTGTGGTGTAGGCCGCAGACGCGGCTCGGATCCCGCATTGCTGTGGCTGTGGTGTAGGCCGGAGGCTACAGCTCCGATTGGACCCCTAGCCTGGGAACCTCCATTTGCCATGGGTGAGGCCCTAAAAAGCAAAAAAAAGAACTTAATTTTTTAAAAAGTCTAAAAAAACGAAATGACTCTCAAGGAAGTTTATTAAGCTGGCATTATTGTCATAATAACATAATTTTTAAAGTCTAATATGTTTAGCTCAGTATATTCAAAATATCATTTCAATATATATATTTTATAAAATAATTATGAATGACACTTTACATTCTTTCCCAGTCTTACTGAGATATAATTGACATAAAAATAATAATTATAAAAAAGGTTGATTATAATATAGTGATTTTGTCAATAAGGCCAAGGAAAAGAATGTGTATTTTTATAACTTATGAATTGTTTGCCTTTAGTTTACTGCACCAACAGATAAACATCTACATGGATGTGGTAATAATTCAATTGTCTGGTTCCCTCATCAATGACGAATTGCTTTTCTTTAATCTCTACATATTTTCATTTTATATTTGGATGAGAGCCAGGATTTTACCTTTTTTTTTTGGAAAACTACCTGCTAAGCAGTGTTGGAAGTCCTCTACCCAAACGCCTGACCAGTTCCCCTCTCAGAGCCACGTGAGAGAAGTGCATCTTAAGTAGGCTGCCCGCGTGTGTCTTTTCTTGACTCCAGAAGTAAATGTGAAGTAGCGGCCTGAAGTTGGCTGTCCTCTACTTTTCTTTTTTTTTTTTTTTGTCTTTTTCTAGGGCCACACCTATAGCACATGGAGGTTCCCAGGCTAGGGCTCGAATTGGAGCTATAGCCACTGGCCTACGCCAGAGCCACAGCAACGCAGGATCCAAGCCGCGTCTGCAACCTACACCACAGCTCACGGCAACGCCGGATCGTGAACCCACTGAGCAAGGGCAGGGACCGAACCCGCAACCTCATGGTTCCTAGTCGGATTCGTTAACCACTGCGCCACGACGGGAACTCCTGTTCTCTACTTTTCTAATTTTAATTTTCCACTATACAATTTAGTTTTGTTTTAGGTTTGTTTATGGCTGATAAGTCACTCCCACTGGTGGTAGCAATGACTGGGATATCGTTTTATGGTCTCACTACTCTGAGGTATATTCCCAAGAAAAACGAAACCATTTGTCTATAAACAGACCTGTGCAGGAGTTCCCGTTGCGGAGCAGCAGAAACGAATCTGACTAGTATCCATGAGGATGCAGGTTCAATCCCTGGCCTTGCCTCAGTGGGTTAAGGACCTGGCGTTGCCAAGAGCTTCGGTGTAGGTCGCAGATGCCGATCTGATCCCACATGGCTGTGGCTGTGGCTGTGGTACAGGCCGGCAGCTGCAGCTCTGATTCGATCCCTAGCCTGGAACTTCCCTGTGCATCCCTGCCAGTGACAGACCCCTCCTTGTTTCCTGTTTTTTGTTGGTAGAAAAAGTCTCCCAAGCCTTCCCTTAGTTCCGAAGAGCAGACTCAAGCAGTTACTAAAGAGGGAAGACGGGGAAGACAGAAACAAAGGATAAGCAGTCAGGCAAGAAACGTAAGGATAACTTAAACAATAGCATAGTGGTTTATTTTCAAAAGTGCTGGTTTCTCCTCAAGGGATCTACATAACAATCCAATGCCCGCCTGTGAGTTGCTCAGCGGAGCTAAGACCCCATCGGGTGGAGGAAGGTGACTCTCTGCTAAGCACAAGCAGGTGGACCTCAGACTGGTTGGAACAGGAGGGTTAACGCATCCAAAACATCACCCAGTTACCTCACCACCAACGGCCAATGGGAAGAAAGTTCATGATCACACACTCTGGAACCCCACACCTACTGCTGCCTTCAAAACCCTTCCCTGACATAAAAACTAGATAACACAAAAAAGTAAAAAGGAAACAAACAAACAACTCTTCCCTGAAAGCCATCACAGAGTTCAGGTCTTTTGAACATGAGCTATTTATTCTCCTTGTTTTGTGCCCTGCAATAAAGGCTGTACTATCCTTCACCACAACCTGGTGTCGGTAGGTTTGCCGTGCAATGCACAAGCACACCCAAGTTCAGTTCAGGAACAGAATAGGTCAAAAAAAAAAATAATAGGTACAAACACACAAAATAAAACAATACATACTACATACTTTTCACTTAGATGAAATTCTGCCACAAGCAAAACTGATCTAGGAGTTCCCTCTGTGGCGCAACAGGATCAGCATGGTCGTGGGAATGCTGGGGTGCAGATTCACATTCCTTCCCATGTACAGTGGGTTAAGGACCTGGCGTTGCTGCAGCTATGACTTAGGTCGCAACTGTGGCTTGGATCTGATCCCTGTGCCAGGAACTCCATATGCGTGGGGCAGCCAAAAAAAAAAAACCCTGATCTAGAGTGCCAAAAAGCAGATCAGGGGTTGCCTGACACCAAGAGGAGAGGAAAGAATTGACTGCAAAACTACACCAGGAATATTTGGGGGCAATACAAGTATTCTACTTATTAACTGCAGTTGTAGTTACAGGGTATTATCTACTTTTCAAAATTCATCAAGCAAAATTTTTCGAGGACCCCCAAAGACCTTATTTCTTCGGGGTTATAACTATCAATAAAAACTGTACTACAGATGGAAAACAAAGGTTTTTAGGCTTAAATAACAAACATTGATTTCTTACGATCTGGAGGCTGGGAAGTCTAAGATCAAGGTGCTGGCAGACGTGGTTCCTTGTGAAAGCTCTCTTCCTGGGTTGCAGCTAGCAGCTACCTTCTCACTGTGCCCTCCTGGAAGACAGGGAGAGGGCGAGGGGGAGGAGGAGGGAGGGAGGGAGGGAGAAAGGGAGGGAGGGAGCCCACAAGTACTCCCTGGTCTGCCTGCCTCTTCTAATGAGGACACTAATCCCGTTGTGGGTGCCGTACCGCAGGGACTTCATCTAAATCTATTGATTTCAGACATTTTTTTTTTTAAATTTCCCCAATACATTATTTTTTTTTTCTACAGTACAGCATGGTGACCCAGTTACACATACATGTATACATTCTTTTTTCTCACATTATCATGCTCTATCATAAGTGACTAGACATAGTTCTCAGTGCTTCTCTCTCAGACATTTAAAAATGCTTATTTATTGGAGTTCTTGTCATGGCTCAGGGAAAGGAATTTGACTAGCATCCATGAGGGCACAGGATCGATTCCTGGCCTCACTCAGTGGATTAAGGATTTGGTGCTGCCATGAGCTGTGGTGTATGTGGGTCACAGACGCAGCTTGATCTGGCGTTGCTGTGGCTGTGGCGCAGGCCAGCAGCTACAGCTCCAATGCGACCCCAAGCCTGGGAACCTCCATATGCCGAGGGTGCAGCCTTAAAATAAAGCCCCCCCCGCCCGAGCTTATTTATTGATTCATTTGAAGAGAGAGGAACGACAAACCCAGTACTTGTTAACATCACCTTAGTGTCGAGAGGGAAGGGGCAGGGCACAACCTTTAAAAAAGGACATAGCTGTTGACAACAGGACAAAAGCTGGTTAGAACCTACAAGGCCCAAGACCTTGAGTAGATCTACAGTCTTGTTATGCCTCATTGTAATACATTAGCATATGCTAAAGACAAACCCACCGGCCCCAGGACAGTTCAGAGGCTGACCATAAAGGGCCAAAAAGTGGGCAGTGGCCCAATTCCCGCAGATCCTCTCCCCTTCCCCCAAATAGTCAGAATAATCCTCCCACTTAGCCTACGGAATTACCCAGCCCATAAAAACCAACTCTACCCACCCACTATTTCTGAGCCACTCTCACCTTCTGAGAGAGCTGCACTCTGCCTGTGGAATGTCTTTCCTTCCTTCCTTCCTTCCTTCCTTCCTTTCTTCTTTCTTTCTTCCTTCCTTCCTTTCCTTCCTTTCTTTCCTTTCTTTCCTTCTTTTTCTTCTGCCTTTTAGGGCCACACTCGCAGCACATGGAGGTTCCCAGGCTAGGGGTCCAATTGGAGCTGCAGCTGCTGGCCTATGCCACAGCCACAGCAACATCAGATCCGAGCCACATCTGCGACCTACTCCACAGCTCACAGCAATGCCAGATCCTTAACCCACTGAGGGAGGCCAAGGATCGAACCCACAGCCTCACGGATACTAGTCAGATTCCTTTCCATTGCACCACAATGGGAACTCTGCAATGTTTATCTTTCTAAATAAATCTGCTTTCATTTTACTACGGCTTGCTCTTGAATTCTTTCTTTTTTTCCCTTTTTGCTTTTTAAGGCCACACCCTCGGCATATGGAAGTTCCCATGCGAGGTGTTGAATCCGAGGTGCAGCTGCAGGCCTACACTACAGCCACAGCAACGTGAGATCTGAGCCACATCTGTGACCCACACCACACACAGCTCATAGCAACGCCAGGTCCTTAACCCACTAAACAAGGACAGGGATCGAACCCACAATGTCAATGGACACTAGTCAGGTTCATTAACCGCTGAGCCACAACGGGAACTCCTTGAATTCTTTCTTGAGTGAAGCCAAGGACCCTCACTTGGCAGCCCACCCCCAAAACCCACTTGAGACCCAGGACATGACCATCCTCCCCTGCCCCACTTTCCTGCAACAACTTCACAAAGGAAGAGGAAGAGGGGGTCTCCTCTCCTCCTCACTTTCACTTTGATTTTAAAAACCTAACCCACTTAGTTCTTGAGGCAGCATCCTCTTGCCTGCCTGCTTGTATCCTTCACAAGCAACCTATAGATCTGTATCTGTATCTATATCTATCTACTTCTTACCTATCACTTTGCTGAGTTCCTTCTACGCTGAGACAATGAACCTGATCTTCATTAAGTCCTGAGACAAGCTGTGTTGTTGCAGCATCACTATAAAATTAACTCTGATCAGAGTTCCTGATGTGGCCACAGGATTGGTGGCGTCTCTGCAGTACCAGGACGCAGATTGGATCCCCCAGCCCAGCTTGTGTTTCTTTTCGAGTCTTGATGCTCCTTTGATGGATTTTAGGAAATAAGAGTTTAATGTTTTCAACCTTAATTTCAATTACCCTTCAAAATGCTTATCTGCTAAAAGACTTACTTTTAAAATTTGAATCTAGCATCTTTTAGATCAACGGAATTTTATAAAAATATAAATGTCTGGGAGTTCCCGTTGTGGCACAGTGCAAACAAATCCAACTAGGAACCATGAGGTTGCAGGTTGCATCCCTGGCCTCCCTCAGTGGGTTAACGATCTGGCGTTGCTGTGAGTGAGCTGTGGTGAGCTGTGGCGTAGGCTGCAGACACATCTCCGATCTGATGCTGCTGTGGCTGTGGCGTAGGTCAGGGGCTACAGCTCCAATTCGACCCTTAGCCTGAGAACCTCCATAGGCCCTAAAAAGCAAAATAATAATAATAATGATTTTATATATATATAAAGCACTTAGGTCAGACATATTAAATCTTTTCACTTGATATCCTTAGTTTAGTCTTGGTGTGAATTTTGCCATAAGATTATTACATGTTGTAGACCAAGAATTTTTCCTCTGTAAACACTGTGTTCATGTTTTATAAATCAGATGTAATAATCACTGTCTTTGAGAAAAACTACTCTTAAGAGACATTTTGCTAAAATGTTTTTGAATTGGCTTTACTGTTTTGCACGCTACAGAAACAATTAATTAATTCCCTTCTTAACTGCATTATTCTTTGTTCTTTTTTTTTTTTTTTTCCCTTTTGTCTTTTTAGGCCCCCGCCCTCAGCAAATGGAGGTTCCCAGGCTAGGGGTCTAATTGGAGCTGTAGCCGCCGGCCTACAGCACAGCCACACCAACACCAGATCTGAGCCGCATCTGCTACCTACACCATAGCTCATGGCAATGCCAGATCCTTAGCCCAATGAGTGAGACCAAGGATCGAACCCACAACCTCATGGTTCCTAGTCGGATTCATTTCCGCTGCACCACGACAGGAACTTCTGTTAACTGCATTATTCTTGATATGAACTCTTATCAGACTTTTCACACTTAAAAATTATCAGTAATAAACTGACCACAACTACTTTGGGGGGAGGGAGTCTTTTTAGGGCCATACCTGTAGCATATAGAAATTCCCAGGTTAAGGGTCTAATCGGAGTACAGCTGCTGGCCTACACCACAGCAACACCAGATCTGAGCCACGTCTTCGACCTATAGCACAACTCATGGCAACACAACGCTGGATCCTTAACCCAGTGAGCGAGGCCAGGGATCGAACCTGTGTCCTCATGGTTACTAGTCAGATTCATTTCCTCTGAGCTACGCTGGGAACTCCCAAAGTCTGTGTTTTCAACAAAGGATTGTCCCAGAGTCCCGTTGAAAAGGACTGTAGCAGGTATATCAAACTACTGACACTTCAAAGAGCAGCCTCTCAGATACAGGCTTCCGGTGCCATCACTTGGAGAAAGGGAAAACTTTCAAACCATTCCAGTGGATTGAGTCAGAATTTCCAGAACTCCTTTTATTATTATTATTATTTTGCTTTTTAGGGCCACACTCAGGGATATGGAGGTTCCCAGGCTAGGGTCAAACTGGAGCTGTAGCCCCTGGCCTACACCACAGCCACAGCCAAGCCAGATCTGAGCTGTGACTGCGACCTACACCACAGCTCATGGCAACGCTGGACCCTTAACCCACTGAGCGAGGCCAGGGGTGGAACCCACCACCTCATGGTTCCTAGTTGGATTCATTTCCACTGTGCCACGACGGAAACTCCGAGAACTCCTTTTAGTAAAAAAGCAGACTACTAACCAAAGATTCAGTGAAATCAGAATGAATCACACAAGACTAAATGAACTAATGAGGGGTCACCATAGTTATTTGTTTGGAATATTGTCTTAATGTCTATTTTCTGGATATAAGGAGGCCTACTCTTTCTTCTTAAGCTATCTAAACCCGTAAAAATTTAATTCTGTAAGAGGAAGCATTCCTGAAACATAGCTGATTCCCACTGACTCTCTCCCCAATGAGATTTGAGAAAGTCTTACTAAATTTCCTTACTGAATCCCCTTAACTTATAATTATAAAAAGTGGCTATGCAACCAAGAGTTTGCCTGAAATGTCATAATTGAGAATAACACTGACTTAATAAGACACTTTTTTTTTTTTTTGGTCTTTTTGCCATTTTCTGGGCTGCTCTCACGGCATATGGAGGTTCCCAGGCTAGGGGTTGAATTGGAGCTGTAGCCACCGGCCTACACCACAGCCACAGCAACTCAGGATCCGAGCTGCGTCTGCGACCAACACCACAGCTCACGGCAACGCCGGATCCTTGACCCACTGAGCAAGGCCAGGGACCGAACCCGCAACTTCATGGTTCCTAGTCAGATTCGTTAACCACTGCGCCATGACGGGAACTCCCCAACACTTTTTAAAATCAATAGTTTCCACACATATTTTTTGTAATTTGTTATTACGAAGCTATATGTCTCAAGATAGGAGGGTAAAACATACTTTATTTTACAGTTTGTCAGCTTTACTTAAAGCTCTTAAACATCTGTATCTCCATTTGTCTTCTTATCTCAGGACACACAAATGTTAGGAATGGGCCTAAGTGGCTGCCTCCTGGGTGTTCAGCTGCATACTAGGCCCTCTGGCCATGTCCATACCAGATGGTCTTGACCTCAAGGAGCTTACCATTTGCTATGGATTGAATTATGTTCCCCACTCGAAATTCCTATGTTGAAGCTCTAAATTCCAATGAGATAGGATCTTCAGGAGATAATTACGCTTAAATGAGGTCAGAAGAGTGAGGCTTTAATCCCACAGGACTGGTGACCTTCTAAGAGGAAGATCTTGATCTCCGCACTCCGCCCAACACCGAGAAAGGCCAGGTAAGCACACAGTGAGAAGGTGGGTATTTGCAAGCCAGAGAGAGAGGCCTCTCTAGAAACCAGCCAGGGGAGTATCTAGCCTCCAGAACTATGAGGAAATACATTCTACTGTTTCAGGTTCTGAGCCTATGGCACTTTGTTATGGCAGCACAAGTAGATTAACGGACAATCCAGTGGAAGAGGTTAGAGATAAATCATTCTTTCTTTACAATTGCTACAGGAACTATGAAGGAAAAGTACAGGATTTAATGAAAATATATTCTGAGAATCCCAACTTGGCCTACGGCAGCAAGGTATGGGTGAGATCAGAAATGCCCTTCCTAAGGAAATGAGATGTACGCTAAGACGTGAAAGATAAGTAGGCGCTATAACCAGGTATAAATGAAGAAAAGGACATTCCAGGTACAGAGAACACCCTGTGCACAAATACAGACACAAAGACAGGAACCAGACCGTACAGACAGTTTTACGGCCGTGGCAAAACTTTCAGGTGTGATCCTGAGAGTAGTAACAAACGCACTAGGCGTTCCCACTGTGGCCCAGTGGTAACAAACCCGACTAGTATCCATGAGGCTTTGGGTTCAACCCGTGGCCTTGCTCAGTGCGTTAAGGATCTGGCATTGCCATGAGCTGTGGTGTAGGTCACAGATGTGGCTCAGATCTGGCATGGGTGTGGCTGTGGCTATGGCTGTGGCCAGCAGCTGCAGCTCCAATTCAACCCCTAGCCTGGGAACCTCCCTATGCTCACCTGTGGTCCTAAAAAAAAGATTAAAAAATAAAAATGCACTAAATGAGTTTAAATAGGGAGTTCTCCAGTGGCTCAGCGGGGTAAGGATCCGTCACTGTCACTGCTATGGCTCTGGTTACAGCTGTGGCACAGGTTTGATCGCTGGCCTGAGAATTTCTGCATGTCACACATGTGGCCAAAAAAAAGAAAAAAAAGAGTTTAAGATAAACATCTAATAATCAATGTGCACTTTAAAAAGATTTTTCTGGCTACTACATGATGGATAAGTGGACTTAGGGGTAGGCAATACTAGACAAAGAAAGACTGGATAGGTAGTTATACCAGTAGCAGAGCCAAGAGATTATAATGGCCTTGCACTACATGGACAGACCAGTGGCAGTAAAAAGAAATAGAGGAAATTAAAAGATATTTGAGAGGTTTAATAGAAAGGAGTTGGTGTGAGAAAGGGGAAGGTAACAAGAATAAAATAAGTTTTCTATCTTGAGGAAGGGGTACCACTTAGTAATAAGCTAAAGAGTAAGAGAAGAGTAGGTTTTTGAGAAAGACAATGACCTCAGTTTCATAAATGCTAAAGTTGAGCTGTCTATGAAATATCCAAGCACATTATGGTGAATTGGTAGTTACAAGGTCGAGAGATATAAATGCGAAGACCATTAGTATAACAATAGCTGTTTTAACATGACAGTAACAAAGCAAGTTCTCATTTTCAGGACCTGTGTCCACATACTTATTGTACATCGAGAAATCATTTCCTTTTTTTTTTTTTTTTTTTGGCCCTTTGGTCTTTTTGTCTTTCTAGGGCCACACTCTCGGCACACGGAGGTTCCCAGGCTAGGGGTCAAATCGGAGCTACAGTTGCCAGCCTACTCCACAGCCACAGCAACACGGGATCTGAGCCTCGTCTGCGACTTATACCACAGTAATGCCAGATCCTTACCCACTGAGCAAGGGCAGGGATTGAACCCTTGTCCTCATGGATGCTAGTCAGGTTCACTGAGCCACAGGGGGAACTCCCATGTCCATTTTTAAACAAACAAACAACAAAAAGTTTCTGCTGGGGAACTCGGAGTAACTCTTGCTCCGTCCATGCCAACCTCTGCCAAACTCTGCCTTCCCACTAGAGAGGCAAAGAACCTATGTGAGATCATTTCCCAGATAAGCCCGACTGTTTAAAAAGACCATTAAATGTAACACGTGGCTATCGCTCTGGGCTTCACAGTCTTTACAGGTACGCAAATTTCCAGATTTTCAAAGTCCACAGAGAAACTAAAGCCTTATATCAGGCACCACTGACACCACACAGAGGGTTTATAGGTGTAGCAGGTGGTATCTCTTTTTAGCACACTCTCCAGAAGCATCCATCCAGGCAGATACCACCAGGTGGCATCAGAGCAGGAAAGTACATAGGCTGTTTCACATGTCAGTTTCACAGGGACAGAGTTTGTCTGTCTTTTTTTCTTTCTAGGGCCGCGTCCACGGCATATGGATGGAGGTTCCCAGGCTAGGGGTCTAATTGGAGCTACTGCCGCTGGCCTACGCCACAGCCACAGCAACGCAGGATCCAAGCAGCATCTGTGACCTACCCCACAGCTCACGGCAACACTGGATTCTTAACCCACTGAGCGAGGCCAGGGATTGAACCCGCAACCTCATGGTTCCTAGTCGGATTCGTTTCCGCTGCGCCATGATGGGAACTCCCATAGGGACAAGGTTTGACACATCATATCCTTGAGCTCCAGGAACCCCTCCCTGCCCAACGCCTATCACTGCAGACACCTGGCATTTACTTTCATCTAATATCTACCATCCAAGTCCACTCCCCAAATGAGAAAGTCAACACTGCAAAAAGACACCCATCCTCAAGGATTAATAAAGCCACCAAGGATAACCCATCCTCGGGTCTGATAAAAGCCACCAACAGCAACACACACATACAGCGCAACAGGTACTCTAGAAACCTCTTCACTCCTACAGGGTTTTCTTCTTTTGTGTGTGTGTGTCTTTTAGGGCTGCACTGGTGGCACAGGGAGGTTCCCAGGTTAGGGGTCAAGTTGGAGCTGTAGCCACCGGCCTACGCCACAGCCACAGCAACTCAAGATCCGAGCCCTGTCTGTGACCTACACCACAGCTCATGGCAATGCTGCATCCAGGCCAGGGATTGAACCCGCGTCCTCATGGATACTAGTCAGGTTCGTTAACCACTGAGCCACGACGGAACTCCCCTACGATCCGTTCTTTACCTCCACTGACTGCTCACAACCTCAAGGAAATAAAGCAAAGACACTTCAACAAATATGAGCATAATTACCTTAAGCTGTAATTAATGGGTATTAGAAAAGCTTTACTTTCTTGTTAACTAGAGACAAACACTATTTACATTGAGCTTCTAAGTGTAGGGCCTAGGTGTCAGTGCTGAAATTCACATATAAATAAATTTAAAACCCTATTTGAAAGGAATTGCCAAGAGGAACCCTCCACAGAGCTGAGCAGAAGCCATTCAGAGCTGTTTAGACTGAGAAAAGCAAAATACAATACTCTCATGGCTTGGGTAAACAAAGAGCTTTAGAATTTCATTTTCTTTCGACTCTTTTTCCACAGATAGGTATACTTTCAACAAAGCTATCAACTCTTTTAGATCAGATATTCTAGACTAGATTTTCTAAGACATTAAAAAAAAAAACCCAGATGGGTTTAAAAATGAAATAGCCTTCTAAAAATGAAAATGATTCAATTTCAGGAAGCTACGTCTGAAATAAACGGTGTGAGCCAGGCCAAAAGAACTTCATAACCAACTTGCCCCAGCAAAGCACTTAGCATTGCAGGCCGGGCGTTCTCACTCCCCGCACTGGAATTCAGCTGCTCTCTTCCCTAATGCGACTAAAGCGACTGAAGACCAATGTCCTGTGGCTTTTCTAAAGCACACTACTGTTCATTTAACGGGTGAGGATTTTACTAACTCATTTTTATGAAGAAGTTATAGCTTCTAACAGGTAATTATGGCCTGCTAATAATAAAACAATAATTAACAGCTACCGTTTTTTTCAAAGTCTACTAGTAGTAGGCACTACACGAAACTCTACCACAATAACATAGTTGAGGGCTTAGTTGAAGGCACTATGCCGTATATTCTACATGCATAATCTTCCACACGTAAGAGGAGGTCCCTGAGACCACTGTGGACAAACTGCTACCACTCCTGCCTAAGGCCAGTACCTCCACATGGACCTAAATGGCCTCCACTCTGCTTACTCAAGAATATTCCAGCAACGATTCTCTCCTCTCCTGCATCAACTTTTCCTTCACTACTGGATCATTTCATTGACCTACAAACATGATGTATCTCCTTTTCATGTTTTAAAAGAGAGGGAAAAAATACTCCATAAGCTTTTCTAACTATCACCTGATTTCTATTCTGTGATCCTCTTTGCAGCAAATCACTTTGAAATAACAGTATATACTCACTAATTCCTCCCCAAAATATCAGAGCAGGAACAACGATAGCTAAATGAAATCTATATACCCTCCACTTAGACTTAACAACTGCCAACATTTTTTCTTGCCAGCTCGACTGGCTGTTCCCGGTCAGCTTCTTTGCTGACAGCTTCCCTCCTCCCCTGACCAGTAAACCCGGACGTTCCCCGGGGCTCAGCCCTTAGATCTCTTTTCTGTCTAGATTCACTCCCTCACCAGGTCAGTGCTTCTCAAACTAGCTGTGGGGAAAGACCAAGCGACATGTTCAGTCCATCACAAACATCACGAAACAAAATAAAAATGAATGAACGGAAATGATCAGATGCTTGAAGGTCACAACGATGCCAGACTGCCTACTCTGAGTTTCTTGCTGAACACGCGTGGCAAACTGGGAACAGAGTTCACGGACCTTCACCAGCCAGCTGGCCACCGAAGCAGCATTTCAGTAGTTTATTTCATCCAATCTCATAGCTTTAAATATCATCTATGGAGTTGCCGTCGTGGCTCCGTGGTTAGCGAATCTGACTGGGAACCATGAGGGTGCAGGTTCGATCCGTGGCCTGGCTCAGTGGGTTAAGGATCCGGCGCTGCCATGAGCTGTGGTGCAGGTCGCAGACGAGGCTCGGATCCCACGTTGCTGTGGCTGTGGGTAGGCTGGAGGCTACAGCTCTGATTGGACCCCTAGCCTGGGAGCTTCCATATGCCTCAGGTGCGGCGCTAGAAAAGGTAAAAAGACAATAAACAAACAAACAAACAAATAAAATCTATATGCTGTCAATCCCTAAATGTATATCTCATCCTTGATCCCCAGACTCATATATACAATTGCCTTGTCAACACTCCTTCTTGGACGCCAAGCAAGCCCCAAAGACCTAATTCCTCTAATAATCCCCGTCCTGCCCTCCCAAGAGCAAAACCACAACAAAAAACCCCTGCTCCACTCACAATATTTCCTATCTTGCTCAATAAATGGCAACCATATCTTCTACCAACTCAGCCTCAAAACCTTACTGTCGCACTCAATTCCTCTCTTTTTCTCATATACCAAAATTAACTAGCAAAAACATCATCAGCTCTCCTTTCAAAATACATCCAGAATCTAACCACTTTTTACCACCTAAAACTGCTACCACCCTCTCCAAGCAATCATCATCTTGACTGAATTATGTAATGGTTTCCTCACTTATTTTCCTGCTCTCACTCCTGCTCTCCCTAACAGTCTGAGCAACTAGTGACCTTGTTCAAACATAAAACAACCATTCAATAGGGAAAGAAAAGTTCTGTCAACAGATGGTGCTGAATAAGAGCTGTCCATTACCTTACACCACATGTAAGAATTAACTGATAAATGAATCGAAGACCTAAAGGAAGAGCTAAAACCATAAAACCCTTAAAAGGAAACAGGTGAATTATTACAACCTCGTTCTGTTTTCTTACATTCTGTATTTGCCTATTGGCATCCATTAATTGCCCGTCAAACTAACAGCCAAACTTGTGCAGATCGCCCCTGCAACCCGGCTTTTGTCGGTATGCAAGAATCCTCCTGCAAACCCTGCAGTCAATCCGGAGTGCAGACTCCCAGTCACCTCCTTCAATCAAATTCTCACACAACAAGCCGATTACCTCCCCTGCCCTCTACCAAGCCCGGCCAAGGACCAGACAACTGGTCCATTTCTACAGCCCAGAACCCACCGACATTATTCAAAGCAGCCAGTCCTAACCTGTCTTCCCTGCCCTGCTTTACCTCTTTTATGGAACTCCCAGGAAAGGCTCTCTGACTGCCCCTGGCAACTTTCTGCCTCCTGACCAAAACTGGTGCTTTCTCACGTGGCCCCGCATGACACGCTTGCCCAAACTCTTGAGGAAAGTGTAAGTAATAAATTCTTCTTTTGATAACATTAGACTCTTTGTGTCATTCATCAGCTACCTTTATAAATTAAGGCCCAGGAACAAATGAAATCTTAAATTAGGCAATGGTTTTTCTTAGATAAAGTATCAAAAGCACACCCCCCCCCCCGCCGCAAAAGCAAATAACCTGGACTTCATCAAAATTATAAACTTTTGTGCATCAATGGTCACTATCAAGAAATTAAAACAACCCACTGAATGGGAGAAAATATTTGTGTATCAAGTATCTGATAAGGGTCTAGTATAGAGAATATATAAAGTCCTCTAACAATTCAACAATCAAAAGACAACTCAAATTTTTAAATGGGTAAAGGCTTTGAATAAACATTTCTCCAGAGAAGAAAGGCAAATAGCCAACAGGTGCACAAAAAAGATGCTGAACATCACTGGTCATCTGGAAAACACGAATTAAAAGCGCAATGAGAAAGAAATTCAGCAAAGTTGCAGAAAACAAATCCGATATACAAAAAGCAACTGCATATAAACACTAACAATGAACAATCCAAAAAAGAATTTAAAAAACAATTCCATTTATAATAACATCACAAAGAATAAGATATTTATGAATAAATTCAACTAGGGAAGTGAAGACCTATACACTGAAAACTACAAAATATTTCTCAAAGAAATTAAATATTTAAGTGGAAAAACATCCCATGTTCGTGGAATCAAAGACTTCATATTGTCTGAAACTATCACCCAAACTGACATACAAACTCAATAAATTCCCTATCAAAATCTCAGTTTTTTTTTTTTTGCAAAAATAGAGAAAAGGACAGACATATAGGCCAACAAAATAGAATAGAGCCCCAAAATAAATTATTCTCCACATATATGGTCAAAAACTTCTGACAAGGATGTCAAGACCATTCAATGGATTAGGGACTTTTTTTTTTTTTTGGTCTTTTCTGTCCTTTTAGGGCCATACCTGCTGCATATGGAGGTTCCCAGGTTAGGGGTCTAATCGGAGCTGTAGCGGCTGGCCTACACCACAGTCACAGCAACACCAGGTCCGAGCCGTGTCGCGTCCTACACCACAGCTCACAGCAACGCCAGATCCTTAATCGACTGAGCAAGGCCAAGGATTGAACCCGCAACCTCATGGTTCCTAGTCAGATGCATTTCCACTGCGCCACAATGGGAACTCTGGGACAGTCTCTTCAACAAATAGTCCCGATAGGAGTTCCTGTTGTGGAGTAGTGGGTTAAGGATCCAGCATTGCTGCCGCTGTGGTCATGGGTCGGGAACCTCCATGTGCTGTGGGTATGGCCAAAGGAAAAAAAAAATAGTCCTGAGAATATTAGATATTCATATACAAAAGAATGAAGATACTTACCTTACATCACGTAGAAAAATCAACTCGAAATTGATCAAAGACCTAAGTATAGTAGTTGAAACTAAAGAACTCATCAACAGCAACTCTAGCCTCCTTTCTATGCTTCAACATAGAAGCCAAGCAGGTTCCCACCTCAGGACCTTGGCATATGCTGTCACCTTACCTGGAATGTTCATGACCAATATATTACGTCAACATCATTCACTCCAGACTCCCGTACTCAATTCAAACATCACCTTAATGAGAAAATCCCTAAAAAATACGACTTACAATTTCAACCCCTGCCTCACAAAAACACATATTCTCATATCTCATTATCCGGTTTTATTTTTCTTTATAGCACACAATACCATGACATACCATACATGCTTTTGTCTGTCTGTCAGTCACTCTTGCATAGAAAGGAAATTCCATGAGACCAAGAACTTTTTTTTTCTTTTTGGCCACAACCAGGGCATGTGGAAGTTCCCAGGCATGCCACAGCAGTGACAAAGCTGGACTCTCAACCCACTGAGCCACCAGGGAACTTCAAGGACAAAAACTTTGTCTGCTAAAACACTTTATCTCCCGTATCTACAACAGGGCCTGCACATAATAAAAACTTAATTATAGTATAATAGATGGGCGGATAGATGAATTAATTTCAACAAATGAATAAATGAATGGAGGCAAAAAAACAAACAGAAATATAACTTGTAAATGGTAGTACAAAGATTCAACCAAGTATGCCTGATCTCAAGCCCAGGCTCTTTACTTCCCTGCTGTAATTCCACTTACCAATGTGGAGACACTGGAGGAATTACTTCTTAGGTGGAAGTGTATTTTGTGTAACAGAAAGATATCACAAACATCTAGAAATCCATTTTTTGTTTCCTGTCCATTTTACTTGCAACTATCATATTACATGGAAAAAGCATAACAATTGAGAGCCTCTAAAATTACTGAACTTCATTTTACAGTGATCAGCTATTTTTAAAATTATACTATACTAATTAAATGAATGACTCCTTCTCAAAAAATAATGCCAAACTAGGTGCAAACCCCAAATCTCTCTGCACCCATCAAGTATACTAGAGAGAATAAGCCAAAGGAAATGGCTTTATAACTGGTGGGCATACAGTAGGATCTATTCTTGCAAGAGCCATTCTGGTGCTGAAGCAAACAGAGATATAAGTACACTACTCCTCTACTTCTGACCAAGACTCCGAGGATAATTACAACAACTGTTAAAGCTTTCCAGACTGGGCTACAAGGATAAGAAACAATGGGACAAATGGTAGGTCACTTGTATTATTAATATCAGTTTCTCCACATTTACTACAAAAATATAAGTAATAATTAAACCTATTTAAACACCTTATTATCTCTTTTTTGTCTTTTCTAGGGTCATACCTGTAGCATATGGGGGTTCCCAGGCGAGGGGTCAAACCAGAGCTACAGCTGCTGGCCTACGCCACAGCCACAGCCACAGCCACAGCCACGCCAGATCGAGCCACATCTGCGACCTGCACCACATCTCATGGCAACAGTGGATCCTTAACCCACCGAGTTGAGCCAGGGATCAAATCCACATCCTCATAGATACTAGTCAGGTTCGTTCTTACTGCTGAAGCACAACGGGAACTCCCTCAAACACCTTGTGTTTTGTGGTTCTTACCTTCCTGGCTTCTCTACTGCAGATGCTAAGCCATGCTTTGCCTCCTACTGCACACTCCCTACAAAAACCTGGCCAGCTGTCTGCAGAAGAGGTACCATGGAGCTTCAATTATTTGGGGAGATGACTAAGCATAGAGACCACGTAAGCCAGTCCCTTCATTTTACAAGTGAGACAATTCCAGCCCAGAAATTCCTGTTGAAACCACACACAACTTGGCGGTGGCAAAGCCGTGACAAGCGTCCATATTTCCCAGCTCCATCCGGAGTGAAACGTTTTCTACTCTCTAACATTAGAGATTATGCTGGACCCTCAATCGCTGGACCCTAGGGAACTCTGTGAGTTCTTTTATTAAAAAGTATTTATTTCTGATCTTTATTAATTAAATATTTAAAGGCAATTAGAACAGACCTAACTTTTTTTTTTTTTTGTCTTTTTGCCTTTTTGCCTTTTCTAGGGCCGCTCCCTGCAGCATATGGAGGTTCCCAGGCTAGGGGTCTAATCGGAGCTGTAGCCACCGGCCAACACCACAGCCACAGCAACGCGGGATCCAAGCCACGTCTGCAACCTATACCACAGCTCACGGCAACGCCAGATCCTTAACCCACTGAGCGAGGCCAGGGATGGAACCTGAAACATCATGGTTCCCAGTTGGATTTGTTAACCACTGCGCCACAATGGGAACTCCTATTTTTTAATTTTTTTTTTTTTTTTGCTATTTTTTAGGGTCTCACCAGCAGCATATCAAAGTTCCCAGGTTAGGGGTCGAAAAAGAGCTGTAGCTGTTGGCCTATGCCACAGCCACAGCCACAGCAACGTGGGATCCGAGCCACATCTGCAATCTACACCACAGCTCATGGCAGCACCGGATCCTTAACCCACTGAATGAGGCCAGGGATCAAACCTGCATCCTCATGGATACTAGTCAGGTTTATTACCACTGAGCCACTATGGGAACTCCCCAGCCCTAACTTTAGATACCACTAAAAGAACCAAGAAATTCCTCTAGTTTAAATTGATCCCCCAGTTCCCCTGGTTTCAAATAAAAATCATGTTCACAGGATATCCTTCCTTCTCAGCAAACTCTGTTCATTTAGAGACACACCTTCCTGGAAGAAGCCACCTTCCTTGTGCCTTAATTCATGTCACCTGGTCTTTTGCAAAGGCAAATCTCAGACAACTTCCAAATACAGGGAACCAAAGGAGAAAATGCCAGAAATAACATGAGAGTGACTGTATGCAAGTATCTGCTGAACACTGTGCTGAAAAGCCGCTCCCTTTTGACTCGTTACACCTACTCAGTGCCTCACTCCACTAAGAGTCCCCGCGGTGCCCCTGCCCAGTGTGTACAAGGCCACTGAGATCCTCTGCTAGAAATGAACTTAAAGACAGAAATGCGGCTCTCAACTAAGAAAATACATCCACACTTAAACTCATATATTTACAAGAATTCTGAAACTAATACACCTTAGAATAAAACTAAAAACTGAAGCACTATCGCATGTGTTAAGTGATTCTTCTAATAGCTCTAAGAAAAAAGGAAATCAGGTGGTACCATGATCTTTTTTTTTTTTTTCAGCTTTTGCCTTTTCTGGGGCTGCTCCCTCGGCATATGGAGGTTTCCAAGCTAGGGGTCTAATCAGAACTGTAGCTGCTGGCCTACACCACAGCAACTCGGGATCCGAGCCGCGTCTTCAGCCTACACCACAGCTCACGGCAGCGCCGGATCCTTAACCCACTGAGCAAGGCCAGGGATCGAACCTGCAACCTCATGGTTCCCAGTTGGATTCGTTAACCACTGAGCCATGACAGGAACTCCGATACTCATTTTATAGATGAGGCAACTGACGAAATGAAGTGATTCATCTATGTTGCAAGCTATTTAAGTGACACTGCCAAGACTGAACCCTAAGATGTTTCTGACTCGTAACTCCAGTTTAATATCAAATCACAGTGAGCTTTCATAAAACAGCCAAAATGACCTGACGAGAATCTTTAGAGGACAGTCCTACTTAATCACTGGAGCACTTTTACAGAACAAAACCCATAACGACAGGAACAGAAAGAATCACGTGTTCCACACATTTTTTAAACATATATAATGTGTATATAAAGTACACCTAATAAACAAATATGAATATTGTAGTGTCCTCCTCCATAATTATGAATCATGCCTTTCTGCAGAGAAATTTTTCAAAGCCACTGTTTTATCATAGCCCTATTTCCTTAGTGTTACCCCAAATTTGGCTTCTTAACAAATCATGGTAAGTGTGGGTGCAAATGTAAAAAAATAAAGGTTTGGGGGCCCCAACGTGGTGATTCTAATTTAAATAAGTTTGGAATCTGCACGTGAACTGTTTATTACTATTTAAATGTGTATTTTAATCTGCATAATAAGTATTCCAGATGATTCTAATTATCCAAATTTGTAGTACTGCCCCATTAGGAATTCTTAGAGAAAAAAGCAGGCTAAGAAAATTTAAGAAATCAAAATCCAGGGACAATGATTATTCACGAATCTCCCTAGCCCTGAAGCCAGAAAAGAACAAGTGAAAGACAGCACTGTTCTAACCATGAACCCCAATTTAGTTTCTGCCCTTGCCCCCAGGTGTCAGAAAAGGTGGCCTCTTACTTCTCCCATAAGACAGATGAAGTCGCTGAGTTTTAATTTCAGCTTTCTCAGAAAACTCAGTAAACTCCGAAACACACACATAAGACTGTGACGGGTACTTAAGTGTCCGCTATGCCCCAAATGCAAAAAGTGACACAGAAAAGAGGACGGGGGTGGAGAGTGACGAAGGCGAGGGGAGGAGATGGCCTGGTGAGAGCGCCGGCCACGGGCGGGCGCAGACAAGACGCCTTCGGGAAGAAACCCGCCCGAGAGGAATTCCTCCGAGTGGCACTGAGCCCAGCCCAGGAGGGACTCCTCAGCAGGAGATTGCGATCGCCGGCTACTTACAAGCTGCCTCTTCTTGGAAGGCTCAGCTCCTTCTGCAAAACAAAACACAGATGCAAGTTAGGGAGAAAGAAGGTTACATCTGAGTCTACGGGTCCGCCCTACACATCCGAGGAGATTTACAGCAATGTCTTAAAAATGGCAAAGGTCAAATATTTCTAAATAATGTCTCCCTGTCTTTTAAATTTTAGGGAAATAAACAGTCTGGTTAGCCGTCTAACCATTGTTCCTTTCCAGAAAGCAATGTCTCCCAGAAGACTTGCAGCATTTTACCCACTAGATGGAAGCAGCTCGCCAGTGTGGGTGCCAGGCACTCACTGGACCAGCCATCGGCTGTAAAGGATTCATATCATCAGAGTGAGGGATGTGAAAGGAATGAAAGCGAATGTTTTTACTTCTGGTTTTTCTGGCCACGCCTGTGGCAGAAGTTCTCAGGCCAGGGACTGAATCTGTGCCAGAGCTGTTAACCTGAGCCACAGCAGCGATCAAGCCTGATCCTTAACCTGCTAAGCCACAGCGGAACTTGTAGAATATTTTCTTTAATTAGAAAATATTGGGAGTTCCCTTCGTGGCTCAGTGGTTAACGAACCCAGCATTGTTGTGAGCTGTGGTGTAGGTCGGATACTGCCCTAAAAAGACAAAAAAAAAGAAAATATTGTAGGGAGTTTCCACTGTGCCACAGTGTTAAGAATTCAACT
This sequence comes from Phacochoerus africanus, assembly GCF_016906955.1. Taxonomy (NCBI): domain Eukaryota; kingdom Metazoa; phylum Chordata; class Mammalia; order Artiodactyla; family Suidae; genus Phacochoerus; species Phacochoerus africanus. The sequence goes on from NC_062551.1 coordinate 164,930,504, forward strand.
GTAGCACTTGGGTCACTATGGAGGAAGAGGTTCAATCCCTGGATTGGCACAGTGGGTTAAAGGATCCACCATTGCTGCAGCTATGGTGTAGGTCGCAGCCACAGCTCAGATTCAATCCCTGGCCTGCGAACTTTCCTATGCTGAGGGTGCAGCCATTATTTAAAAAAAAAAAAAAAAAAAAAAAAAGGAGGAGTTCCTGTTGTGGCACAGCAGAAGCAAATCCGACCAGGAACCATGAGGTTGCTGGTTCAATCCCCGGCCTCACTCATTGGGTTAAGGATCCGGCATTGCCATGAGCTGTGGTGTAGGTCACAGACGCAGCTCGGATCCCGTGTTGCTGTGATTGTAGTGTAGGCTGGCGGCTACAGCTCCGATTCGATCCCTAGTCTGGGAACCTCCATATGTCGTGAGTGCAGCCCTAAAAAGACAAAAAGACAAAAAGAAAAAGAAAAGAAAGAAAATACAGCCAGAATACAATCATTTTTCAATATCTCCAAAGACAAAAATGCTTACAAATTCTTAAACAAAAACCCTGGATTTAGGTATGTTTTAGAAATTAGAATGGGGGGGTAATTAAAGGAACAGTGTGTGTGTGTGTGTGTGTGTATATATATATATATTTTATATAAAACCCTCAGCAAATACTGGATCACCAACAAAATACATCAAACACATTAAAATTTCTCCAGTAAAATGTATGACAGGCACAATATATGTTATAAAAACTGTGAAGAGTCTCAGTTCAGTTTTGTCAACAGAAGAGTTCGAATTAGATCACGTTTTAGTGCTAAATGAGTAACAGAAAAACTTCTTGGATTTTGCTATTGCAATCTAAGCCACCCTGATCTCAGCCTCCCAATGGTCTCACAACTGGTGAACCCCTCCTCTTCTTTTTTTTTTGGGGGGGGCATGAAATAGATTCATTAGGAGAGGACAATTGTGAGGGATGCAAGCGGGCAGGCAAGGAGGCTCTGCCAACCCCCTCCTCCTCTATCCTTATTCCTCTGTGATCTATTCTCAACAAAACAGAGAGCTTCTTTTAATTAGGGCTGCACTTGCAGCAAATTGGAGCTACAGCTGCCAGCCTACACCACAACCATAGCCACTCGGGATTTGAGCTGCGTCTGTGACCTAAAGCAATGAGGCTCACAGCAATTCAGGATCCTTTACCCACTGAGCAAGGCCAGGGATCAAACCTGCACCCTCATGGTTACTAGTCTGGTTCGTTTCCACTGAACTACAATGAGAACTCCTCACAGTGATCCATTTTTTTTTTTGGTCTGCTTGTCTTTTTAGGGCCAAACCCAAGGCATATGGAAGTTCCCAGGCCAGGGGTCAAATCCAAGCTGCAGGCACGTGCCAGTCTACACCACAGCCACAGCAACACCAGATCCGAGCCTCATCTGCAACCTACATCACTGCTCAATGCTACGCCAGATCCTCAAGCCACTGAGCAGGGCCAGGGACTGAACCTGCGTCTGCGTGGACACCAGTGGGATTTGGTACTGCTGAGCCACAATAGGAACTCCCAGAGTGATCCTTTCAAAGATCAGTTAGATCACAACACTCCTGGCTCAAAATCCTGGAATGAATCCCCCTTTCATTCAAGAATAAAATTCAGGAGTTTCAGTTGTGGCTCAGTGGGTCACAAACCCAACTAGTATCCATGAAGATGCAGTTCAATCCCTGGCCTCACTCAGTGAGTTAAGGCTCCCACTGAGTGGCACTGCTGTCAGCTACGGTGTAGGTCACAGATGCAGCTCGGATCCCTGCCAGCGCCTGAAGCTCTGATTCAATCTCTAGCCCAGGAACTTTCATTTGTAGCCCTAAAAAGCGGGGCAGGGGAAAAAAAAAAAAAAAAAAAAGAATAAAAGTCAAAGTCAACATAAATATCTAGATGGGTGACCCATTCCCCCTCCCAGTATCTCTCTGACCTCCTCTCTGCCCCTTGCAGACTCTAATCCAGCCACACATGACTCTTTTTTTTTTTTTAAAGGGTCGTACCCATGGCATATGAGGTTCCCAGGCTAGGGGTGGAATCAGAGCTGCAGCTGTCAGCCTACGCCACAGTCACAGCAAGGCCAGATCCAAGCTGTGTCTGCGACCTACACCACAGCTCAGGGCAACACCAGATCCTTAACTCACTGAGCGAGGCCAGGGATCAACCCCGAATCCTCATGGATGCGAGTCGGGTTCGTTAACCACTGAGCCACGACAGGAACTCCAATCCAGCCACACAGGACTCTTGTTCGCCAGACACTTCAGTCAGCCTTAAATTTACTCAGCCTTAAATCCTTGTGCTAATCTGTGCCCTCTGCCTGTGACGCCCTCTCCCAGACACAGCTCCTTGGCTAACTCCCTACAGCCATGACATCTCTTGGCTCAATTTTCACCTGAGTTCTTGATGAAGCCTACTACCCTGACGGCTCTAGATAATATTACAACTTACCTTCCACCCCATCCCCCTTCCTCTGCTTTACTCTTATTTATAACCAATACACTTTCAATACACTTACCGCTTCCAACATACTACGTAATTTACTCGTTTATTATGTTTATCGCTTATTTTTTTGTCTTCCTCCACTAGAATCTAAGCTCCATGAGTACAGGGATCTTAGTCTGTTTTGTTAATGCATCTCAATGACGTAGAACAGTGATTGGCAGGTAGTAGACGCTCCAAAATATTTGTTCAACAATTTCACACACTCTCCAATACCTGGTATTTGTTAAGACTGTTTAATTTTTGCCGACCTAATAACTGTGATCGTATCACAGTATGGTTTCAATTGGTATTTCCCATAATTACTAGTGAAGTTAAAAATGTTTCATGTATTTATTGGCCAATAGCGTTTCCTCCACCGTGAACTGCCTGCAGTTCACGCAGTATCCGTGGGGAACTGGTTCCAGTACTCCCAGCAGATACCGAAATCTGCAGGTGTTCAAGTCCCTTAGGTGAAATGGTGTGCTCCAGTATAGCAGCCCTCCACAGCCATGGCTGGGGAACCCACTGATGCAGAGGGCTCAGGGTAGATCCCCGGCCTATTCTTTTTTTTTTTTTTTTTCTGTGCAAGTCTTTTAACAGGCTTATGCCTCGTTTGTCATGGGTAACTACCTAAGAATGTAATTGCTGGGTTACAGGACACGTGTATATTTAGTTTTATAAGACACTACCAGATTTTTTCCTAAAGTGAATATATCATGTTACACTTCCATCCAGAATATGTGAGTTTCAATTGCTCCACATTCTAGCTAACATGTTACACTTACTAATAACATAAAAATTGCTCTACATTCAGGCCAATATATGACATCAGTATTTTTTATTTTAGTTGTTCTAGTGAGTGTGTAGTGGTCTCACCGTGGGTTTAATTTGGATTTTCCTGATGACTAATAATGTTGAGCATCTTGTCATGTGCTTATTAGCCATCAGTACATATTCTTTTATGAATCATCTTTAAATATTTTGCCACTTTTAAAACCGAGCTAGTTCTGGTTATGGCTCAGTGGGTTAAGAACCCGACTACTATCTATGAGGATACAGGTGCGATCCCTGGCCTTGCTCAGTGGATTAACGGTCTGTTATTGCCTTGAGCTGTGGTGTAGGTCACAGATGCTATTCAGATCCCGAGTTGGTGTGGCTGTGGTGAGGCTGGCAGCTGCAGCACCAATTTGACCCCTAGCCTGGGAACTTCCATTTGCCACAGGTACAGCCCTAAAAAGAAAAAGGAAAAAAAAAGGAAAGAAACTGGGCTATTAATCTTTTTATTATCAAGGTGTAAGAGTTCTTCAAATATTCTGGGTACAAGTGCTTTGTTAGATATTTTGATGAAGATTTTCCCCCAGTCCGTGGCTTGCCTACTGAAGTTATAAGTGGTGCCCTTTTTTTTTGGCCCATACAGGCAGCACATGGAAGTTCTTGGACCACATATCAAACCTGCACCACAGCCATAATCAGAGCCACGGCAGTGACAACACTGGATCATTAACCTGCTGAGCCATGAGGTAACTCCATTAAGTGGTGTCTTTTGATTAGCAAAAAGTTTTTAATTTTTAAAATTAAATTAAATTAAATTTGTTTTTTTAATGACCACATCTGTGGCATACAGAAGTTCTGGGGCCAGTGACTGAATCTGAGCCATAGCTGTGGCAACACCAGATCCTTTAACCCACTGAGCCCAGCCAGAGACTGAACCTGCACCTCCACAGCAACCTGAGCTGCTGCAGTTGGATTTTTAACCCAGTGCCACAGAAGGAGTTCCCATAGTGGCTCAAGTGGTTAACGAACCCGACTAGAAATCATGAGGTTGCGGGTTCCATCCCTGGCCTCGCTCAGTGGGTTAAGGATCTGGCGTTGCCATGAGCTGTGGTATAGGTTGCAGATGCGGCTCAGATCCCAGGTTGTTGTGGCTGTGGTGTAGGCCAGCGGGCTACAGCTCCGATTAGACCCCTAGCCTGGGAACCTCCATATGCCAAGGGAGTGGCCCTGGAAAAGACAAAAAAAAAAAAAGTGCCACAGCAGGAACTCCAAAAGTTCTTAATTTTGAGGAGAGGATTAAGATGGTGGAATAGAAGGACTGGAGCTCAACTTCTCGCCTAAAAACAACAAAATTCACACCTAAAGGCTGAGCAATCTCCACTCAAATGGAGTGGAAACCTTAAAAAGGATACTCTACTCCAGAAGAAAAAGAGGAGGCCACATCAAGAGGTAGGAGGGGTGATTTTGCGATATAAACAACCCCATACCTCCCGGGTGGGAAGCCCCACAGACTGGAAACTAACTGGTTCACAGAGACTCAGATACAAGAGTGAGAGTTCTGAGCCCCACATCAAACTCTCACGTGTGGGGATCTGGCATAGGGAGAAAGAGCCCCTGGAGCATCTGGCATTGAAGGCCAGTGGGGCTTTTGCACAAGAGCTCCATAGGACTGGGGGAAACGGAGACCCCATTCTTAAAAGGCCCATACAGACTTTCACGTGCACTGGGTCCCAGGGCAGAGTGAGGTCTCCTTTGGAATCTGGGTCAAATCTGACTGCAGTTCTTGGAGGACATCCTGGAAAAACAGGGGTGAATGTGACTTGTTGTGAGGGAAGGTCATTGAAAGCCAAGCTCTCGGGAATATTGAATATTCGGCAGCTGCCTTTCTCTGGAGGTGGCCATTTGGGGAAAATCTGGCCCCACCCATCAGCCAGCTGCTGAGAAGCCCCAGGCCAAACAACAGTCCAGGTGGGATCACAGCCCTGCCCCTCAGTACACAGGCTACCTAAAGACCCCTCAGGCACACAGCTGCCTCTAATCCCATCCAGAGACTAAGCCCCACCCACCAGAGGGATTAGAATCGGCTCCCTCCGCCTAGCAGGGGGCAGGCATCAGCCCCTCCCATCAGGAAGCCTACAGCAAGCCCCCCATACCGACTTCAGCCACAGGGGGGCAGACATCAGAAGTAAGGGAGGCTACAATTCTACTCTGTAAAAAGGTCACCACACCAAAAACCTATCAAAATGAAGGGACAGAGAACTATACCTCAGATGAGGGAGAAAGGAAAAACCCCCAAAAATCAGCTAAGTGATCAGGAGATTCTCAGCCTCCAGGAAAAAGACTTTAGACTGTTGATGCTGAAGATGATGCAAGACATTGGAAATAAACTGGAGGCAAAGATGGATAACTTACAGGAAACACTGACCAAAGAGATACAAGATAGAAAACTTAAACAAGAAGAGATGCAAAATACAGTAACTGAAATAAAAAATTCACCAGAAGCAGCTAACAGCAGAATACAGGAGGCAGAAGAACAAATAAGCGAGGTGGAGGACAGATTCGTGGAAATTATGGATGCAGAACAGAAAAGAGAAAAAAAGACTGAAAACAAACGAAGAGAGTCTCAGAGAACTCTGGGACAACATGAAACGCTCCAACATCCATATTATAGGGGTGCCAGAAGGAGAAGAGAGAGAAGGGGACAGAAAACATATTCCAAGAGATAACAGCCGAAAACTTGCCTAACATGGGAAAGGAACCACTCACTCAAATCCAGGAAGCACAACGAGAACCATGTAAAATAAACCCAAGGAGGAACACCCCGAGACACATATTCATCAAACTGACCAAAATGAAAGACAAAGAGAAAATCTTGAAAGCAGCTAGGGAAAAGAAACAAGTCACATACAAGGGAACCCTAATATAAGGTTAATCAGCAGACTTTTCAGCAGAAACTCTGCAGGCCAGAAGGAAGTGGCATGATATACTTAACGTGATGAAAGGAAAAAACCTCCAACCAAGATTACTCTACCCAGCAAGGCTCTCATTCAGATTTGAAGGAGAAATCAAAACCTTCACAGGTAAGCAAAAGCTGAGAGAATTCAACAATACTAAACCAGCCTTATGACAAGTACTAAAGGAACTTCTCTAGGCAGAAAAGAAAAGGTCGCAATCAGAACAAAAATACCACAAATGACAAGGCTCACCAGTAAAGGTATATATACAGTAAAGATACGAAATCATCCATGCACAATTATACCACGAAAATCAGAAATCATGAGAAGAGGTGGGTACAAATGCAGGACACTGGAGATGAACTTGCAGTTAAGAGAACAACAACTTAGAGCAATCTCATATACATATAGACTCTTATATCAAAACTTCAGAATAACTGCAAACCAAAAATCTACAATTGATACACAAACAAGGAATCTCTGGAGAAGAAATATATCTCATAGTAAATAAGTGCATAATCCACCATGAAGGGGGTCATTTGACATCATTCTTGGAATGCTGAAGTCTTCTTAAATCTGATTCTGATTTCCTCTCCATCAAAGAATCTATGATAATTATAACTAAATAATGCAACTGTATGATTAAATAATGCAGTTCTACAATTGTATTATTAATAACCATTTCTCTCCATGGTACAATGTAAGGTCTATAATGTCTTGTTTATCATATCACCTAGAATGGTGTAACGCCTATATTGAAGAATCAATAATATGTAACAAATTGTGAGGACATATTTATATAGTTACACTGTTTTGTTTTTTTTTTTGTCTTTTGTTGTTGTTGTTGCTATTTCTTGGGCCGCTCCCGCGGCATATGGAGATTCCCAGGCTAGGGGTTGAATCGGAGCTGTAGCCACCGGCCTACACTAGAGCCACAGCAACGCGGGATCCGAGCCGTGTCTGCAACCTACACCACAGCTCACGGCAACGCTGGATCGTTAACCCACTGAGCAAGGGCAGGGACTGAACCCGCAACCTCATGCTTCCTAGTCGGATTCGTTAACCACTGTGCCACGACAGGAACTCCAGTTACACTGTTTTTTAACCAATTTATGCATTTTATATTTTACTTATTTTCAGAGGGTGTATTATTTTTGTTATTCTTACCAGTTAAGTTATTCTTTTTATTATGCTATATAAAATAGTTAATGGCATATAAGGCTTTCTTCTATAAATTTTAGTTGCATAATATACACAATTTTAATATAATGCTAATTTTTAAAGAAAAATTGAAACGTAATAGATAATACTAAATAGTAAAGATGAAAGCCATACAAAATGGGACAAAGTATAGAATAAATTTCCTATTTGTCTCAGCATATTTTCCATTCCACTTCTCTAAGTGAGTCAATCTCTTTCTTAAGATCCATGATATAATAATCTGTGTGAATGTAACTGTGTTTAAATAGATGTATTTTATAAAAAAAATAAAAATTAAAAAAATTTTTTAAAAAGTTCTTAATTTTGATGATGGCCAATTTGCCAATTTTGAAAAAAACAAAAACTGTTTTGTGTGCTCTTCTACTGGGTCACATATTGTTTTAAGTGGCAATGTTTGCTTCTCATCTGCTATTTACCTGAGAAGTAGGCTTTTGTTTATTTTTCTTTTTTCTTTTTTGGCCACCCTGAGGCATGTGGAGTTCCCAGGTCAGGGATCAGATCTGAGCCGCAGTTTTATTTATTTATTTTTTGCCTTTTTGTCTTTTCTAGGGCCATACCTGAGGCATATGGAGTTTCCCAGGCTTGGGGTCTAATCGGAGCTGTAGCCACCAGCCTACACCACAGCCACAGCAATGCCAGATCCGAGCCCTGTCTGCGACCTACACCACAGGTCACAGCAATGCTGGATCCTTAACCCACTGAGCAAGGCCAGGGATGGAACCCCCAACCTCATGGTTCCTAGTCGGATTTGTTAACCACTGAGCCACGACAGAAACTCCTGAGCCGCAGTTTTAACTTATGCCAAAGGTGTGGCAACATCAGATCCTTAACCCACTATGTTGGACTGAGGATCAAACCTGTTTCCCAGCACTACAGAGATGCTTCCAATCCCTTTGTGTCACAGCGGGAACTCCACCAATTTTTTTATGGTTAATGCTTTCAGTATCTTGTCTAAGAAAACTCTGTCCATGCCAAGGACACAAAAATATTTTCCTGCATTTTATTTCCAGATTTTTTTAATGGTTTTACCTTTTATGTTTTGATCTATAATCCATTTTGAATTAATTTTGAGGTAATATGTGAAATGGTATTAGACTCATTTTTTCCCCATGTGGATATCCACTTATTCTAGCACCAAGTATTGAAAACATTATCTTTTTCCCAATGAATTGCTCTGGCAACCTTTGTTGAAAATCAGTAATAGAAAAGACTATTTCTGGTTCTCTACTACACTCTACTGTCTATTTTCCTACCCTATGCCAGCACCACACTTTCTTGATCATAAGCTTTACCGCAAGTATTGAAGTTAGACTATGTGGTTCTTTAACTTGGTTCTTTTTCGAGATTGCTTTGGATAGTCTAGATTCTTTGCATTTCCATATAAATTTTAAAACCAGATTATTAAACATCTACCAAAAAAAAAAAAAAGCCTGCTAGGATTATAGACCAATTTGGAAAGCAGCGATAATCTAATATTGAGTTTTCATACTCATGACCATGTTATTTCTCCATGAACTTAGACCTGCTTTAATAGATTGTTTCAGAAAACAGAAGAAGATCCCTTTTTCCAAACTCCCTTTTAGACCAGAGAATGCACCCATGGAAACCCACCCCTTCTGTGCTCCTCACCCACTCCTTGCACCTACACAAATGCTTTCATTTGCTAGATGGATGCCCAGGGCTCCAGATCAGTACATTCTGTGCCAAGATCTCTGGTACCGTAAAGCCAGAGGCAAAGTGAAACAAGAAGTGGTTTCCAATCAGATAAGGGCGGTCTAAGGGTCAGTGATGTCCAGTCCTCACTGTCCCAGGGACTATTCATAGCAGGCTGAGGAGGAAAGCTGCATCATCAGGAAATTTGGCTGAGCTAAGAAGAGCACTCACTTAGGCGAGTGACTATAAATTCTGACTCGTCACTTTGTCTTAGAAATTAGGAGGGTAACATCCGACAATGCAGTTCGACCTCAGGGGAAGCCTGTCCCACTCAGCCTTCCCTGATGGGCTCTCCACACCCTTCACCATCTTCTGATGAACATTCTGAACATATTCACGTCTATCACACTTCAAGATAAGAAAAAATTTCCCTTAATTACTACAACCCCTCTTCAACCACTGCCGTTATCAATTCCTTTTTTCCCTTCACGGTCACACTCCTTGAATGAGTTACCTACACTCACTGTCTCCAATGTCTCACCTCCTATCTTCTTCAACACCCCGCAGACATCACCAGAACTCACCATCCCATTTAAGTCTTTCTTGCCAGACTACCAATGGTTTCCATGTAAAACTTCCACTGCATTTTTAGGCTCTGTTCTTTTCTAAGCTTGACTGCTCAGCAGCATCTAAAGAGTATCATTCATTCTTCTGTCTTGAAAATCTCTGCTATCCCCTATTCTCAATAGCCAAGACATGGAAACAACCTAAATGTCCATCAACAGATGAAGGGATTATATATACACAATGGACTACTACTCAGCCATAAAAAATAACAAAATAATGCCATCTGCAGCAACATGGATGCAACTAGAGACTCTCGTACTAAGAGAAGTAAGTCAGAAAGAGAAAGACAAATACCATATGATATCACATATCTGGAATCTAATATAGGGCACAAATGAACCTTTCCACAGAAAAGAAAATCATGGACATGGGGAACAGACTTGTGGTTGCCAAGGGGGAAGGGGAGGGAGTGGGAGGGCTGGGAGCTTGGGGTTAGTAGATGTGAACCATTGCCTTTGGAGCGGATAAGCAATGCGATCCCTCTGTATAGCACAGGGAACCAGATCCAGTCACTTAGGATGGAGCATGATAATGTGAGAAAAAAGAATGTATATATGTATGTATGACTGGGTCACCTTGCTGTACAGTAGAAAATTGACACTGTAAAGCAGCTATAATGGGGAAAAAATCATTTAAAAATTTCTTTAAAAAGCCTCTGCTATCCATGAAATCACATCTTCCTGTTTTACCTCTTATTACTACTTAAACGTCTCTGCAGGTTCTTCCTTTGTCAACTTAGATGTTTAAATGTAGATTTTCCTTAGTGCTCTGCCTGGAAACTCTCCTCTCTACACACATTTTATAGGCAATGCCACATCTGCATCTTCATCTCAGATCTCTCTCCAACTTCACAAAAATATATACACAACTACCTTGTGGGTAATATGTCTGAAAACTCAACTCATCTTTCTTTTCAGTCTTGCTCCTTCTCTGTTTCCACTTCACTAACCAGAGTCATCCCTGATTCTTCACTTTCTCTCACCCTACACATTCAATTATCATCAAGTCTTGTGGTTCTGTCCCAAAATAGCTATCTTTTGCCTGTCGATTTCACCTTACCTCCACTGATATGTCCCCTAATCCAAGCCAGCATCATCTCATAACTTCATCCTAGCTGACCTCATGCTAATTTAGTCTTGTTCCCCTTGATTCCTAATGTTACATCAATGTAAATACCATGTAATAAGTATCTATGTTCTAAGTCATAACATGAGTTTAACAAAACAAATACTTCAATCAAAAAGATCTTTTTAAAATGCAGAATTGACTGGGTGATTTCTCTTCCTAAAAATCCTCAATGGGAGTTCCCCGTCGTGGCTCAGTGGTGACAAACCTGACTAGGATCCATGAGGATTCCGTTTTATCCCTGGCCTTGCTCGGTGGGTTAAGGATCCGGTATTGCCGTGAGCTGTGGTGTGGGTCGCAGACGTGGCTGGGATCCCGAGTTGCTGTGGCTCTGGCGTAGGCCGGCGGCCACAGCTCCAATTGGACCCCTAGCCTGGGAACCTCCATATGCCATGCGAGCAGCCCAAGAAAAGGCAAAAAGACCAAAAAAAAAAAAAAATCCTCAATGAATAAAGTCTAAAGTCCTTTCTGTAACCTACAGGGCACCACCCAGCTGCTACTGCCTACTGCTCTGGTACCATTTGCACAATTCTCCATTCCTGTTGAAGTTTTGAACTTTTAGACATGTCATACTCTCTCTCACCTTCAGGGTTTCACAGCTATTGCTCTCTCTGCCTGGAAAGCTTTTATTCCACTCTTGGTGTACATCCTTGGGCCTTAGCTTATACTTCAGTTCCTCAGAGAAGACATCCCTACACAGCGCCCCAGCCTACCTTTATATAATTCTAACTCTTTACCGTCACCAGTGCCTCGTTGTTCTCTGGGACTGACTCTTAGCTGGAGGAGCAGAGATCAGTTCTGCTTACAACTGCATTTCCAGCGCGCAGCTCAACCCCTGGCCCAGTAGGTACCAGATGAACCCTGGATGAGTAAACCAACGCGCCAGTACAGTAAGTAAACAGCACCTACCATCAGCACCACCATCAGCACAAGGCTCACACAGGGGCTTCCGCGCTTGGAGTTAGACTGACGGAAACTGCAATGAGGTCAGCAACAGAGGCTTACTGGAGAGAGGATATACTCTGCTATCACTTACATTATTTACAGAACAGTCTTCAGGCTGGTAGCTATCCCATAGACGGTCCAAAAAAAAGGCTTTCAGGAGAAGAGGATATCCGCTTTTGTACCACTGAGTGGCCTAAAAGGACCATTATCCCCAAATACAAGCTTCCCTTAAGCTTCGGCAGCAAGCATTCTGCCGGGATGCACACAAAAACTCCCTTTCTTCTGTAGCAAATGTACCATTACTACTGCTCTGGGCATTATGGTGTTTTAGCTCCACTTATTCACACATGAGTGTGAGGCTACCTTGGGGTCAGGAGCTAAGGGGACAATCAGGCGTGTGCAGCCAGGACGCGCCTATGAAACTCTAACGTATTTTACTCCTTTTGTTCTGTTAAATTCACAGACAATTCTCCGATGACAGAATGTTTAAACAATAATATTAAGAAACATGGGGAAGAGCACAAAACTTGAAGTTAAGAAAACTAAGTTCATATATTGGCTCAATAACACAACTTGTGTGACCTGGGATTTCATCTATCTCTAAGGCTTAGACACAGTGCTTATAAAGGTCAAATAAAATAATGTATGTGAGTATTTTATTCTATAAATTGGGATACAGATGATATGTATTGTTATCATTTGAGTTTGAAGAACAGTAAAAACAGCTCGCTGACCCTAACAGGCTATTTCTACACAGCATAAAGAACTCAGGGCTCACAATCAAAAACAAAACTATTTAAATACAACTCTACTATTTACTCTGCTCAAAAATCCTGGTCAGTCATTAAAACCTTTCTAAATCTCAATTTTCTTTTTCTTTCTTTCTGTTTTTTTTTTTTTTTTTTTTTTTGCCCTTTTTAGGGCTGCACCTGTGGCATACGGAAGTTCCCAGGCTAGGGCTAGAGCTAGAGCTACAGCTGCTGGCTACACCACAGCCACAGCAATGCAGGATCCAAGCCATGTTTGCAAGTTACACCACAGTTCACAGCAACACTGGATCCCCAAACCACTAAGCGAAGCCAGGGATCAAACCCTCATCCTCATGGATACTAGTAGGATTCATTTCCACTGTACCAAGACAGGAACTCCCTAAATCTCAATTTCCTTATCTGCACATCTGAGATAAAAGTACCTACTTTGCTTATCTCATAAAAGTCATTCCAAGGCTGGAATAAAAAAAATACTTAAAAGCTTAAGGCTTGCAAAGAAAAGGATGCTCTATATCATACACCATCAGGCAAATGCAAATCACAATAATAATTTTTTTATGTTTTTTTATTTTTTTGTCTTTTTAGGGCCACACCCTCGGCATATGGAGATTCCCAGGCTAGGGGCCAATCAGAGCTGGAGCCGCTGGCCTACACCACAGCTACGGCAATGCCAGATCCAAGCTGCATCTGCACCCTACACTGCAGCACATAGCAACACTGGATCCTTAACCCACTGAGCGAGGCCAGAGACTGAACCTGTGTCCTCACGGATGCTAGTCAGATTCACTTACGCTGAGCCACGATGGGAACTCCTCAAAATAACAATGAGATAGCACTACACACCAATAAGAACGGCCAAAATCTGACACTGGTAATGCCAAATGCTGGTGAGGAAATGCTGCAACAGAAACTCTCATTCATTGTTGGTGAGAATGCAAAATGGCATAGCTACTTTAGAAGACAGTTTGGCAGCTTCTTACAAAAACTACCCATATTCTTATTCTATGACCCAGCCACGTGCTCCTTGGTATTTACCTAAAGGAGCCGAAAACTTATGTCCACACAAAAACCTGCACACAGATGTTTAGAGGAGCTTTATCCACAATTGCCAAAACCTGGAAATAACCAAAATGTCCTTCAGTAGGTAAATAAACTGTGGAACACCCAGACAATGGAATAGTATTCAGTCCTGAAAAGAAATGAGCTATCGAGCCATGAAACGGCATGAAGGAAAGCTAAGTGCATGTGATTAAGTGAAAGAAACCAGTCTGAAAAGGCTACTTACTGCATGATTCCAACTACGTGACATTCTAGAAAAAGCAAAACTACAGACACGGTAGAAAGATCAGTGGCTGCCAGGGGTGGGCACAGGGGGAGATGAACAGAACACAAAGAATTTTTAGGACACGGAAAATACTCTGTATGTTGTTATAATGATGGATACCTGTTACCATACATTTGTCCCAATCCACAGAATAACAACACCAAGAGTGAATCCTGAAGTAAACTGAGGCCTTTGAGTGATTATGATGTCAATGTAGGTTCATCTTTGGTTAAAAAAAAGTATCAGAGAAGGATCAAGACGGCCGAGGAGTAGGACGCTGTGCTCACCTTCTCCACAAACACAACAAAAATCACATCTACATGTGGAACGATTCATACAGAACATCTACTCAATGCTGGCGGAAGAACTGAAACCTCCAAAAGGAGCAAGACAACCTCCACATAACTGGGTAAAACAAAAGGAAAAACAGGAACCACGATGGGACCAGCACTCCCGAGAGGGAGCTGTTAAAGAGGAAAGGAACCCACACCCCGGGAAGCCACCTAACCGACGGGGAGATCAGCTGAGACGGAGGGACCTCAAAGTCGTGGAGAAAAGCACAGCAGCTGGACGGAGGAGGGCAGAGCAGCGAGAGCCACACAGACCACCTGCACCACTGCCCCAGACACCAGAGCCTGAGACACTTGGGCGGGGGCCGGGCACTGAGACTCAGGCTCTGGCAGTCAGTTCCGAGGAGGGGACTAGGGTTGGCTGTGCGGAGACAGCCTGTGGGGCTAGGGAGCAGTGTGCCATGGGTTCGGGAGTGGAACACCACAGCCAAGGGGACCTGGGAGGAGGTCTGGGCCCACAGGAGAAGCAAGGTGCCATTGCTGGGGAGGGCGAGAGGAGGAGGGGCCATAGGAATCTCTCTCCCTGCTCACACATGGACTCTCAGAGGGTGGGGTGCCGCTGGCACAGGCTATGGTGGCCAGGCACCACTTGCTCGGGCTCCAGGAGACTGGGCGCCTCTTGTGTGGTCTACAGGGTGGCCGGACACCTCTTGGGCTGAGGGCAGTGGGAGGTGCCTAAGCACCAAATGGCACCTCTTGTGTGATCTACAGGTGGCCGGGACAAACCACAGCAGTCATCTTAGAAACCAGAGAGGGGCATGCCCCGCCACCACTAGGGGTCTGTGAACAGGCTCCACCTATGGACCCAGTCACTTCAGAGGTCAGCAAAAAAGAGGGCACTCCAGCCAAGCACCACCCATTGTTGCTCTCACTCCCCTGGGAACACATTCAGCCTACTGCTGCCACTGCCAAATGCTCCGGGCACTGCCTAAATCTGTTTGAGGCTCATTACCACTTCCCGGAGCCCTGCAACTAGGAGTAGCCTGCACCACCTTGCTGCAGGTCCTTGCCATGGTCAAGAGCACAGCAACCAGGCACTGACTGCTGGCCCTAGCCAGTGCCTCCCTCTCCCTGCAAACACACTCAGCACCCTATCAAGGGGATAACAGCCTGCTCACACTGGAGAGAAGAGACAGCAAATACACAAACTCCCATGCCAAAAATAAATAGTAACCCCCGACAAAATACAAAGGGGCACTCTTGCATAGAAATAGCCCTCCAAGAGTACAGTAGTGGGTGTCCCTAAACTCACAGAAAAAGAAAAATATAAGTGAAATGAAGAAGCTCAGGAACACCTCCCAATTAAAAGAACAGGAGACTTCACCTGAAGCAACAAACAAGGAAACAGACCTCTGCAGTTCAAAAGGGAGATAGTGAAAATCCTGAAGGAATTAAAGGTGAATGTGAAGGAATTAAGAGTGGATATAAACAGTAATGCAAATTACTTTAGAAAGGAACTAGAAAATATAAGAAGGATCCAAAAAAATTAGAAACTTCATTTGCAGAGATGCAAACTGAGTTAAAAGCACTAAAGAGCAGAATGAATAATGCAGAGGAGCAACTCAGTGACCTGAAAGACAGAATAATGGAAATCACTCAATCAGGAGAACAGATGGAAAACTAAATGAAAAAACATGAAAGCAATATTAGAGATCTATGCGATAATATAAAGCAGGCCAATCTTTGCATAACAGGGATTCCAGAAGGAGAAGAAAAAGAAAAGGGGACTGAAAGTATATTTGACAAAATTATATCTGAAAACTTTCCAAATCTAAAGGAAACAACTATCAAAATACAGGAAGCACAGAGGGCCCCAAACAAATTGAACCCAAAAAGGCTCACACCAAGACATGCTATAATAAAAACGCAAAAGTTAAAGAGAGGATTCTAAATGCAGCCAGAGAAAAACAAAGCATTAATTATAAAGGAACCCCCATAAGGCTATCAGCTGATTCCTCTACAGAACCATTACAGGCCACAAGAGAATGGCAAGACATCTTCAAAGTTCTAAAAGGGAAAAATTTGCAGCCTGGACTATTCTACCCAGCAAGAATATCTTTTTTTTTTTTTTTTTGGTCTTTTTGCCTTTTCTAGGGCCAGTCCCGCAGCAGCATATGAAGGTTCCCAGGCTAAGGGTCTAATCGGAGCTGTAGTCACCGGCCTACGCCAGAGCCACAGCAACACAGGATCCTTAACCCACTGAGCAAGGCCAGGGATCGAACCCGCAACCTCATGCTTCCTAGTCGGATTCATTAACCACTGTGCCACGACGGGAACTCCAAGAATATCATTTAAAATAGAAGGAGAGGGGAGTTCCCGCCATGGCGCAGTGGTTAACGAATCCGACTAGGAACCATGAGGTTGCGGGTTCGGTCCCTGCCCTTGCTCAGCAGGTTAACGATCCGGCGTTGCCCTGAGCTGTGGTGTAGGTTGCAGACGCAGCTCGGATCCCGAGTTGCTGTGGCTCTGGCGTAGGCTGGTGGCTGCAGCTCCAATTAGACCCCTAGCCTGGGAACCTCCATATGCCGCGGGAGCGGCCCAAGAAATAGCAACAACCACAACAACAACAACAAAAGACAAAAGACAAAAAAAAAATAAAATAAAAAATAAATTGAATATTGAGAAGAAGGTAAGGATATGGTTTGTTGATAACAGAGTTCATGGAGGCCCAGCGTGTGTGAGCTTTTTTTAAAAGATCAAGGAGGAGCTCCCGTCGTGGCGCAGTGGTTAACAAATCCGAGCAGGAACCCTGAGGTTGCGGGTTTGATCCCTGGCCTCGCTCCATGGGTTAAGGATCCGGCGTCGCCGTGAGCTGTGGTGCAGGTCGCAGACGCGGCTCAGATCCTGCGGTGCTGTGGCTCTAGTGTAGGCCGGCGGCTACAGCTCCGATTCAACCCCTAGCCTGGGAATCTCCATATGCCACGGGAGTGGCCCAAGAAATAGCAACAACAACAACAACAAAAAAGACAAAAGACAAAATAAATAAATAAATAAATAAAAATAAAATAGAAGGAGAGGCATTCCTGTTGTGGCGCAGTGGTTAACGAATCCGACTAGGAACCATGAGGTTGCGGGTTCGGTCCCTGCCCTTGCTCAGTGAGTTAAGGATCCGGCGTTGCCATGAGTTGTGGTGTAGGTTGCAGAGGCGGCTCAGAGCCCACCTTGCTGTGGCTCTGGAGTAAGCCGGCGGCTACAGCTCCAACTAGACCCCTAGCCTGGGACCCTCCATATGCCGGGGGAGCAGCGAAAGAAACGGCAAAAAGACCAAAAAAATTAAATTAAAAAAAAATAAAATAGGAGGAGAAATAAAGAATTTCTCCAACAAACAAAAACTAAAAGAATACAACAATACTAAACCCATTCTAAAAGAAATACTGAAAGGTCTTCTCTAAATAAAAAAGAATTAAGAGAAATAGGATGGAGGAAATCACAACTGGAAAGCAGTCACTTAAATAAACCAGTATACAGATCTAAAAGAAAAAAGAAAAAAAAAAACCCTATTGTAAAAGTGATGATAAACACAGGGAATGGCAAAAGGACAAACATGAAGATGTTAAAAACTTCAAAACCATAAAAATGTGGGGAAGGAACGTAAGAAAATCCAGATTATTAGGCTAAAACAAGCAGATAGAAGAGGGGGTTAACATACTTGAAAGACAGGGCAACCACAAATCAAAACCAAACATCCCATTCACAAAAACTAAAAAGAAAAGGACAAAACCATAAAATAAAAGGAAATCATTCAACCAAAAAAAGGAACAAAGGAGAAACATAGAATCAACTGGAAAACAAGGTTTAAAATGGCAATAAATACATAACTTACCAATAATTACCTTAAATGTCAATGGACTGAATGCTCCAATCAAAAGACATAGAGTGGCAGACTGGATAAAAAAGCAAGAGCCTACAATATGCTGTCTCCAAGAGACTCATTTAGAGCAAAGGACATATCAATTCAAAGTGAGGGGAATGGACAAGACAGGAAAGCAGGAGTTTCAAAACTCACATGGGACAAAATAGACTTTAAAACAAAGGCCCTAAAGAAAGACAAAGAAGGACACAATTTAATGATAAAAGGATCCATTCCAGAAGAGACTGTTACAATTATCAATACATATGCCCCTAATAGAGGAACACCCAGACACATTAAACAAATGCTAAGAGAAACTGACGGGAATACAATCACGGCAGGAGACTTTAACACCCCACTCACATCAATGGACAGAGCCTCTAGACAGAAAGTCAATAAAGCAACAGAGATCCTAAATGGCAAATAGAAAGGCTGGACTTAACTGACATTCTCAGGACATTATAGTCAAAATAAATCGGAATATACATTATTTTTTTCAAGGGTACATGGAACAGTCTCAAGGACTGACCACAAATGAGGCACAAAACTAACCTCAACAAATTTAAGAGTATAGAAATTATTTCAAGTATCTTCTCTAACCACAAGGGCATGAAACTAGAAATCAACCATAGGAAAAGAAATGAGAAAACTACCTGGAAACTAAAAAACATGCTACTAAAAAACCAATGAGTCAATGAGGAAATCAAAAGAGAAATTAAAAAATACCTCGAGACAAATGATAATGAAAACACAACCACTCAAAATCTGTGGGATTCCACAAAAGCAGTGCTTAGAGGGAAGTTCATAGTGATACAGGCCTTCCTCAGAAAAGAAGAAAAATCTCAAGTCGACAACTTAACCTACCACCTAAAAGAATTAGGAAAAGAAGAACAAATAAAATACAAAATCAGCAGAAGAAAGGAAATCAATAAAATAGAGATTCAAGAAGAAGTTCCTGTGGTGGCGCAGCCAAAACGAATCCGGCTAGGAACCATGAGGTTGCGGGTTTGGTCCCTGGCCTTGCTCAGTGGGTTAAGGATCCGGCGTTGCCGTGAGCTGTGGTATATGTTGCAGATGCGGCTCGGATCCCGCATTGCTGTGGCTCTGGTGTAGGCTGTCGGCTACAGCTCCGATTCGACCCCTAACCTGGGAACCTCCATATGCCGTGGGTGCAGCCCTAAAAAGACGGAAGACAAAAATAAAAATAAATAAAATAGAGATTCAAAAAAATAATAGAAAAAAAACAGTAAAACCAAGAGCCAGTAAGTCAGTGAAACTAGAATACACCCTCACACCATGCAAAAAGTAAACTCAAAATGGCTTAAAGACTTAAACATAAGACAAAACATCATCAAACTCCTGGAACAGAACATAGTCCAAACACTCTCTGACATCGACGTTACAAATGTTTTCTCAGGTCAGTCTCCCAAAGCGATAGAAATAAAAACAAAAGTAAACGAATGGGACCTAATCAAACTGACAAGGTTTTGCACAGCAAAGGAAACCATAAAAAGAAACAAAAAGACAACCTAGGAAATGAGAGAAAATAGTTTCAAATGACACAACTGACAAGGGCTTAATATCCAAAATATAAACAACTCGGAGTTCACGTTGTGGCACAGTGGTTAACAAATCCGACTAGGAAGCATGAGGTTGCTGGTTCGATCCCTGGCCTTGCTCAGTGGGTTAAGGATCTAGTGTTGCTGTGAGCTGTGGTGTAGGTTGCAGATGCAGCTCGGATCCTGCCTTGCTGTGGCTGTGGCGTAGGCCAGTGACTACAGCTCCGATTAGACCCTAGCCTGGGAATCTCCATATGCTGTGGAAGCGCCCCTAGCAAAGGCAAAAAGACAAAATATATATATATATATATATATATATATATATAAAACAACTCATACAACTCAACAGTATAAAAACAAACAACCCAATTGAAAAATGGGCAGAAGACCTGAATAGACATTTCTCCAAAGGACATGCAGGTGGGCAAAAGGCACATGAAAAAATCCTCAACATCACTAATTATTATAGAAATGCGAATCAAAACTACAATGAAGTGCCACTTCGTTCATTACATGTTACACATTATACATTCATTTACATTGGCCATCATTAGTAAGTCTACAAAGAACAAATGCTGGAGAGGGTGTGGAGAAAAAGGAAGCCTCCTACACTGTTGGTGGGAATGTAAACTGGTACGACCACTATGGAGAACAGTACGGAGGTACCTCAGAAAACGAAATATAGAACTACCATAGGATCCAGCAGTGCCACTCCTGGGCATGTATCTGGACAAAATTTTCATGAGAAAGTGTGCACTATTCACAACAGTCAAGACATGGAAACAACCTAAATGTCCATCAACAGATGAAGGGACTAAGAAGATGTGGTATATATACACAATGGAATACTACTCAGCTCAGTCATAAAAAAGAACAAAATGATGCCATTTGCAGCAACATCGATGGAACTAGAGACTCTCATACTAAGTGAAGTAAGTCAGAAAAAGAAAGACAAATACCATATGATATCACTTACATATGGAATCTAATATACAGCATAAATGAACCTTTCCACAGAAAAGAAACTCATGGACCTGGGAGAACAGACCTGTGGTTGCCAAGGGAGAGGGGGAGGGAGTGGGATGGACTGGGATTCGGGGGTTAATAGATGCAAAGTATTGCCTTTGGAATGAGCAAATGAGATCCTGCTGTGTAGTACAGGGAACTATATCTAGTCACTTATGATGGAACATGATGGAGGATAATGTAAGAAAAAGAATATGTATGTACGTACGACTAGGTCACTTTACTATACAGTAGAAACTGACAGAATACTGCTAATCAACTATAATGCAAAAAATAAAAATCATCAAAATAAAAAATTATATATGTGTGTGTATACATACATACAAACACACACCTATGTATACACACACACACACACACACACACCATTCCGGTGAATGATATTGATAACAGGGAGTCTACACACGTGTAGGAGAAAGGCGTACGTGGCAAATATCTGAAACTTCCTCTGAATTTTATTGTAAACCTAAAACTGCCCTTAAAAAAAAAAAAAAAGTCTAGGAGTTCCCGTCGTGGCGCAGTGGTTAACGAATCCGACTAGGAACCATGAGGTTGCGGGTTCGGTCCCTGCCCTTGCTCAGTGGGTTAACGATCCGGCGTTGCCAAGAGCTGTGGTGTAGGTTGCAGACGCGGCTCGGATCCCGCATTGCTGTGGCTCTGGCGTAGGCTGGCAGCTATAGCTCCGATTCCACCCCTAGCCTGGGAACCTCCATATGCCGCAGGAGCGGCCCAAGAAATAGCAAAAAGAAAAAGACAAAAAAAAAAAAAGTCTTAAACTCCCTCCCTCCAGCCACAGACAAAAAGCTTAGTATTTGACATTTGGGGTCACTAATAATGAGTTATATTTTTCTAATCTGACCTACAACTCATTGATGAATTGCTATTCTCCAAATATTAACTCTGTTCCCAAGACTCAAGGATATATTGTTTAGAGTCGATAAAATTTTTATCACCATTGTAGATCCCTCAAATTGACATCCTTTGGCACTAACTGCTGAAAATGATATTTCCCTCTCTTTTTTTTTGCTTTTCTTTTTTTTTTTTTTTTTTTTTGCTTTTTAGGGAGGCACCTGCGCCATATGGAGGTTCCCAGGCTAGGGGTCTAATTGGAGCTACAGCTGCTGGCCTACACCACAGCCACAGCCACACCAGATCCGAGCCACATCTGCGACCTACACCACAGCTTCGCAACGCCGGATCCTTAACCCACGGAGCGAGGCCAGGGATCGAACCTGCAACCTCATGGTTTCTAGTCGGATTCGTTAACTACTGCACAACGATGGGAACTCCAATATATCCCTCTTTTCTTGAACTATGTTCTGAGGTTGCAAAGAAAGCTGTATATACGAAATTCTAGAGAAACAACGGCTCACTCCTTTTCACTTGTCCACAAAACAAACTTGCAAAGGCAGTAAGTACATGCGAAATAATATAGTGCCTTTCACACAAAGAATCACTGTCCATACGCATTACTCGTTCTTCATAATGACTAAACCCATAAAATATTCCCCAGAAAAGACAAAGGCCAAGTGTCTAAAGGCAATACCACTCCCCCACGGTAAACATGCGAAAGCCGAGAGTCACGAGGCTGGCATCTGTCCTCTACATCAACAGCCCCAGCCCGCAGACAACGGCAGGTTAAAGCCGCCGCGGCTCGAGGCAGCTCCGTACTGAGTCTCCCTCACGTTTTCTACTTGATTTATCATTTTTATTCATCCACTCATTCGTTCGTTCATTCGTCTTCCACGGAGCAGCAGCACTGTTCCCAGAAAAGGAAATTTACTGGCTTCCAGAAATATAACTCGGAGTCCCCACTGTGGCGCAGCGGAAACGAATCTGACCAGGAACCATAAGCTTGCGGGTTCACAAGCTGAACACACTGGAAGCATCCTCCTGCTCCCTACATTCCCCAGGAAAATCGTCAAAAAATGCCAAGAGAGCACAACTGACCTGTAAAGTTTAGAAATCACAGTGACGATTTTCCTGGGGAATGTAGGGAGCATGACTACATTGGTCAATTTTTCTGGAAATATCCAAGCGCAGGCTTCGGGTCCCTGGCCTCACTAAGTGAAACAACTCCAGGTACAAAAATATATGCTGCTTGGAGAAAACATGCTGTTAAAATAGAGAACATCTAGGAAGTAGAAGAGAATTTTAAAGATCTGAAGTTGGCTCACTTATTCATTTCGGCAAAGATGCTGAAATTATCCATGAGGCCATTGGTTGCTACATGCGGGTGATAACCAGGAGGTTGATAGCAAGAGAATGGGAAACGTACAAGCTTTTGCACAGCAAAGAAAACCATTAAAAAAAAAAGGACAAACTATGAATGGGAGAAAAGAGTTGCAAACAATGCAACCAACAAGGCTTAATCTACAAAATATACAAACAACTGATACCACTCAACAGTAGAAAAACAAACAACAACTCAAGTGAAAAATGAGCAGAAGACCTAAATGGCCATTTCTCCAAAGGAGACATATGGATGGCCAGCAGGCACATGAAAAAATGCTCAACATCACTAGTTATTCGAGAAATGTAAATCAATACTACCATGAGGTACCCCCTCAGGCCAGTAAGAATGGCCATCATTAATAAGCCTACAGGAGGTCCTGTCGTGGCTCAGCAAAAGCAAATCTGACTAGTATCCATGAGGACCCATGAGGTTCCATCCCTGGCCTTGTTCAATGGGTTAAGGTTGGCATTGCTGTGAGCTGTGGTGTAGGTCACAGACAGGGCTCGGACCTGGTGTTGCTCTGGCTGTGGTGTAGCCTGGTGGCTACAGATCCGACTTAACCCCTAGCATGGGAACCTCCATATCCCACAGGTGCAGCCCTAAAAAGCAAAAAAAAAAAAAAAAAAGTCTACAAAGAACAAATGCTGGAGAGGGCATGGAGAAAAAAGTACCCTCCTATACTGTCGGTGGAAATGTAAATTGATACAACCACTACGAAAAACAGTATGGAGGTTTCTCAGAAAAGTAAATACAGAGCTACCGTATGATCCAGCAATCCCACTCCTGGGCATATATCTGGACAACTTTCACTGAAAAAGACACATGCACCCCTATGTTCACTGCAGCAGTATTCACAAGAGCCAAATGGTTGTCTCCATTTAAGTTGGTGGAAACAACCTAAACATCCATCGACAGACGATTGGATTAAGAAGATGTGGTACATGTGCCCAATGGAACGCTACCCAGCCATTAAAAAAGAACAAAATAGTGCCATCTGCAGCAACATGGATGGAACTAGGGATTCTCATACTTAGTAAGTGAAGTAAGTCAAAAAGAGAAAGACAAATACCATGTATCACTCATGTGTGGAATCTAAAGTGTGGCACCGATGACCAGAAACAGACTCACAGACACAGAGGACAGCCTTGGAGCTGCCAAGGGGGAGGGGAAAGGAGTGGGGTGGAGGGAGTTTGGGGTTAGTAGATGCAAACTATTACTTTCAGAATGGATATGCAATGAGGTCACAGGGAACTATATCCAATCGCTTGTGACAGAACATGACAGAATATGAGAAAAAGAATGTATGTATACATATAACTGGGTCACGTTGCTGTACAGCAGAAACGGACAGAACATTGTAAATCAACTATAGTGAAAAAAATGTTTAAGTAAGAATAGAAACTGCTGGAAATGTTGCATGAATCTGGAAAAAATAAAACAAAACAAACCAAAAAAAGCTCTGGTTTGACTGTAAGAGCAGATCAATGAGCAAAGAGGAAAAAAAGGAGCTCCACAGATAAAACACTCCATTTTTAAAGCCATCTAACTTACTGACATGATGAAAAATATTCAGCGATACTAAGGATTGATGAGTACAAACTGCAATTTTTCTTATTTTATCAAACATCACAAAAAGAATGATGAAATTTAGAACATCAGGAGGAAATCATTAGGTTACATGTTTACTCACATGTCATTTTTTCTTTTTTTTCTTTTTTTTTTTTCCCTCTCTTTTTAGGGCTGCACCCACAGCGTATAGAAATTCCCAGGATAGGGGTCAAATTGGAGCTGTAGCTGCTGGCCAATGCCGAAGCCACATCAATGCCAGATCCAAGCTGCATCTGCAACCTATACCACAGTTCACGGCAACGCTGGATCCTTGACCCACTGAGCAAGCCAAGGATCGAACCCGTGTCCTCATGAATATTAGTCAGGTTTGTTACCACTGAGCCACAACAGGAACTCCCTGTGATTGTATTTTTAAAATATAATAAGTTTAAGAAGAATGTTTGAAATCTATCTGGTTTTTTTTGTTTTCTGTTTTGTTTTTTTGTCCTTTTGCTTTTTCTAGGGCCACTCCGGCGGCATATGGAGATGCCCAGGCTAGGGGTCTAATCACAGCTGTAGCCACCGGCCTACACCAGAGCCACAGCAAGGTGGGATCCAAGCCGAGTCTGAGACCTACACCACAGCTCACGGCAACGCCGGATCCTTAGGATCCTTAACCCACTGAGCAAGGCCAGGGATCGAACCCACAACCTCATGGTTCCTAGTCAGATTTGTTAACCACTGAGCTACGACAGGAACTCCTAGCTGGCTCTTTTTTTTAATTACTTAATAAATTTTATTACATTTATAGGTGTACAACAATCATCATAAACAAATTTTATAGCATTTCCATCCCAAATGCTCAGTGCATTCCCCCCCCTCCAACTGTCTCATTTGGAAACCGTAAGTTTTTCAAGGTCTGTGAGTCAGTATCTCTTCTGCAAAGAAGTTCACTGTGTCCTTTTTTAGATTCCACATGTCAGTGAGAGCATTTGATGTTGGTATCTCATTGTCTGACTGACTTCACTTAGCATAATTTCCAGGTCCATCCGTGTTGCTGCAAATTATTTCTTTCCTTTTAATGGCTGAGTAATACTCCATTGTGTATAGGTACCACATCTTCTGGATCCACTCCTCTGTCGATGGGCATTTAGGTTGTTTCCATGTCTTGGCTATTGTGCATAGTGCTGCAATGAACATTGGAGTACATGTGTCTTTGCGAGTCATGGTTTTTCTCTGGATAGATGCCCAGGAGTGGGATTGCTGGATCAAATGGTAGTTCTATGTTTAGTTTTCTGAGGAATCTCCATACTGTTTTCCACAGTGGTTGCACCAATTTACATTCCCACCAACAGTGTACTGGGTTCCTTTTTCTCCACACTCTCTCCAGCACTTATTGCTTGTAGTCTTTTTGATGATGGCCATTCTGGGTGGTATAAGGTGGTATCTCATAGTGGTTTTGATTTGCATTTCTCTAATAATTAGTGATGAAATCCAGCTGGTTCTTGGGAGGTTTTTTTGTTTTTTTTTTTTTTAAGCCACACCAGCAACATATGGGATTTACCAGGCCAGGGATCGAATCCAAGCTGGAGCTGCAACCTATGCCACAGCTTTGGCAACACCGGATCCTTAACCCACTGCATTGGGCCAGTGCCTCCACAGAGACAAGCCAGATTATTAATCCAATGCACCAAACAGGAACTCCGGGATTTTGTTTTTAAGAACTAAAATCTAAACTGAATTACATCTTATACAATAACCATAATTAGGATAGTCAAAAATTCAAAATTAAAAAAAAATTCCAAGAAGGCTTTGTCAACAGTACTACTTCCCAATATGCACTATGCTGGAGTGTGTTCTCCAAAATAATTAAGTACCCCTGAGTGATGGTACTTTTAAGCACTTTTATTTTTGAACATCAAAGGCAGAAAAGTGGGTTAGAAACATTAGGTGGTTTTCGCCTGAAGGCAATAATTTCATCAGCACGGCATATTCTCAGCTCAGAATCTGGGCTCTCTACACAATGAAGACCAATTACTCTGTCTGCCTTATAGGCAAATATTTACTTGATGTGTGGAAATATGGCACTAAGAGAGTTGATAATAAAGGTCTGTTTATAGTGGCTAGTCAGTTGACCTTTCGAAGTCAAAATAAAATAGTCTTCCATAAAGTGGACTGGGAAATAGGGCAAATATAAAGGCACTTTCTTTCATTCACAAGGAACTGCAATCTCAAATATCTTTCACTGCAGATGCTCCAAAAATAGCAGTAGCATGAGAGCCAATTTTTACCATATGGAAGACCCAAACTTCAACTGCTCTTCAAGTAAAATGATGTCAATTTCTAGACAGGTTGAAGACTCTTCCAATTGAAAGGAAAAATGTTCACATATAATCTCCCCGATGTCTAAAAGGATTTAGGGATGCTGTAGTGTGTGAGTGTGCAGGCTGAAACCACTGCAAATATTTTTCTAATAAGTAGGGAGCCAGCTTGATAAAGAGGCAAATATACAACAGAGAAGTAGAGCAAAACACTCTATAGAGTACCCAACTCTGAATTTCCTTATTTGTGAGTCAATAAATTTATGTCATTATTTATTTATTTATTTATTTATTTATTTTGTCTTTTTAGGGCTGCACCCGAAGCACATGGAGGTTCCCAGGCTAGGGGTCAAATCAGAGCTATAGCTGCCGGTCTATGCCACAGCCACAGCAATGCAGGATCTGAGCCATGTCTGTAACCTACACCACAGCTCACAGCAATGCCAGATCTTTAATCCACTGAGTGAGGCCAGGGATCAAACCCTCATCCTCATGGATACTAGTTGGGTTCACTAACCAGTGAGCCATGACAGGAACTCCACTTCTTTAATATTTAAACCACCCAGAGTCAAGTTTTCTGTTGCTTTCAGTTCAGAGAATCCTGACCTATAATACATATATCCCAGCCACCTTTACAAGTTTTCTGCCCTTGAGGAAGTTACTGAACTTCACATATCTGAAAAGAATGGCCAGTCAGAAAGTCTCATAACTGGTCCTCCTTCTGCAGCCCTTGTCTCTAGTCTGCTCTCAATATGACAGTGGAATACAGAAAGGGAAGCACTGATATATTCATTAACATATACGCACCAATACGGAAACACCTAAATATATAAAGCAAATACTAACAGGCATAAGAAGAGAAACAGACAACAATGTAATAATAGTAGCGGTCCTCAGCACTCCATTTACATCAATGGACAAATCATCCAGTCAGAAAATCAGTAAGGCTACAGTCATCTTAAATAACATAATGGACCAGTTGGACTAAATTGATACATACAGGACTTTACATCAAACATTCTTTTCAAGTACTCATGGAAGGTTCTTCAGTATAGATCACATGCTAGGCCAGATAACAACTCTCAAAAAATTTAAGAGTATAGAAATTACATCAAGCAGTTTTTCCAACCACAAAAGTATGAAACTAGAAATAAATTACAGAACAAAAAATGAGAAAAGAACACATGGAGATTAAACAACATGCTATTAAAAAAACAGTATTTCAATGAAAAAAAAATCAAAGGGAAATCAGGAAATACCTCAAGACTAAAGAAAATGGAAACACAATACTCCAAAACCTATGTGATATAGCAAAAGCAGTTTTAAGAGAGAAATTTACAGCAGTACAGGCCTTCCTCAAGAAATAAGAAAACTCTCAAATAAACCACCTAAAAGAACAAGAAAAAAAAAAAGAAATAACAAATCCCAAAGTCAACGGAAGGAAGGAAATAAGATCATAGAGGAAGTAAATATAGATCAGAAATCCAATAGGACAGATCAATGAAACCAAGAACTTTTTTTTTTTAAGATAAACAAAATTGATAAACCTTAAACAGGCTCATTAAGAAGAAAGGAGAAAGGACTCAAAACAAAATGAATGAAAGAAGAGAAATAACTGATACCACAGACACACACACACAAATCATAATACTACTAACAGCTATATGCCAACAAATTAGACAATGCATAAGAAACAAATTTCCAGAAATATGAAACCTGTCAACTGAGCCAAGAAGAAAGAGACAATGTGAACAGAACAATCATTAGCAGTGAAATTGAATCTGTAATGTAAAAAACTCTAGACAAACAAAAGTCCTGGACCAGATGGCCTCACAGGGGAATTCTACCAAAACATCTAAAGAATAATTAATACCTATCCTCAAACTATTCCAAAAAGTTGAAGAGGGCAGAACACTTACAAATTCATTCTACAAGGCCACCATTACCCTGATACCAAAGCCAGTCAAAGACACTACAAAAAAAGAGAAAATTACAGGTAATATCTTTGATGAATATGGATACAGAAATCCTCAACAAACTATTAGGAACTATATGTAACAATATATAAAAAGGATCATATACAATAATCAGGTTGGATTCATTCCAGGGACACAGGATGGTTCAATATATGCAAATCAATGTGCAATACCACATTAAGAAAAGGAAGGATAGTAGTTCCCTCTCGTAGCTCAATGGGTTAAGGATCTGGCATTGTCATTGCTTGTGGCTCTGTTCACAGCTATAGCATGGGTTTGATCCCTGGCCTGGGAACTTACACATGCCTCAGGTGCAACCAAAAAAAAATTTTTTTAATAATAAATAATAATAAATAATAAAAGGAAAGATAAAAATCACATAATCATCTCAATAGATGCAGAAATAGCTTTGACAACATTCAACATCCATTCATGATAAAAACTCTCCTCAAAGTGGGTATAGAGGGAACATATCTCAACGTAATAGAGGCCATTATAACAGGCCCACAAACATCATACTCAATAGTGAAAAGCTGAAAGCCTTTTCTCTAAATTCATGAAAAAGTCAAGGATGCCCATTCTTGCTACTTCTATTTAAACATACTTACGGAAGTCCTAGCCACAGTTATCAGACAAGAAAAAGAAAAGACATCCAAATTGAAAGAAAAAATATAAAAGCATCACTATTTGCAGATGACTGGTTACTTTATACAGAAAATCATAAAGTCTCCACCAAAAGAAACCATTAGAATAAAAGAATTTAGCAAAGTTGCAGGATACCAGGTTAATATACAGAAACATGCTACCAGAGTTCCCACTATGATACAGAGGGTTAAGAACCTGACTGCAGTGGTTCCAATCTCCGGGTCAATCCCTGGCCTGGCACATTAGTTGCTGCAGCTGTGGGGTAGGCCAATCCCTGGCCCAGGAACTTCCATATGCCACAGTGCAGCAAAAAAAAAAAAAAAAAAAGTAACCTGTTGCTTTTCTATACCTCAATAATGAAACCTCAGAAAGAGAAAGTAAAAAAAAAGAAATTCCATTTAAAGTAATATCAGGAGTTCCCGCTATGGCGCAGCGGAAATGAATTCGACTAGGAACCATGAGGTTGCAAGTTCGATTCCTGGCCTTGCTCAGTGGATTAAAGATCTGGCATTGCCGTGAGCTGTGGTGTAGGTTGGCAGCTGCAGCTCTGATTAGACCCCCAGGCTGGGAACCTCCATATGCCGTGGGTGCGGCAAAAGGCACACAAAAAAATAAATAAGTAAAATCACATCAAAAAGAATAAAATATCTAGGAATAGATATTTATCTAGCCAAAGAAGTGAAAAATCTATTCTCTAAAAACTGTAATATATTAATATGGAAACTGAAGATAATACAAAGAAACAGAAAGTTATCTGATGCTCTTGGATTGGAAGAATTAATATTGTTAAAATGGCCATACTAATGGGCAGAAGATCTAACTAGACATTTCTCCAAAGACTTACATATGGCCCCAAAAGCACGTGAAAAGATGTTCAACATTGATAATTATTAGAGAAATGCAAATCCAAACTAAAATGACGCAGGAGTTCTCCTGTGGCACAGCAGGTTGGGGATCTGGCATTGTCACTGCAGTGGCTTGGTGCAAGTTCAATCCCTGGCCTGGGGAACTTCCATATGCCATGGGTATAGCCAAAAAATTACAATGAGGCATTACCATACACCAATCAGAATAGCTATCAATAAAAAGTCTTCAAACAAAAAATGCTGAAGGAGTTCCCACTGTGGCTCAGTGGATTAAGAATCACACTATAGTGTCTCGAGCTGCTGTGGAGATACAGGTTCAATCACTGACCCAACGCAGTGGGTTAAAGGATCAGCAATGCTGCAGTTTTAATCCCTGGCCCAGGAACTTCCATATGCCATAGGTGTGGCTGTAAAAAGTAAACACATAAATGCTGGAGAGGGTGTGGAAAAAAAAGGAACACTCATACACTGTTGGTGGGAATGTAAATTGGTACAAACCACTATGAAGAACAGTATGGAGGTTCCTTAAAAAATTAAAAATAGGAGTTCCCGTCGTGGCGCAGTGGTTAACGAATCCGACTAGGAACCATGAGGTTGCGGGTTCGGTCCCTGGCCTTGCTCAGTGGGTTAACGATCTGGCGTTGCCGTGAGCTGTGGTGTAGGTTGCAGACGCGGCTCGGATTCTGCGTTGCTGTGGCTCTGGCGTAGGCCGGTGGCTACAGCTCCGATTCGACCCCTAGCCTGGGAACCTCCATATGCCGCGGGAGCGGCCCAAGAAACAGCAAAAAGACAAAAAAAAAACAAAACAAAAAAAAAAAAACACCTAAAAATAGGAGTTCCTGCTGTGGCACAGCATCTTGGGAGCACTGGGACATAGGTTTGATCCCTGGACTGGCATAGTGGATTAAGGATTCAGCACTGCCACTGCTATGGCTTAGATTACAATTGCAGCTTGGATCTGACTCCAGGCCTGGGAACTCCATATGCCTCTCGGTGGAAATAAAAAAAAAAAAAAAAAAGACTAAAAATAGAATTACTACATGATCCAGAAATCCCAATCCTGGGCATATATCTGGAGAAGAGTATAATTTGAAAAGATAGATGCACCTCAATATTCACTCCCATATTATTCACAACAGCCAAAACATAGAAGCAACCTTAATGTCCATTGTCAGAAGAAGAGATAAACATGTGGTACACACATACAATGGAATATTACACTGCCGTAAAAAATAACAAAATAATGTCATTTGCAGCAACATAGATAGACCTAGAAATTCCATACTAACTGAAGTAAGTCATGCAGAGAAAGATAAATATGATATCACTTATAGGTGGAATCTTAAAAAATGATACAAGTGAACTTATTTACAAAACAGAAACAGACACGCAGACTTTGAAAGCAAATTTATGGTTACCAAAGCAGGAAGGTAAGGGGAGAAATAAATTAGGAGTTTGGGATTAACACATACACACTACTACATATAAAAATAGATAATCAGGAGTTCCTATAGTGGCTCAGTGGAGACGAATCTGACTAGTAACCATGAGATTGCAGGTTCAATCCCTGGCCTAGCTCAGTGGGTTAAGGATTCAGCATTGCCATGAGCTATGGTGTAGGTCACAGACATGGCTCAGATCTGGCACTGCTGTGGCTGTGGCATAGGCCAATGGCTACAGCTCCAATTTGATCCCGAGAATGGGAACCTCCATATGCCTCGGGTGCAGCCCTATAAAGGAAAAAAGAAAAAAAAAAAAGGATAATCAACAAGGACCTACTATATATATATATATAGTATATATATACTATATATATAGTATATATATATATAGTATATATATATATAGTATATATATAGTATATATATATATATAGTATATATATATATAGTATATATATATATATACTATATATATATATATATATATATATAGTACAGGGAATGCAGCTCAATTAGTAATAACCTACATGGGAAAGGAATTTGAAAAAGAATGGATATACATAAATATAAATATATATACAACTGAGTCACTTTGCTATACACCTGAAACATAACATCGTAAATCTACCACACATCGATAAAAATAAAAAATTATAAAAAGGGGATGGCCATACTACCCAAGGCAATCTACAGATTTAATGCAATCCTCATCAAAAGACCCATGAGATTTTTTCATAGAACTAGAACAAATAATCCTAAAATTGATACAGAACTACAAAAGACCCAAAGTAAGCTTGAGAAAAAGGAACAAAGCTGCCACTATAACCCTCCCAGACTTCAGACTATACTACAAAGCTACAGTAACCAAAGCAGCATGATACCAGCACAAAAACAGACACATAGATCAAGGGAACAGAAAGAGAGCCCAGAAATAAAGGTACACACCCATGGTCAAAAAATCTACAAGAAAGGAGGCAAGAATATACAATGAAAAAAGGACAGTTTCTTCAATAAATGGTGTTGGGAAAACTGGACAGTTACATCTAAAACAATGAGATTGCACACACCATACACAAAAATAAACTCAAAATTGATTAAAAATCTACATGTAAGACCTGAAAACATAAAACTCCTAGAGGAGAACATAGGCAAAACACTCTCTGACATAAATTATAGCAATATTTTTTTTGGATCTGTCTCTTAAGGCAAAAGAAATAAAAGCATAAATAAACAAATGGGAACCTAATTAAACTTGAAAGCTTTTGCTATTGAAAGAAACTGATGAAAAACTAATAAGACAACCTACAGAATGGGAGAAAATATTTGTGAATGATATGACCAGATGGGGTTAATATTCAAAATATATAAACAGTTCATACAACTCAGTATCAGAAACACAAACAACCTGGAGTTCCCATTATGGCTCATCGGAAATGAATCTGACTAGTATCCATGAGGATGCAGGTTCAATCCCTGGCCTTGCACACTGAGTTGGGTATCTGGTGTTGCCATGAGCTGTAGTATAGGCCAGCAGCTGCAGCTCCGATTCAACCCCTAGCCTGGGAAATTTGGTGTGCCGCAAGTCCAGCCCTAAAAAGCCAAAAAAAAAAAAAAACAAACACAGACTCACAGATATAGAAAACAAACCTGTGGTTACCAACAGGAAGAGGGAAATGAGGGAGGGACAAGTCAGCAGTTTGGGATTAAGAGACACAAATATGTATAAAATAGATATGCAACAAGGATATATTGTATATCACAAGGAATTATAGCCATTGTTCTGTAATAAATTTTTTTATTTTTTGTCTTTTCTAGGGCTGCACCTGCAGCATATGGAGGTTCCCAGGCTAGGGGTCCAATAGGAGCTGTAGCCGCTGGCCTACACCACAGCCACAGCAACGTGGGATCGGAGCTGATTCTGCAACCTACACCAGAGCTCACGACAATGCTGGATCCTTCACCCACTGAGCAAGGCCAGGAATCGAACCTGCAACCTCATGGTTCCTAGTCGGATTTGTTAACCACTGAGCCACGATGGGAACTCCTGTTCTGTAATAAATTTTAATGGGGTATAACCTATAAAAATACTGAATCATTATGCTGTACACCTGAAACTAATATAATACTGTAAATTAACTATATTTCCATTTTTAAAAGGAAGCATTTTGAGAGTTTTTCAAAATTTGAAGATGATTATATGGCTAAAATGTGGCAGAACTATAATTTGAACCAATTGAAAATGCAGATAATACCTACTTGTCATCAATGTCCTTATGACTGAGATAACATATAGTCTAAGACAACAGTATTAAAACAGGGAGTTCCCGTCATGGCTCAGCGAAAACGAATCTGACTAGCATCTATGAGGACAGAGGTGCAATCCCTAGCCTTGCTCAGTGGGTTAAGGACTGGCATTGCTGTGAGCTGTGGTGTAGGTCGCAGATGTGGCTCAGATCTGGTGTTGCTGTGGCACGGGCTGGCAGCTGTAACTCCGATTTGATCCCTGGCCTAGGAACCTCCATATGCCGCGGGTACGGCCTTAAAAAGATGAACAACAACAACAAAAAAGACAAAACAGGCACACACTGAATATACTTCTTACCGTGGTGACACCTCCCAGGAAACCTGGCAAAGAAAGTGGGAGGATCAAAATAGGTTGCATCTTGGCTAAGTTTCTGGAAAAGTTTTAGGAAGTCTAACTTACGCACTAAAGAGCTATTAGTAAGGCCCAGATTTTCATATTCTAGTCTGAGGTTGCCTGTATCACTGGGAAAACTTCAGCTTTTGTGTGTCTATGCAGATAAATCTAAAACAAACTTTTAAAGTTTTATACAACAAATGAGTTACATTACATAACTCATTTAAAATAAATAATCTAAACTACTTTTCAAGCATCGCTTCTTTTTCAGAATGCTCCAACACGGTCTTCTGGAGAATAAGCTTTAAAGTAATTAAAAAATAAAAGAAAGAAAGAAACCTGGGAGGTTGTGGGGGATGGAAAAGAAGGCTGTAAGAAAACACTTTCCAGGGCTACCTAGTCGGGCAATTTGGAACTCCTGCTAGACAGAAACAAAGACGAGAGGAAGGGCATTGGCAAACAAGGTAACAGACATTAGAGACCACCTCCGTTACTGGAGAGAAAATAATTTAACACAAAAGAGTCACGAGAATTAAAAGTATTCTACTTATCGCAGAGAATTCCCTTTCTGAATCCTGGCAACTAAAGAGAAATAAAGCTATAAGTAGGCAATGCAATTAAATGTGCTTATAGAGCCGGCCATTCTTAATTAACAGCTGCTTGAATACGCATCACTATTTATGAGAAGTCTTCTGATTACTTTATAACTATTTCTCAAATAATCCCACGAAATCAAATGACAAATCTCATAGAGCCAAGTGTACTAATGGGAAAATTAAAATAAGGCTTTGACTCTGAAAGCCCAGTCATACTGGACAACTGCTGAGGACGCAGTAGGCGTTCCCAGTAGGCTCTGAATGTTTGCAATGACATTAACAAGAAGCACAATTATAAGAAAAGCCACAAATACCATCATTTGCTTAAATTTCATCAACCCTATGCACTTCCTATCTGAGTACTTTAAAGAAACCAAGATAATGTTAATTCAGATTTAAAAGATCCTAGGTGCTTTGTCAAGAAAAGTGTTTCACCAATGTCAAACAAAATAAAAAGAAAAGAAATAGCTACATTTCACGACAAGAACTTCACAGGTAACTGATTGGCTCGGGTTTTATACTGAACTCTTTACTATGCCAACCCTTTTTTTTTTTTTTTTTTGGTCTTTTTGCCTTTTCTAGGGCCGCTCCCGCGGCATATGGAGGTTCCCAGGCTAGGGGGCTAATCACAGCTGTAGCCACCGGCCTACACCAGAGCCATAGCAACGGAGGATCCGAGCCATGTCTGCGACCTACACCACAGCTCACGGCAACGCCGGATCCTTGGGATCCTTAACCCACTGAGCAAGGCCAGGAATCGAACCCACAACCTTGTGGTTCCTAGTCAGATTCGTTAACCACTGTGCCACAACGGGAACTCCACTATGCCAATCCTTAAAAACATTCAATAATAAACTAAATGAAGCTGGCTTGTTCTTTATTAACAAGACTAAGGCAGGGTGATCTTCTTTACAAGGCATTAAAAATTAATTAGCAAATTTAAAAGAGCTGTAGCATGTACTCTTTTAGGGCTAAAAGTACTCATTAAAACTCTGTTGAAGCTGTCTACCAGCCTGCTTCCCCCATTGTTATATTTTATTTACTCTTCGTGTACCAAATTATCCAAGACTTAAGGAGGAGAAGGCTTCCAAAACAGGTGTCAGATACATGGCTATGACCTATCCCTATATGGCACATACGCAAGCAAAGTGATCATTCAGATAAGTTCTTGACACCACGTGTAGGGTCAAGCATGTACTACACATATATGTGACTTATTTAAGGGAGGGCTGGGTGGGAGACAGGCATGGTGGTCAGAACCAGGCTCTGTTTACTGTAAACAAACTGTCAGCAACAACGTCTGGTGTCCGAAATTAGGTATGCATCCTGCATAGGTCTGATTTCATTGCTTCACTCAATATAATGTAAGTAAATGCAAGCAGCATTCTTTTTGCTATCCACGTAGAAAGATCTTGAAGGATTTCTCTAACTACAACTATACAAAATGGAATAAAGAGGAACTTGGTAGCATTCTACCCTGCCTCAAATAAATTAAGGAAAATTGAAGTCATCTGTTCAGTCCATTTTCAATAGCCAGTAGAGGAAGGAGATCAGTAAAAAGCCTTTCTGTTACTCACCTGTAACCCTCTCCTGTGGAGAATACTGGAATCATCCATAATAGACAGCAGACAAAAAAAAAAAGCCACTCTCCAGATAGTCAACTGCTAGAGCCTACTCGCTTACTGCCGGGTAGAGAGGCAAACCATCAGTGTGGCTCTCCGTGCGGTGCCCACTAACCACCGCTCCACTAAACCAGTTCCCTCTCAGTCCAGCGTGAGCAGACAATCACTTCCTCCCATCACGGCCACGTCTTTCTTCACAGCAGTCCAGACAGATCGCATCGGAATCACCCCCGAAAAGGGGGGAAATCTTTCAGGTTTGTTCTTCTCTTCCATACACACCTCTTTGATTGAAAATGTCTGAAGTGCCAAGAAAAGGACAAAGGTCCCGGAAAAAAATTCCGAGCTTTAATATCCTGACTTCACTGCTTATTAGAAAGGTTTGGCAAACAAAACAAGAGCGTCTCCACCTACAGCTACCAAGCTTATAAAATCCATGTCACGTTCTCCTTTCCAAAAACAAAATCACTCCACATACTTTTTTAAAAACAGTAATTCTTCAGAAATACAAAGAAAAACATATTATTCTAAGGCTACATTTTAGGCTTAAGCTGATATAAAACCAGTTATTGTTTTGACTAAGTCGGCAAAATTCCTTTCATCCTCTGTACAGACAAAGCAAATGTCAGATTCTTTCGATACTGTCACAGGCGCTTGTGTTTCTTTATCTCTAGATACGCTGGTCCTCCCTCCTTGGAAAGCCTCTCTCTTCAGGAGCTTAGATCATGGCTGAGGTCAGTTTCCCTGCTCTTTTATGTCCTGGAGGGGCTTGTCCACGTGTGTGAGTCCTGAGCACGGACGAATTCATTCGTCTATTCATGGCTGGTAGCACGGTCACGGGAAAAGCTCCCCATTCCATGAGACTTCTAAAAGGGCTCAGCGTGAAAAAGCCTAGCTTGACCCAGGCTTTCATCATCTCAGAATCATTTCTTTGGTCCTGGCTGCCATTTTCAAAGCAAGACTTCAGCCAAGTTTAAAGAGGCTTCTCGCCTCTTAACTTGCGATATAATTTTTAGGAGTGAAAGGTTAGCGCTAATGATGTGATTCTGTCACTTCAAAACTCTATAAGCAAATGTTTTAAATGTTCCCATTTTACCGTAATTGCCAGAATCCTAGTTACACAGGAGAAACGCAAGGCAAGTTAGTGATTTTTCTAACAAGTCACACACAAAAAAACTGTTAGCAAAGATAACACTATATTCTAAGGAGGAGGGTTAAACACATTACCTACCAATTCACAACCACTGTTT
This sequence comes from Phacochoerus africanus, assembly GCF_016906955.1. Lineage (NCBI taxonomy): Eukaryota > Metazoa > Chordata > Mammalia > Artiodactyla > Suidae > Phacochoerus > Phacochoerus africanus. The sequence goes on from NC_062551.1 coordinate 164,968,301, forward strand.
TTCAAACTATAGGACATGCACAAATTATTCACTCTTCGAAGGATTTCAAGAGATATTAATCTAAACTTCTTAATTTGACAAATAAAAGTATGTATAAAGCACCCTGAATCAGGCTGTTGTAAGCTCTAAGAAGTAAACATAGCAATAACTACAGGACAGATTTAGTCTGCACCCAACAAGGAGGAAAAGCTGCCCCTCAATAATTACAGCAGCTGCACCAAACGGTCTCGGGCTTGAAGGAAAGCCTATTTACAAAATCTTTTCTTGGTCTTCTCACAACTAACTCTGGTCACGAGAACTAGCCACACTGCTGCAAACAGCACAGAAAGCAGGATCCGTCTCGCTTTCATTCAGCAGAAAATTTCCAATCCTTAGCACAACCAGTGTGGTGTTTCATTGTGAGAGCTAATAAATCCACATACCCATGGACTCCTTCCATCTGCTGCTTTAACCAACCAATGGCTGGATTATGTCTATGGGGGAAACAAACACAAGACCTGAACAGACAGCTGATTTGCATGGGGTGTGCTAGCCACTGCATGAGAGTCTGCAAAGTTACAGGCTTTTAAAGCTACAGAACCTATCAAGATAGATTTTATTGTGTAACTAACTAAAACACACAGAGAGGAAGCAATCCATCTATCCCTACAGAAACAAATGGAACATTCTGATGAACTGTTCAGGCCCGAGATTCAAAATTCAAGGTCTTCATTCATTTGCAGATTCAGGAATCATTTATTATGCCAAGCAGGAGATGGGCAATGGGGAAAGATAACCAAGATTAACAGTACCCATAAACGAGTAAGTCCATCCTGGAAGAGCTCAATTCCAATGGGAACGCCAAATACCAACAAGTCTTCATGATACCATGTGAGAATTACGACAGAGCACTACAGGAGTGTCAGAGACGGCTCAAGTCATCACAGCGGGAAATCTACAAAGAAATATACATCCTGGCAAGTGCTATCTGGTCACCGAAACCAATGTTATAAGATTACCAGCCCTTGGCCAAGACAGTCTTCATGACCTAAAGTGCACATGGCTTAAAAATCTTCGACCAGTCCTCACTAACCAAAAATATAAGTAACAAACTCCTCTCCCCTTGGCATTCAAAGCACTCCCCGATATGGGAACAACAGATTTCATCTCCACTACTACCTTTCTGTAACCTTAGCCTTCCAATAAGAAAGAACAATGCATTGCTTCCTGAACACATCCCATCCTTCTTCTCTGTCTTATATTCTTTGTGGTTAGACAGGAATACAGTTATCTACCTTACAGGACTGTCGAAAGGAATAATTTAAGCAACACATACCAATGCCTCTTAGTCTTTTCCAGTATTTCCAATGACAGGGTATAATGAATCTTGACCAAAATTTCCTGCCACAACCTCGTTCCTTAAAAGCTCATGTTTTGCTCTTAAAATGCATACAAATTTTCCACTCTTCTCTCTGATCGAATAAACATCTATTTTTATTTTATTTATTTACTGTATTTTTGTCTTTTCCAGGGCTGCACCCACAGTATACGGGCATTCCCAGGCTAGGGGTCTACAGCTGCCAGCCTACACCACAGCCACAGCAAGACCAGATGCCTAACCCACTGAGCGAGGCCAGGGATCAAACCCGCAACCTGATGGTTCCTAGTCGGATTCGTTTCCTCTGTGCCACGACAGGAACTCCCTATTTTTAATATTAAAATAATATTTACAAATACTGATTAAACTGTAGGAGACTGAAGAAGCATAACCAGAGAGTCAGGAAGAAAAATCAAGACTGCTAATGCTACTAAGCCAAGAAGAGAATTCACGGAATGCCGAACAGTAACCAGTGCTGCCAGAAGACCCACCTCTGAGGACATCCCTGAGCTCACTGCCTTGGAAGTCCCTGATGCCCTCTGTTAGGATAGCTCCAGGCACAGATGGGTGGGAGGAGCAGAAGCCCACCGGCAGTGGGCTATGGAGTGAGCAGGAAATGAGGAAATAAAGACGGCAGGTCTTGACAACTCTTCCACCTTCCACTTAACTGTTCTATCTGTCGCAGCCAAATTTATCTTTAAAGAAAAGTTACTCCTGAAAAGGAATGGACAGGATTCAGAGAATTACTGAGATAGGAGGAGAACTATTTCTCCCAGGGTAACAGAAGAAAAAGGAGGTCCAGGTAACAACGTATCTGTATAGTGATAAAGAAGTTTCCAAATTATAGCTATTTTCTCTGTGAAATAAGAAGGAGTTCCCATTGTGGCACAGCAGAAACGAATCCAACTAGCATCCATGAGGTTGCGGGTTCAATCCCTGGCCTGGCTCAGTGGGTTAGGGATCCAGGGTTGCCGTGAGCTGTGGTGTAGGTCATAGATGCAGCTTGGATCTGGCATGGCTAAGGTTGTGGTGTAGGCCAGCAGCTACAGCTCTGATTGGACCCCTAGCCTAGGAACCTCCATATGTTGCAGGTGCAGCCCTAAAAAAAAAAAAAAAAAAAGACAAAAAAGACAAAAAAAAAGAGAAGGAAATCAGCAAAGAGACTGGAGATTTGAGAAGAGCAAAGAGAATTTGAAAGAGATGAAAAAGGATTGGTGAGCAATGTTTAGGACTGACTGCGAGTCATCACTCATCATAATTTTATAGGGCCACCAAAATGCTCAGGTATGGCTTTCTTCAGTAAATTACAGTAACACAAAGGCGAAAGTTTTATCAGATGAACTGATAAAAAGTGGAGCAAAAAGACTTACGACACTGATTAAAGAACTAAGTAGTTAATGGAGCACGGAATCTAAGTTTTAAAGGGAGGAAAGCAAAGATTAAAAGCCAGGAAGAAGTTAGAAGGATCTAATTAGAGGTGCTGAGAGGCCTAAGAACTGTTGTGCTCTAAGAATAACTCAATGAGGAGCCGAGCATCTGTCAGTCGCGGTGGGGAGGCTGCCCAGCATCGTGACATCAGAGGTGGAGTATTTCACAGGCGTTCATTCCCAGGCACAGAGTATGGTCCTAGAGCGGGTGCACAGGTGGACTAGAAATTAGGATGATGCTAAAGTCAAGCAACTGTGATGCCAGGATACTGAGAAGATCCACAGGGCTGCTGAAGATAAAGGTAACAAAGCTAACGGTAGAGGCTGGGAGTAGCGGGAGACATAGGTCTGATAATAGCAGTGAACAAGAAGGGGGGAATAATTAGGAGGTTAGTAAATACAGTAGCCAGGAAGGGAAGGGCTCAGACATAGCGTCAGCTAAGGAAAACTGCCCTAATGGTTCATACTGAATCCTGCTTCAAATAACATTGATTTATAAACAGTTGGAATAATTGAACTAAAACCCATTACTTTACTCCTGGATAAATAAGGACACCAAGAAGGAGGTGGAACCTGCTCAAAACTGTGTAACAGGAACTTGAACCCACACTTCCGCTAAAACATGCAGCTTTAACTAAATAGAACATTTTCATCAACTTCTCTACCATATATTAATTTGGTGTTAAAAAAAAAAAAAGAAACTAGTTGGCAATGACTAGGGAAAATCAGAACATCTGCAGAAACAGATACAATAAAATACACAAATTCTCTGAATCGGTTGCATCTATGCATGTTCTCAACAAATACCATTCTTTCATTTATCTGAATGTGGAGAAAATGTCTATGACTAACCCGATGTGGAAAGCTCTAAGACGCCTTACACGGTAAACAAACCAAGGTAAGCCCCATGAGAAAATTAACTCTTGTTGCAAAACCCAAGTTCCAAAGGCAGTTTCCCTTTTTCACCAAGCATGCAGCACTGCACACAGCTCAAAGCACAGAACCTGGAACCTCAACAAAGGATTCTTTTAAACAGAAACTCAAATCAAGTAAAATTCTTTTTTTTGATCCACCCATGGTACGCAGACGTTCCGGGGCCAGGGATCGAACTGGCACCAGAGTAGTGACAAAATGTGGGCTCCTTAACATGCTGCGCCACTCCAAAACAGGCCTTTTTATAAAGGAAAAATATGCGCCTGAAGGTAAAATTCTTCACTCAAACCTCACAGGAAATCAGTCATTATTTCAAAGTAAAAAGTTAAACAAGCTGAAACTTGCTTTATTTCTGTATTTTCATTTTATTGTACCCTATAAGTGCACTTTACTTTGTTGCCAATATATCCATATATCTCAGGGACTTTCTGTTTGGAGTTGTGTGCCCCTTCTGAAAACCAGTCCATTAATTGTGTTTGCCAGAGCAACCTCATTGTGTCAGCTCGGGTAATTTATTTCACATAGGGCTGAAAATTAAGAGAAGTCAAGCGGGGGGCGGGGGGGGGGGGGGGAACGGACTGAAACGGCAAAAATTACTATTATTCAAAAAAAGCTAGGCAGGAGTTCCCGTCATGGCTCAGTGGTTAACAAATCCGACTAGGAACCATGAAGTTGCGGGTTCGATCCCTGGCCTTGCTCAGTGGGTTAAGGATCCGGCATTGCCGTGAGCTGTGGTGTAGATTGCAGACGCGGCTCAGATCCTGCATTGCTGTGGGTCTGGCATAGGCCGGTGGCTGCAACTCCGATTAGACCCCTAGCCTGGGAACTTCCATGTGCCGTGGGAACAGCCCAAGAAATGGCAAAAAGACAAAAAAAAAAAAAGCTAGGCAAAAGTTATATGCAATCACTAAATGAAAAAATCAATTAATACCACTTTTATGTCTTTTTCTTATTACAATGTAAATTTTACACCATCAAAACAGAAAAATTTGGAGTTCCTGTCATGACTTAGTGGTAACGAACACGGCTAGTATCCATGAGGACTTGGGTTCAATTCCTGGCCTTGCTCAGTGGGTTGAGGACCCAGCATTGCCATGAGCTTCGGTTTGGGTCACAGACACAGCTTGGATCCCACGTTGCTATGGCTGGGTGTTGGCCAGCAGCTACGGCTCCAATTCGAACCCTAGCCTGGGAACATCCACAGGCCACAGATGCAGCCTTAAAAAAAAGACAAAAAAAAAAATTTTTCCCAGCAACTTCCAAAAGCAAACAATCACTTCTGTATTACTTTGCATTCTGTTTTTAGAAGTTTTATTTTCCTACTTTTTTTTTTTTTTTTTTGGCCACGCCTACAGCATGTGGAAGTTCCTGGGCCAGGGATGGAACTCACACTACAGCAGGGATCCAAGCCACTGCAGTGTCAACGCTGGATCCTTAACCCACTGTGCCACAAGGTAACTCCCTTCCCTACTATTTTTCAAAGGATAAAACTAAAAGTCTATACATACTCAGATTCCAACAGATATGCCACAGAAGACAAAGGAATCTTTCTGATCTAAACACTGACATAACTCAAAACTTTCATAGGAACTGGAAATCCTATCAGTAAATTCTTTTTTTTTAAATTATTATTCATTTAGTTTTATAGTCTTGGTTTTTTTGTTTGTTTGTTTGTTTGTTTGTTTTGTCTTTTTGCTATTTCTTGGGCCGCTCCAGCAGCATATGGAGGTTCCCAGGCTAGGGGTCCAATCGGAGCTGTAGCCACCGGCCTACGCCAGAGCCACAGCAACGCGGGATCCGAGCCGCGTCTGCAACCTACACCACAGCTCACGGCAACGCCGGATCGTTAACCCACTGAGCAAGGGGCAGGGACCGAACCCACAACCTCATGGTTCCTAGTCGGATTCGTTAACCCCTGCGCCATGACGGGAACTCCCCTATCAGTAAATTCTAACTCCTAGTACATAACTCCCTCCCCCTAAAGGCCTAGATGACTTAAACGTAAAATGATTTTCCCTGTGAAAGCTGCCCAATTAAGTTTGTGCAAAATCAAAGCTAGAAAATCAATGATTTAAAAAATAAAAACAAAACAGACAGCACATGCATTTACCTCCAGCCCCTCCTAAGATTCCAAAACCCTCTTTAACAAGAGAAAGAGCAAGGAGACAGAAAAATCAGTAAACACAAAAAACTCCTTAACAATGAACACTACCAACCAACATGACCTAAATGACATCTGTAGCGCACTCACGCGATGGCAGAATATACATTCTTTTCAAGTGCACATCAAACATTTACCAAGGTAGACCATGTTCAACACCATAAAGCAAGAACCTTCAACACCTACACGCAATAGGTCCACGTGACTGGCCACAATGGAAATAAACTAGAAAATGATAACAAAAGAGAGGTGGAAAAAACACCTCCAATATTTGAAAACTAAAAAACACATGACTAGATTATCATTCGAAGAAATTAAAAAGAAAATTTGAAAGTAATTCGAACTGAGTCAAAAGGAAAAAACACACGTCAAAAATGTGGAGGACGTAGCTAAAGTATTAGTACAGAGAAAAATGTTTACCACTAATGACCTATATATCAGAAAAGAAATGACCTCAGCTTCCATCTCAAGGAATCAGAGTAAATGAAACCCAGTGTAAGCAGAGAAAAAAATTAATAAGGATGAGAGCAGAAATCAGTGAAGCAGAAAACATATATGTAGACACACACATACACTTAACTAAATAAATGCAATAGTAAGAGAAATCAATTAAACGAAATCTAGATCTGTTTTTTCCGGCCTCCCAGAGGCACATGGAATTCCCAGTCTGAGCCACAGCTGTGACCCTACTCAATCAGGATCCTTAACCCGTGGTGCTGGGCTGGTGATCGAACCTCCATCCCAGTGCTCCGGGGACATGACACATTCCCTTGGACCACAGCAGGAACTCCCAAAAGCAAGACCTTGAGGAAATGGATAAACTACTATTCAGATTGATGAGGGGAAAAAGAAGGGAAAATTTACCAAGATCAGGATGAAAGATTTATATTTTGATACTAATAAATTCCATAATTTTTTTTTCTTTTTTGGCCGCCCCATGGCATTTGGAGTTCCCAGGCCAGGAATCAGATCCAAGCTGTAGCTGTGTCCTAAGCTGCAGCTGTGGCAATTCTGGATCCTTAACCCACAGTGCTGGGCCAGGGACCAAACTTGCATCCCAGCACTCCCAAGATGCCGTCAATCGCACTGTGCCACAGCAGGAGCTCCAAATTCCATAGCTTAGACGCAGCATATAAATTCCCTAAAAGGTATAAACTATCAAGTCCCCTTCAAGAAATACAGAATAATATCCATACCTAGTAAAGCAACTGAATTTGTAGTTTAAAAATACCCCTGGCATTCCCGTCATGGCTCAGTGGTTAACGAACCCAACTGGCATCCATGAGGATGTGGGTTCGATCCCTGGCCTCACTCAGAGGGTTAAGGATCTGACATTGCCATGAGCTGTGGTATAGGTCACAGACGTGGCTCAGATCTGGTGTTGCTGTGGCTGTGGCATAGGCCAGCAGCTACAGCTCCGATTCGACCCCTAGCCTGGGAAACTCCATATGCCGCAAGTGCAGCCCTCAGAAAACAAAACTACTCCTACAAATAAAACTATAGGTCCAGGAGTTCCCGTCGTGCCGCAGTGGCTAACGAATCCGACTAGGAACCAGGAGGTTGTGGGTTCGATCCCTGCCCTTGCTCAGTGGGTTAAGGATCCGGCGTTGCCGTGAGCTGTGGTGTAGGTTGCAGACGCGGCTCGGATCCCGCGTTGCTGTGGCTCTGGCGTAGGCTGGCAGCTGCAGCTCCGGTTAGACCCCTAGCCTGGGAACCTCCATATGCCGAGGGAGCGGCCCAAGAAATGGCAAAAAGACAAAAAAAAAAAGAAAAAAACTATAGGTCCAAATAGCTACACTATTAAAGTCTTCTAAGCATTAAAAAAACAAACAAAGCAAAAGAAAAAACAGGTGTTCCCTGATGGCCTAGTGGGTTAAGGATCTGGTGTCGTCACTGCTGTGGCTTGGGTCACTGCTGTGGTGTGGGTCTGTGATCCCTGGCCCGTGAATTTCTCCAAGCCACAGTGTGACCACAAAAAAAAAGAAAAAAAAGTTTTTTAAATAAAAATAATTTTAAAACAAAAAATGAAAACAAACAAAAAAATTCTACAAAAACTCCAAATATTGCAAGGGAGGAAATATTTCCTAACACATTCTATAATGTCAGCATTATCCTTCCTAACCAGGCCGGCAGACTTAAAAGAAAATTACAGGCTATATATATCTCTTATGTAAACAAATGTAATAATTTCAGTAAATCAAACCCAATACTATATTAAAAGACAATATACTGTGACCTAATGGGGTTTATGTCAGGAATGCAAGGGTGGCTTAACATTTAAAAATCAACCAATGAAGTTTCCACTGTGGCGCAGTGGTAATGAACCCGACTAGTACCCATGAGAATGCAAGTTTGATTCCTGGTCCCACTCAGTGGGTTAAGGATCCACAGCGCATTGCCACGAGCTGCGGTGTACGTCGCAGACCCTGCTCTGACCCCAAGTTGCTACGCCTGTGGCGTAGGCAGGCAGCCAGAGCTCCAATTTGACCCTTAGCCTGGGAACTTCAATATGCGGTAGGTTCGGCCCTAAAAAGACAAAAACAAAACAAATAACCTTTATCATCTCAATACATGAATAAAAAGCATTTGACAAAATACAGCATCCATTCCTGTCAAAACTCTCAGCAAACTAGGAAAAGAAGGGAATTTCCTCAACTTGATAAAGAGCACCTATAACGAACCCAGAGTTAGCATCACATTTAACAGCAAAAGTCTGAATGCTTTCCTTTAAGATGAGGAACAAGGCAATAATGCCCACTCTCAACATTTCTATATAACACTGCACTGGCATGCCCAGCCACTGCAATAAAACAAAGAAAACAAAAAACAAATGGAATTTGCATTTAACTTTTAGAAAGCCAAAAATCAAACTATTTTTATTCACAGATATGTGATCATCCATACAAAAGAATCTAATATAATCAACAAAAAAGCTACTAGAATTACTGAGTTGAACAAGGTTTTTAGGATAAATGATCAATATTGAGAAGTTAGTTGTATTTTAATGCACTGGCAACAAGCCATCAGAAAGTGAAAATTTTAGGAGTTCCCGTCGTGGCGCAGTGGTTAATGAATCCGACTAGGAACCATGAGGTTGCGGGTTCGGTCCCTGCCCTTGCTCAGTGGGTTAACCATCCGGCATTGCCGTGAGCTGTGGTGTAGGTTGCAGACGCGGCTCGGATCCGCGTTGCTGTGGCTCTGGCGTAGGCTGGTGGCTACAGCTTCGATTAGACCCCTAGCCTGGGAACCCCCATATGCCGCAGGAGCGGCCCAAGAAATAGCAAAAAGACAAAAAAAAAAAAATTACAAAATATTACCAAGAAACATTAGAGATTTATTTAACTAGAGAGAGATCCTGTTCGTGGATCACAAGACCCAATAATGTTACAATGTGAATTCTCTTCTAATTAATCGGTAGATTCAGGGCAATCCTAAATCAAAATCCCAGCAAGTTTTTGGTTTGGTTTTATTTTTTTAAGAAATTGACAAGTTGATACTAAAATTCAAATGGAAATGCACAGGACCTAGCACTGCCAAATCAACTATACAAAAGAAGAACAAAGCTGCAGGTCTTAATACCACCTGGCTTGCAGGCTTAGTATAAAGCTACAGTAATTAAACAGCATAATACTGGAATCAAGACAGACAAATAGATCAGGAACAGAACAAACATCTAGGAAAAAGCCCACATATATAAAGTCCATTGATTTCTGACAAAGGTACAAAGGAATTTAGCAAAAAAGGACATTCCTTTCAACAGTGTCAGGACAACCAGATATGGACAAGCAACAAAGTATGAACATAAATCCATATCTCACATCACATATAAAAAATTAACTCAAAATACTGCTGAGCCACGACAGGAACTCCAAATATTTTTTTAATTTAACATCAAAAGTGCAATACATAACAGAAAAAGTGAGAAACTGGATTTCAAAATTAGGAACTTCTACTTCAAATACAATGCTAAGAAAATGAAAGAAAAGACAGACTAGGAGAAAATTCTTGCGAATCACATACCTAACAAAGAACTTGTATCCAAAATATATAAAGAACTCTTAAACTCGCCAACAATCTCAAACTCTCAAAAAATCCAATGAAAAACATGGTCAAAAAGACCTCAACAAGCACTTCACCAAACAAATTATTTGGGTAGCAGACTGCACACACGGAAGGATGCTCAACACCATGAGTCACTAGAAAAATGAAAACTAAAGCCACGGTCACATCCCAGTGCACACCTGTCAGAACGGCTAAAATCAGGAGGACTGACCCTCGCCAGCCCTGGCAAGGTCGTGGAACACCTGTGACCCTCACACACTGCGGGTGGGAGGGTGAGATGGCACACTCCTCTGCAAGGGTTTCGGTTATGCCAAGGCACAACTACCGCGTGGTCCGCCCACTGCACCTCTGGAGGTTTATCCAAGAGAAAGCAAGTCGTATGTCCCCACAAAGAGTACTACATAGATGCTCACAGTTATCTTTATCTTTAACAGCCAAGGAATAGAAACAAAGCCCAAATGCTCATCATCAGGTCAAAGGATTAAAAAAAAGTTAATACAGCTATGCAATGGAGTGCTACTCAGCAATAAAAAGGAATGAACTATCGATACAGGCAACAACATGAATCAATCTCAAAATAACTATCCTGGGAGTTCCCGTTGTGGCGCAGTGGAACCAATCCCACTAGTATCCATGGGGATGCGGGTTCAATCCCTGGCCTTGTTCAGTGGATCCAGCATTGCCGTGAACTATGGTGTAGGTCAAAGACACAGCTGGGATCCTGTGTTGCTGTGGCTGTGGTGAAGACCCGCAGCTATAGCTCTGATTCGACTCCTGGCCTGGGAACTTCCACGTGTCGCAGGTACAGCCCTAAAAAGCAAAAAGAGAAAAAAAAGAATTATCTTGGATGAAAGAAACCAGACAAAAACAGTACACACTATATGAGTCCACTTGTACGAAAACCTAGAAAATGCCAATTAATCTTTCAGTGACAGAAGGCTAAGGGGTGGTTGCCCGGGTGTGGAGATGGGAGGACAGAAGTACAGGAGGGAAGGCTCCCAGGAACGAAACTCTCGAATGCGATGGATGCACTCCTCACCTTGGCTGTGATCATGGTTTCACAGATGCAAACACATTAAACAAATTGCACACTTTAAACATGTACAATCTGTTGTATGTCAATTACACGACAATAAAGCATTATCCTTAAAACATGTATGTTGTGTAAAAATGACAAAAGCGAAACAATTTTTTATTTATTTATTTATTTATTTATTTATTTTGTCTTTTTGCTATTTCTTGGGCCGCTCCCACGGCATATGGAGGTTCCCAGGCTAGGGGTCCAATCGGAGCTGTAGCCACTGGCCCACACCAGAGCCACAACAACGCAGGATCCGAGCTGCGTCTGCAACCTACACCACAGCTCACGGCAACGCCGGATCCTTAACCCACTGAGCAAGGGCAGGGACCGAACCCGCAACCTCATGGTTCCTAGTCGGATCCGTTAACCACTACGCCACGACAGGAACTCCCGAAACAATTTTTTAAACAACCCCAAACTCTAAGGCTCACATCCAAGTCCAAACACACCGTGAACTCCTGAAGAATTACTCTGCCTTTTGATTTTCCTTCTGATTTTGGCGGGGCGGGGGGGGGGGGTTCCTTTTCTTCTACTGTGCTCAGCTGTGGTTCTTTGCAGCATTTCATTTTCAAGTGTATCTCACGCAGCATTTCTCTGCATCTGGACCAGGAGGACGGCTCTTCAGCATGAGGTTGTCTACCACATTGCTAGAAGCTCTCTGTTCACACCTGTACCAGGGCATTCTGAGTCCCCTCCCTACAGTCCGATTTCAACACACCTCACTGCATGAGTTATTCTTATAGAAGGAGCATACATTCAAACAATATTTCATCTAATAAGTGTTATGTGAAAAATCAAAACAGTTCCAATAGCATAAGTTAAAACCTTATTTATTAGATGAATTAAATTACATATTAAAATATTCATCTTACAGAAAGGCCTCCCTTAATTAATCTACAGAAACTGATAAGAAGCCAAATAAGAAAGTCGAGCAAGGCTCTAGTCCGGGCTCCTGCTGCAGCTGGAAGGAGGGAAAACAAGTAACAGGTTCCCCTGTTCACTCCCCAAGGAGGGAGAAACAAGTTCTTTTTTCCTTTTTTTTTTTTTCTTCTTCTTTTTAGGGCCACATCTGTGGCATAATGGAAGTTCCCAGGGTAGGGGTCGAATCTGAGCCATAGCTGGAGCCTATGCCACAGCCACATCTGAGACCTACACCACAGCTTGTGGCCACGCCAGATCCTTAACCCACTGAGCGAGACCAGGAATAGAACCCACCTTCTCAGAGACACTATGTCGGGTTCTTAACCCACTGAGCCACAAGAGGAATTCCGGACTGGTTCCTTCTATGAGGTGAGAGTAGGGGTGGGTTCAGGGTTCAGGCCGGAGTGGCTGCCTGGGGGTTCTGCCCATCCGTTTGGTGATGGTGTGTGCAGGGACCTGTGCAGTAGCCTGCCTTTACGCCCATGACCCTGTTTTTGTTCCCTGCTCCTCGGAAGTGGCAGTTGGGGTGTGTGGTCTTTTTGTACCTTGTCCATAACCTGCCCCAACTGCCTGTGCAGTTATTTTCAGTGCCATACAGTGTTTTGTTTTGTTGCTTGAGGAGACTTTTGTATAGGTGCAAACACTGTAGCAATGGGTCCCACGGCCCAGCTTGTCTCAATACCTATTTCACAGAGTTGATACAGGGATTAGATAAAGCTAACGCATTTCTAATACTCAGCATAGTCTAGCACACAGGATGTACAAATGTTACTGTTCTTAGTCATGCAGTAAATAAGCCTTTCAAAACTGGCACTGCCCTGAGAAATGCTAGTTGACATGGAAAAACCAGTTAATGTCTCCAATAAATTACTTTTAAGAGAACAGTATGATTATTCTTTAGCTAATCTCTGATCGTTTGTGGGGGTTTTTTGTTTTCTTTTTTTTCTTTTTTTTTTCTTTTTGCCTTTTCTAGGGCCACTTCCTTCGGCATTTGGAGGTTCCCAGGCTAGGGGTCTAATCGGAGCTGTAGCCGCCGGCCTACACCAGAGCCACAGCAACTCGGACTCCAAGAAGCGTCTGCAACCTACACCACAGCCCACGGCAACGCTGGATCCTTAACCCACTGAGCAAGGCCAGGGATCGAACCTGCAACCTCATGGTTCCTAGTCAGATTCGTTCACCACTGAGCCATGACGGGAACGCCTGACCATTTATATGTAAGCGGGCAAGTAACCAAGTAGGATAGCATTACGTGTGAAGCTAAAAAAATTTTTTAATATATTTTAAGCACTAAGTATGTTTATTCTTTTCCCCATGAAACTAATATTATAAAATGCCAACGGGCCATGCTTCTCACTGGCATTAATAATCGTGCTGCTAAAGAAAAACAGCTGAGGCCTTTTAATACAATACAGCTAACAGACTGCCATCACAAGCTTATAATGAGAACTAGCATCCTTCAAGGGATAAGGCTAAATCAGATGCCCATCAATTCCTTTAAAAGGCACAATATAGCAACTTACATTTGCACTCATGATCAAGAACCTAAAGCAAGTGTTACAGGGAAGAACAAATGTGACTCCATATTAGATCTGTTGTGCTGCCTGTGCTTAAGCCATGCTGGTTTTGTACCTTTTGTGAAAGATTGTTGCCTATAGCCTGAAATATACAGGATAGCCTATTTTCAGGGCTCTAACCTTTAAGAATCCACTCATATAGAGATTTAAAAAAACTGCAGTACAGAGAATAACATCTGTTTTACTGGAGGTTTATAGAAATATGACCTGATATGTGGGCAGCTATAGGAACAAAGGAATGGAGAGATGTATATTAAAACTAATTTACTTTGCTGTATGCCTGAAATTAACACAACTTTATAAGTCAACTACAGTCCAATGAAATTAAAAAAAAAAAAAGAACAAAGTATTCCAACACCAAGAAGTTTGCAACAACTAACCATGCCTCTATCCCTGACTTCACCTTGCCTTTAAAAGTGCTTTGCTGAAACCCTTTGAGGAATTTGGGGTTTTCCGGGCAGAAGCCACCCATTTTCTTGCATGGCCCTGCAATAAACCTTTCTCCGCTCAAAACTCTCATGTTTTATTTTGTTTAGCCAAACTGCATCAGGCACACCAACTTGCATTCAGAAACATAAACAACTACAGAAGACACAATAAAATGTAGCATAAAAGGTTTGACTGTTAGAGATGCTCCAATCCTGGCATTCTAAAATGCAGATCAAAAGTCATTGATCAGGGAGCTTCCTGGTGGCTCAGTGGGATATGGAACCGGAGTTATCACTGCTATGGCAGGTTTGATCCCTGGCCTGGGAACTTCCATGTGCCATGGGTGCAGCCGAAAAAAAAAAAAAAGACACTGTTCAGAGGACACACCCTACATATCACACCAGGTTAACAAAACACCCTGATTCATTCATTTGCAGCAAAATACATTGTAAACACTGTGGTTCTTTTTAGTATTGAAAATAATTTTGGAGTTCCTATGATAGCTCTGTGGTTAAGGAACCCGACTAGTATCCATGAGGATGTAGGTTCGATCCCTCAGTGGGTTAAGGATCCAGCAGCTGTAGTGTAAGTCACAGATGTGGCTTGGATCCCGCATTGCTATGGCTGTGGTGTAGGCCAGCAGCTACAGCTCCAATTTGACCCCTAGCCTGGAACCTCCATATGCCGTGGGTACAGCCCTAAAAAGACAAAAAAGACCAAAAAAAAAAAAAGAACTTGAATCTTTCATTGTGGTTTACAGCTGTACAACTGCATCAATGCTGATGTATAATTATATACACATCCCTTTTAAAAAATCTGCTAATATCTGTCACCCCCAAGCTGGTCTAGAGTCCACAAGGATAAGAACCACGTCTATTTTTTTCACCCCTGTACGTTCCACACCTTCCATATAAGCTAGAAAGAAGTACTAAATAAATATTTCCTAAAGCGTACCAAATGCATAGGAGAAAGGGAGTCAATTCGTATCACTAAGAGAAATTATATGATTTGTTTCAGTACAAACCTTCCTACTCACAATTAATTCTCCAGGCATTTTCTTTGAAACCACAGTGGCACACACCTTTTTATCAAATTTACTGCTACTAGTCTACCGAAAAATCATATTCACAGACAACATACATATAAAGCAACTAATTTGTTGAAAAGACTGGTCGTTTTCTTCTTTAAAAATAGCAATAAAAAAAGCAGCCAAAAAAAAAATAGCAATATAAAATATCCACCAGTCAATCACACTGCTTTAAAAAAAAAGCAAAAAGCTTAACCTCCTAATCACAGTGAGTGACACATAATGGAAAGTTACTGACAGTGCAAAGGCTCAATGGCAGTTCCTCTCCCTCCCCTGCAGCATCTTTTGCTCCACACTGTTGTTCACCACACATCTCTCTTTGTCTTGAAAGCCTGGGATCGGGCTAAGAACACTCTCTCTCAGTCTTCTCTGTGCACGCAGCACCTGGCACAGTAACTGGCACAGAGGAATCAAAAAGGTTTACCAAATTCGGAAAGACAGGTTCTCTATCCTAAAGGCAATCTCATCTAACAGAAGAGTGATTCTCCCGAAGGTGCGTCTGTTTTTTAATCCTTGGATGCTCTTCTCAAGGGGACTCATCCACATTCTTAGCTTCAAATACCATTTTCATACCGATGATTCTCTGACTCTAGCACAAACTTCCTGAGCTCTAAAAACAATCGCTTCTGGCCAACCATATGTACAGCACATAGATCCCCTCTATTAGATGTGCCCCTCCCTAGACCTGCCCTGGCTCCCATAATCTTGTTTTCTGATTAATGAACTCACCCTGTGAGCGCTATCTCTGTAATTTTTTTAAGGATAATCATCAGGAGTTCCTGTTGTGGCCCAGTGGTTAACAAATCCGACTAGGAACCATGAGGTTGCGGGTTCGATCCCTGCCCTTGCTCACGGCGTTGCCATGAGCTGTGGAGTAGGTCACAGATGCGGCTCGGATCCCGCGTTGCTGTGGCTGTGGTGTAGGCCAACAGCTACATCTCTGATTCGACCCCTAGCCTGGGAACCTCCAAATGCTGCTGCGGGACTGGCCCTAGAAAAGGCAAAAAGACAAAGAAAAAAAAGAATCATTATCATCAGAGGCTTCTAAGCATAGAATAACTATTAGATTTCTAGTTCCAGAAAAAAACTTGAAACATTTAAATAAGCCAATTCAGAAAAGGAGTCAGAATAAGGGTAAATAAAGTGGGAAAAAGATGAAAGGAACGGCTGATAAGGAAAGCAAGAGAAATACACGGAGAGCAAAGAATATTAGCAGATGCAAAGACCCTCATTCAGTCAAAACACACTCTCTAAGCACCTGACTGACCTCCCTCTCTCTCCCTCCTACCCCTAAGCCATCAACTACTCTCCCACCTTGTTATCTGCAGATCATCTTTTGACTCTGGCAATCACCTCTACCCAAGACTCCCTCTACCCCATTTCTCTTCAGTGCCCTCAGAAAAATTCTCAACCATTTTATTCATCCTCAGTGGCTCCCCACTACCTAAAAATGAGGTCCTGATGCCTCCCTTAACACCTGAACTCCTTTGCTCTTTAATCCAATCGACGTGACCTACTGTTCGCAGCCTTACCTAGCATGGCACTCCTTCCTTAAGTTCCACAATCCCCGCTCCAGCCAAAATGAACCACTTGCTCTTTCTGGAATTTTGGACAACCATACCTTTACTTTATGGTCGCTACTCCAGAAAGCTCTTCTCCCTGCCCAAAGCTTTTTTTTTTTTTTAATTGAAGTATTGTTGACTTACAATTTTGTATTAATTTCTGCTTTACAGCAAAGTAATTCAGTTATACATATATTCACTCCTTGTTTTTTGCGGTTTTTTTGTTTGTTTGTTTTGCTTTTTAGGGCCACACCCACAGAATGTGGAAGTTCCCAGGCTAGGGGTTGAATCAGAGCTGCAGCTACGGGCCTCCACCACAGCCACAGCAACACCAGATCCAGGAGCCACATCTGCGACCTAGGCCACAGCTCACAGCAACGCCAGATCGTTGAGCCACTGAGCGAGGCCAGGGATTGAAGCCGCTTCCTCATGGATACTAGTCGGGTTCGTTTCTGCTGGGCCACAGCGGAATCTCCTATTGGCTCTTTTTTACTATTCTTCTCGGTGATTGTTTATCACAGGGCGCTGAACAGAGTTCTGTGCTCACAGTAGGATCCTGATGATTATGCCTCCATGAACCCCAGCTTAGATCTGCAAACCCCAGCCTCCCGCTCCATCTCTCCCCTAAATCCCTCCCCCTTGACAACCACAAGTTTGTTCTCTACGTGAGTTTGTTGCTGTTCTATAGACAGGTTCATCTGCGTCACATTTTAGATTCCACATATACGTGATATCATGATATCTGCCTTTCCCTGATTTACTTGACTTTGTATGATAATCTCTAGCTGCATTCATGTTGCTGAGAATGGCATTCTTTTGTTCTTTTTTATGGATGAGTATTATTCCATTCTATATATGTAACCACATCTTCTTTGTCCATTCATCTATGGATGAATTTAGGCTGTTTCCCTGTCTTGGCTATTGTGAATAGGGCTATGAATATAAGTGTGCATATATGCACGTATCTTTTTGAATTACAGTTTTGTCCAGACATACGCATGCCCAAGAGTGGGACTGCTGGATCTTATGGTGACTGTAGTCTTAGTTTTCTGAGGAACCTCCACACTGTTCTCCACAGTGGCTGTGACATTTCCACCAACAGTGCAGGAGGGTTCCCTTTTCACCACATCAGTTCTAGCATTTGTTACTGTAGACTTTTTAATGACGGCTATTCTGACCAGTGTGAGGCAGTACCTCACTGTAGTTTTGATTTGCATTTCTCTTATAATTAGTGATGTTGAGCATTTTTTCATATTCCCATTTGTATTTCTTCCTTGGAAAAATGTCTAATTATGTCTTCTGACCATTTTTTAAATTGGATTGTTTGGGTTTTTTATTGTCAAGTTGTATGAACTCTACATATATTTTGGAGGTTAAACCCTCGTCAGCTGCATCACTTGCAGATATTTCCTCCCATTCTGTAGGTTGTCTTGTTGTTTTGTTGATGGTTTCTTTTGCTGTACAAAAGCCTGTAAGTTTGATTAGGTATCATTTGCTTATTTTTGTTTTTATTTCCATTGCCCTGGAAGACTGACCTAAGAAAACATTGGTACAATTTATGTCAGAGAAATAATCTCTGCCATATAATCAGAGATTATATGGCCTATAATCTCTTCTAGGAGTTCTATGGTGTCTTATATTTAAGTCTTTAAGCCATTTTTAGTTTATTTTTGTGCATGGTGAGAGGGTACGTTCTAACTTCAATGATTTATATGTGATGGTCCAACTTTCCAAACACCATTTGCTAAAGGGACTGTCTTTTCTCTACTGTATATTCTTGTCTCCTTTGTCAAAGATTAATTGACCATAGGTATCTGGGTTCTATTCTGTTCCATTAATCCATATGTCTGTTTTTGTGCTGATACCACACTATTTTGATTACTGTAGCTTTGTAGTACTGTCTCAAGTCTGGGAGAGTTCTGCCTCCTGCTTTGTTCTTTTTCCAGGGTTGGTTGCTTTGGCAATCCTGAGTGTGTACAAGTGACAGTTCACAGTAATTTTAGGATTATTTGGTGCCCAAAGCTTTCTATGTCGAAATCTTACTTATCCTTCTAGGTCTAGCTTAAACCTTACCTCTTCCAAGATGTGTTCGTTCATTCCCTAGAAAAGTTATGTACTGCATCATAGACAACTCATAGTATCTTTTGATCATTTCTAACCATCCTTTAAAGTCCAGCTCAAGCATTATCATTATTAAGCTTTTAATTCCCACCCACATCCAAAACTGATCACTACTTCTTGTGTCCAAACTATGCCTCACATTTTCAATAATAATAATTATATAGCAATAATGCCTGACAACAAGGAATAATTCCTGAGAGCAATAATTCCTGACAACAAGGAATAATTCCTGAGAGCAATGTCTTATTTTCTTCAGCAGTCACCCCAAATCCTGATACCACATGGGCACTAGAAACACATTTGCTGGATGAATAAAAATCCAGACTATATGTAGATACAGTATTTCTCAATACTGACCTAAACTGATGAGATTTAGGAAGGAACCCTAAAAGCCCACAGGTACCATGACCCTAGTTTAAAAGCAAATTGAGGAGTTCCCGTCATGGCGCAGTGGTTAACGAATCCGACTAGGAACCATGAGGTTGCGGGTTCGGTCCCTGCCCTTGCTCAGTGGGTTAACGATCCGGCGTTGCCGTGAGCTGTGGTGTAGGTTGCAGACGCAGCTCAGATCCCGCGTTGCTGTGGCTCTGGCGTAGGCCGGTGGCTGCAGCTCCAATTCAACCCCTAGCCTGGGAACCTCCATATGCTGCGGGAGCGGCCCAAGAAATAGCAACAACAACAACAACAACAACAAAATAATAATAAAAAAATAAATAAAAGCAAATTGAAAATGACCCTCAAAATTATACTCATACACACATTACCTTCTTTCATAGCTCTCTGCCCAGAGAATGGGAACTAACGTTGGTCACCTTGCCTCTAACTTTACAACATTCTACAGAGCAAGATTATCTCCCAGGTTCTGCAACAGATAAATACATGCCTCTATGTAATAAGCAGCGTAGGCTGAAACTGATAAATTAGTTTCGTTCGTTCTTTCTTTTTTTTTTTTCTGTGATCTTGGGGCCGCACCCACAGCATAAGGAAGTTCCTAGGCTAGAGGTCAAATCAGAGCTGCAGCTGCTGGCCTACACCACAGCCACAGCAACATGGGATCCAAGCTGCATCTGAGACCTACACCACAGCTCACAGCAACTGCAGATCCTTAACCCATTGAGCGAGGCCAGGGATTGAACCCGCATCCTCATGGATAATTTGCCTAACTCCGGGCAAATTAGTTTCATATAGATCACAAAACCAACTGGACCACCACATGTTCAGTTTAATCTATCAGTGCTTGCATTATTATTAAGATGCCTATCACATAAGCATTTCATATGTTAAATACTCATGGAATATTTTAAGTCATAATTCTTCCTACAGTTCTCCCTCATATAACACAGTGATAAATCATGACACTGCATGCATGCATGCACACGCACACACACACACACACGGGCTCCAAAAGGTGTCATTTCATGTGGTACAAAACAATTTTACAAGTATGGGGATATAAGACAGGCATTCCAGGACAGTTCCTTTTCTTTAAACTACCTAAGTAAACTGTTAAATGTATTTAAAAGTAGAAAATATCAATCAGGAAACACTAGGCAAAGAAAGAAACAACAGAAGAAGGTTATATGAAGCTTGGGAGAAGTACAGGAAAAAAAGAAACAGACGCAGCTTAAGAGCTGTGAGTCTTGTTCTTCTTTTTGATCACCCACAGCTCCTAGCACTTTAACACAACGGCCATATATATAACCTTAATTGAATAAAAATAATGAAAGCGAGATATGCTACAAGGAAGTAACAGATCAAAAAATAGGGCCCAGCCCTTTCAATCTGTTCTATGTGCCATAAGAAACAGAAGGACATGGCAGAAGCAATGTCATCCTCAGGGTAAAAGGCAAATAATGCCAGCCAGCTCTGGGGAAACAATGGCAGAGGAAAGAATAACTCAGTCTCAGGTGTTATAAAATGACCTAAAGTTAATTACACATAAAACAACTTTCAACCCTGCCCATTAATGTAAATCTGGGGAGCTACATGTGGTCAATTCCACAAGCCCTTCAAAGGCTACCTTTGTCAGGGACCCCCAAGGTCATCTTCAGGTTCAGCAATTCTCCAGGATGACTCACAAGACTCTGCATGTACTTGTACTCGTGACCGATATTTATTACAGCAAAAGGAAACAAAACAAAATGAGCAAAGGGAAAAGGTTTATAGCAAAGTCCAGGAGAAACCACAGGCAAGTTTTCAAGAGTTCACTCTCAATGGTTGGTCACAAAGTACACATTCAATTACTCCAACAAGAAATTTCCACACGCATGAAACTCTGTCTACCAGTGAAGCCCGTTGGATACAGTGCTGAAACTTTTTACTGGAGCTGGCTACACAGGCACAGTCCGGCTACCACATACCAAAACTCCGGGCTTCCAGGAAAGCAGGTATCCACATTGCACAGTCCAGACATAGTCATTTGCTCTTATCATTTAGGGAAAATTTTATCGGTATAGGAAACAGTTATCATTCAAGTTTCTAGATGCTAAGCAAGGGCCAATCTTACACGCAGGCCTTTTTATGGACAGCCGTCTCGGGCTCTGCTAACTCTTTTATGCACACTACTCTCTTAGCATTCCTCTCTTCCAAGGCTACTGGTCTGCACCTGCTGGAACCAGTCCTTTATTCTAGATATTCTATAGATTAGAAAAGACATTGCAAAAAATGCAGAATAACAACTCACTTGGAAGCTTAAAAGGGAAAAAAAGAGCTAAGTCACACACCATAAGCAGATAATTATTTGGATAATTCTTAGAAAAACACCTCACATTCACCTAACATTCATTAACTCAACTACTCCATACAAACAGCAAATATTATGTTAGATGGCTGTTATAGGAGGCAGAGAATTGGGGAAATTTCTGTAAGAAACAAGCTTTGCTATCAAGAAGCATATAATGTAGCAATGGGTGGGATCCTCTACCAAGATTCCCAGTAAATACTTATAAAAGTCACCTCTATGAGAAAAAAGACATGTTCATGGAGAGAAGGGCTTTGAAAGCACTATTCATAACCCTTACAGTAGAAGTTCTTCAGGATTTTAGAGACTAAGTGTTAAAAGGACAAGAATATGAGAATACTCAAAACCAAGTCACTGTGCAAATGTTTACAGAGAATCCACGACATGCTAAGCATTGTGCTATGTTCTGCAATCCTTAAACTCTTTACAAATTGTCATAGAAGATATGATTACAATGTTTAAGAACTCCAGACAAAATTCAGCTCCAAATTTGCTCAAGCAAAATAAGTAGCCCATTCTTTTGCTTCTCTCTTAAGGATGCTCTTGAGAACAAGCAACTAGGCTGCAATACACTGTTCAATCTCATGAAAATCTCCCAAGTTTCATTTTAAAGTCTCTTATGAAACACTGTTTTCAGACCTTTGAAAAGACACTAGGTGCCATCAGAAACATGTTACTCTTGTCAAAAAGAAGAAACCAAGAGTGGAAAGGACAGCAGTCTCAAGTTAATAGGTAGTGAATGCACTTTTTAATCCTGTAATTCTTACCACATTGAACACTTCACTATTTTATTCTATTTGCCCTTTTTCACATTTAAGTTGGTCACATGTCCCTACATTCCTTTTCCTTTTCTGTACTTTCTTGCATGGTGACTTCATCCACAGCTTCCAAAAGCTGAGCTCCTTCACCCCAGATATCTACCTAGCTCTTAAAAGGATATCTAACAAGTAGATATCCACACATAAAAGAAGGAAATTGGGCCCCCCTCTTTCATACCACTTACAAAAACTAACTCAAAATGAATCAGTTAAGTAAATATAAGAGCTAAAACCATAAAACTCACAGGAGAAAGCATAGGGGTAAATCATGACCCAGGGTATGGCAATGTATTCTTAGATATAAGACCAAAAGCTCAAGGATCAAAAGGAAAAAAAATTAGATTTCATCAAATTTTTTAAATTTTATGCATCAAAGACATTATTAAGCAAGTGAAAAGACAAATACAAAGTGGGCAGTTCCTGTCATGGCTCAGCAGAAATGAATCTGACTGGCATCCATGAGGACGCGGGTTCGATCCCTGTCCTTGCTCAGTGGGTTAAGGATCCAGTGTTGCCGTGAGCTGTGCTGTAGGCCAGCAGCTACAGCTCCGATTCAACCCCTAGCCTGGGAACCTCCACATGCTGCGGGTGCAGCCTTAAAAAGACCAAAAAACCAAAAACAAATCTGTCACTATGTTATTTTACATGGATTGCCTCATTTCATCCTAATAACTCTATGAGGAAGCCCCTATAATTATCTTGATTATAAAGACGAGAGTTAAAGAGGTTCAGTGACTTCCCTAGGCTTATATGTTTGCTAAGCAGAAGGACGAGAACATGGCACACAGGTCTATAGCCTGAGCTGGGATTTACTTCTTTTATAAAGTAGAAGGCATCCATAATCATTTCATTCAAATATATTTTCTTGAGTAGGAATGAAAAAAATAGAAATTAATACATAGGCCCACAGTAGTTGTTTGCAAATACCAGTTATCATGATTTCTGTATTTCCATCTCCAAAGAAGGCAGTGATATTTTTTTAACTCCAAGGAAACAACAAAACCTATTTATATCTCTTAACAGTTCAACAATGTTGCATGGCACTCATCATTCCACTCCCTTGTAAACACACTCCAATTTGTCCCTATCCCATTAAAAGTAAGTACTCAGGGAGTTCCCATTGTGGCTTGGGGGTTAAGAATACAACACAGACTCCTTGAGGATGCGGGTTCAATCCCTGGCCTCGCTCAGTGGGTTAAGGATCCGGCTTTGCTGCATGCTATAGCACAGGTCACAGATGCAGCTCGGATCCTGCGTGGCTGAGGCTGTAGCTCAGATCCTGCATTGCTGTAGCTACAGCTCTGATTCAACCACTAGGCCAGGAACTTCCATATGCTGCAGGTTTGGCCTCAAAAAATAAATAAATAAATAAATAAGTTATTCGAGAAAAGATTTTTCTTTTTGATAAAGTCAAATATATTCCCTCTTATGGCCTATGCTTTTTGTGTTCTAAGAAATGTTTGCCTCACTCAAAAATCACAAAGATTTTCTCCTGTTTTCCTTCACATGTTTTATGACCTTAGCTTTTATCAATTATCTGTGAGTAAAAATACATTTCCTGCCATATCAGTTAAACAGAGTATGTTGCAGCCATCAAGCTGCACGCATTACACTAAAGCTGTCTACAACAGTGAGTCCTGAAGGAACTCAGGATGGAAACAGGAGGCCCACCAGCCAGCAATCGGCCTCAGCCACTCCCAGTCATGCCATGCACCCTAAGGAGACTCAGGATGAGAAAGCAGAGGATACTGGCCCCAGACCGCTGAGGTGCATATCAAAGAAATGATTCCATGAGCAAGACTTTTGCATCTTTCCATACACAGAAAGGCACTAAACTCTTTGAGGTATCTGGTTTGCTTTCATTAACAGCAACCTTTTGGAGTTCCAACTCCGACCTGGCCTTTGGTGTAAAAACTCCTATACATCCTGGCTCCTCCCACCTCTTAGCAGCGTCTCAGACACATGTGAGGGGCTGTACCCTGGGCTGAAGTCCTCAGTTTTGCTCCCAAATAAAATATAGTCTCAATTTTTAGGTTGTGCTCTTTTTTCTGTTGCCATACCCATTTCAAGTTAATTTTTGCATAAAGCAAGGGGTAAGGATCAAATTTCTTTCTTTTTTTTTTTCCCATGTAAACTGTTCTTGCACCATTTGCTGAAATAACGCTTTTTCCCATTAAATTATCTTGATATGTTTATCTACGCCTGAACTTTCTGTTCTGTTCCAGTGCTCTTTTGTTCATCTTTACACCAATATTACAATGTCTTGATTACTATACCTTTAGAGAAACTCATAAAATCAGGTGGGGGGTTTCCTCCAACTCTGATCTTCGCTTTCAATACTGCTTTGGTTATGGAGCTCCTGTCATGGCTCAGCAGAAACGAATCTGAGCCACATCCAGGAGGACACAGGTTTGATCCCTAGCCTCACTCAGTGAGTTAAGGATCCAGCGTGGCTGTGAGTTGTGGTGAAGGTTGCAGACCAAGACTCAGATCTGGCTTTACTGTGGGGCTGTGGCATAGGCCAGTGGCCACAGCTCCAATTGGACCCCTAACCTGGGAACCTCCATATGCCACAGGTGCGGCCCTAAAACAAATAAATAAATAATTTTTTTTTAATTGCTTTGGTCATTCTAGGCCCTTTTTACATTTCAATATAAATTTGAAATCATCTTGTCACTTTCTGAAAAAGACTGCTTGGGTTTTGGCTGGGATTAAACCGAATCAATAGATCAATGGGAGAATTTACATCTTAATGATACTGAGTGGTCCAGTTCATGAACATCTTACATCATTCCATTCATTCAGGTCTCTTTTAATTTATTTTTTTTTTTTAATTTTTTTTTAATTTATTTATTTATCTTTTTGTCTTTTTCACATTTCTTGGGCCGCTCCCACAGCACATGGAAGTTCCCAGGCTAGGGGTCGAATTGGAGCCGTAGCCACCGGCCTACACCACAGCCACAGCAACGCCGGACCTGAGCCGCATCTGCGACCCGCACCACAGCTCACGGCAACACCAGATCCTTAACTCACTGAGCAAGGCTAGGGATCGAACCCGAAACCTCATGGTTCCTAGTTGGATTCGTTTTTAACCACTGAGCTACGACGGGAACTCCAGGTCTTCTTTAATTTCTCTCAGTAATATTTTGTAGTTTAAAATGTATTGGTCTTGCAAATAATTTTTAAATTTTATCTTCAATTATTTCAAGTTTGAGAACTATTATAAATAATAACAACTTTTCAATTTCAATTTAATTGTTAGTATAGAGAAATATGTTGATTTCTGCATATTTTTGTATTTAGGTTTTTATATAAAAAAACTGCTAAGAAAACAAAAACATGAGCCACACACAGACAGGGAGAAATATTTAGAAAGCATGTATCCAAGGAGTTCCCATTATGGCTCAGTGGAAACAAACTTGACTAGTATCTATGAAGATGCAGGTTCGATCCCTGGCCTTGCTGTGAGCTGTGGTGTAGCAGTTGCATCTCCAATTCAACCCCTAGCCTGGTAATATGCAAATGCAGCCCTAAGGAAAAAAAAAGCAAAAAAAAAATATATGTATTGCATATACAAAGAACTCTTTAAGACTCAAAAATAAGACAGATCAGAGTTCCCATCATGGCGCAGCAGAAACTAATCCAACTAGGAACCATCAGGTTGCAGGTTTGATCCCTGGCCTCGCTCAGTGGGTTAAGGATCTGGAGTTGCCATGAGCTGTGGTGTAGGTCGCAGACACAGCTCGGATCTGGCTTTGCTGTGGCTATGTCGTAGGCCCACAGCAACAGCTCCGATTGGACCCCTGGCCTGGGAACCTCCATAGGCCGTGGGTGCGGCCCTCAAAAAAAAAAAAAAGACAAAAGACCAAAAAAGAAATAAAAAATAAGACAGACCAAAAAATTTCTTAAGAACAGAAGATTTGAACAGGTAATTCATCATAGAATACACACACACACACACACACACACACACACACACACACGGCAAAAAAGCGCATAAAAAAGGCAATTCGACCTCATTCATCATCAGGAGCATGCAAATTAAAACCACAATAAGATAGCCCTATACACCCAATAGAATGGAGAAATTAAAACCATAATATCTAGTACTAACAAGGATGTGGCACAACTGCTGGTAGAAATGCAAAAACGCCAGTTTCCCATTTAGATAAACATCCATTTACCATACATCCCAGCAGTCTCATTCCTAGGTATTTATCCGGCAGAAAGGAAAGCACTGTCCCACACAAATACTCGTACATGAACTTTCATAGCAACTTACTCTGTAACAGGCAAAAACTAGAACAATCCCAATGGCCATTAACTGCTGAGCAGATAGTCCAATAGACGCAGGCCATGGAACACTTCCGACAATAAAAAAGAACTACCCATACTCAAAACAATGTGGATGAATGTCAAAACTTTTACGCTAAGTGAAATAAGTCAAACACAAAAGATTACATTCTGTGTGATTCCATTTAAATGAAACTCTGGAAAAGACAAAAATCACAGGGACAGAAAGCTGGTCTGTGGTTACCAAGGGCTGGAACTTGGCAAGGGGGCGGGGGATGGCAGGGACAGACTGCAAAGGGACACAAGGGAACTAAATTAGGGTGACAGAAATTTCCATACCATGATTTCCTACATCTGTATGATTGTGGGGTGGTGATACAACTGTATACATCTGTGAAAAGTCATCAAACTGCACACTTAAAATGGGTGAGCTTTATTCTATGAAAGTTAAACCTCAATAAAACGAATTAAGAGATAGATACAGATATACCCAACTTTCACAGTAGAAAATGCAAAGCTACAGCTGCAGAAAGGTAAGACTGAAAGGGGAAGTTGCTGAGTCTGAAAACTCTAACACAAGTAGGCAAAACAAACATCTACAGGTGTTTCTCTGTAGAGTCATATGTGAAATTTAAAGAATAATCATGATAGTTAACAATGATAGGAAAAGGTTCTAAGTTGTATCTTGAAGTTTTTTTTTTTTTTTTTTTTGGTCCTTTTAGGGTGGCACCCGTGGCATATGGAGGTTCCCAGGCTAGGGGTTGAATCAGAGCTGTAGCTGTTGGCCTACACCACAGCCACAGCAACCCCAGATCCAAGCCGAGTCTTCAACCTACACCACAGCTCACGGCAACACCAGATCCTTAATCCACTGAACAAAGCCAGGGATCGAACCTGCGTCCTCATGGATGCTAGTCAGATTCGTTTCAGCTGGGCCACAACAGGAACTCCTTGAAATTTTTTTTTTTTTTCTTTTAGGGAAGAAATTTTTTTTTTAATTTCATCTTTTTATTTTTTTCCCTATTCTTTATTATTTTTTTTCTGTAGTTGTATAATGATCATAACAATCTAATTTCACAGGATTTCCATCCCACAGCCCAAGCACATTCCCCCACCCCCCAAACTGTCTCCTCCGGAGACCGTAAGTTTTTCAATGTCTGTGAGTCAGCATCTGTTCTGCAAAGAAGTTCTGTCTGTCCTTTTTTCAGATTCCACATGTCAGTGAAAGCATTTGATATTGGTATCTCATTGTATGGCTGACTTCACTTAGCATGATAGTTTCTAGGTCCATGCATGTCACTAAAAATGCTGGTGTTTTCGTTCCTTTTAATGGCTGAGTAATATTCCATTGTGTATATGTACCACATCTTCTGGACCCACTCCTCTGTCAATGGACATTTTGGTTGTTTCCATGTCTTGGCTATTGAAAATAGTGCTGCAATGAACATTGGAGTACATGAGTCTTTGCGAATAGTGGTTTTCTCTGGATAGATGCCCAGGAGTGGGATTGCTGGATCAAATGGTAGTTCTATTTTTAGTTTTCTGAGGAACCTCCATACTGTTTTCCACAGTGGTTGCCCCAATTTACAATCCTACCAACAGTGTACTAGTGTTCCTTTTTCTCCACACCCTCTCCAGCACTTATTGTTTGTAGACTTTTTGATGATGGCCATTCTGGCTGGTGTAAGGTGGTACCTCATCATGGTTTTGATTTGCATTTCTCTAATCGTGAGTGATGTTGAACATCTTTTCATGTGTTTTTTGGGGCCATCTGTGTGTCTTCTTTGGAGAACTATCTGTTTAGATCTTCTGCCCATTTTTTGATGGGGTTGTTTGTTTTTTTTGGTATGGAGCTGCGGAAGGTGTTTATAAATTTTGGAGATTAATCCCTTGTCAGTTGATTCACTTGCAAAGATTTTCTCCCATTCTGTGGGTTGTCTTTTCATTTTGTTTAGGGTTTCCTTTGCTGTGCAAACACTTTTAAGTTTGATTAGGTCCCATTTGTTTATTTTTGTTTTTATTGTCAATACTCTAAGAGGTGGATCTGAGAAGATGTTGCTGTCATTTATGTCAGAGAGTGTTTGGCCTATGTTTTTCTCTAAGAGTTTTATAGTGTCTGGTCTTATATCTATGTCTTTAATCCATTTGGAGTTTATTTTTGTGTATGGTGTTAGGGAGTGTTCTAATTTCATTCTTTTCCATGTGGCTGTCCAGTTTTCCTAGCACCACTTATTGAACAAGCTGTCCTTTCTCCATTGTATATCCTTGCCTCCTTTGTCATAGATTAGTTGGCTGTAGGTGCGTGGGTTTAATTCTGGGCTTTCTATCCTGTTCCACTGATCTACGTTTCTGTCTTTGTGCCAGTACCATACGGTTGTGATGATTGTTGATTTGTAGTGTAGTCTGAAGTCCAGGAGCCTGATTCCTCCAGCTCCATTTTTCTTTTTCAGGATGTCTTTGGCTATTCTGTGTCTTTTGTGCTTCCAAACTTTAAAATATTTTGTTCTAGTTCTGTGAAAAATGTCCTTGGTACTTTGATAGGGATTGCATTGAATCTGTAGATTGCCTTAGGTAGTATAGTCATTTTGATAATATTAACTCTTCCAATCCATGAGCATGGTATATCTTTCCATCTATTTGTGTAGGTTTACTCCTCGGTATTTTATTCTTTCGGATGTGATGGTAAACAGGATTGCTTCCCTAATTTCTCTTTCTGCTCTTTCATTGTTAGTGTATAGAAATGCCATCGATTTCTGTGTATTGATTTTCTGGTAGGGTTTTTAGGGTTCTCTAGGTATAGTATCATGTCATCTGCAAATAGTGATAGTTTGACTTCTTCCTTTCCAATTTGGATTCCTTTTATTTCTTTTACATCTCTGATTGCTGTGGGTAGGACTTCCAAAACTATGTTGAAGAGTAGTGGTGAGAAAGGACATCCTTGTCTTGTTCCTGATCTCAGCGGGAATTCTTTCAGCTTTTCACCATTGAGAAGATGTTTGCTGTGGGTTTGTCATATATGGCCTTTATTATGTTGAGGCAGGTTCCCGCTGTGCCCACGTTCCGAAGGGTTTTTATCAGAAATGGGTGTTGGATTTTGTCAAAGGCTTTTTCCGCATCTATTGAGAGGATCATATGGTTTTTATTCTTCAGCTTGTTAATGTGGTGTATCACACTGATGGATTTGTGGATATTGAAGAACCCTTGCATCCCTGGGATAAATACCACTTGATCATGATGTACAATCCTTTTGATGTATTGTTGGATGCGGTTCGCTAGTATTTTGTTGAGGACTTTTGCATCAATGTTCATCAGTGAAATTGGCCTGTAGTTTTCTTTTTTTGTGGTATCTTTGTCTAGTTTTGGTACCAGGGTGATGGTGGCCTCATAAAATGAGTTTGGGAGTATCCCTACCTCTGTAATTTTTTGAAATAGTTTCAGAAGGAGAGGTGTTAGCTCTTCTCTAAATGTTTGATAGAATTCGCCTGTGAAGCCATCTGGTCCTGGACTTTTGTTTGTTGTCAATTTTTTAATCACAGTTTCAATTTCAGTTCTTGTGATTGGTCCATTCATCTTTTCTATTTCATCTTGGTTTGGTGTTGGAAGATTGTACTTTCCTAAGAATTTGTCCATTTCTTCTAGGTTTTCCATTTTACTGGCATATAGTTGCATATAGTAGTCTCTTATGATCCTTTGTAGTTCTGTGATGTCCGTTGTTACTTCTCCTTTTTCATTTCTAATTTTATTGATTTGAGTCCTCTCTCTTTTTTCCTTGATAAGTCTGGCTAGGGGATTATCAATTTTGTTGATCTTTTCAAAGAACCAGCTTTTTGTTTCATTGATCTTTTTTATGGTTTTGTTTCTATTTCACTGATTTCTGCCCTGATTTTTATGATTTCTTTCCCTCTACTAACTTTAGGTCTTGCCTGTTCTTCTCTCTCGAGCTGCTTTAGAGGTAAAGGTAGCTTGTTTATTTGAGCTTTTTCTTGTTTCCTGAGGTGGGCTTGTATTGCTATAAACTTCCCTCTTAGAACGGCTTTTGCCACATCCCATAGGTTTTGGAGTGTCATATCTTCATTGTCACTTGCTGCCAGGTATTATTTCATTTCCTCTTTGATTTCGTCAGTGATCCATTGGTTGTTTAGTAACATGTTGTTTAGTCTCCACGGGTTTGTGTTTTTTGCAGTTTTTTCTTGTTGCTGATTTCCAGTCATATAGCATTGTGGTCGGAAAAGATGCTTGATATGATTTCAATTTTCTTTAAGTTACCAAGGTTGGATTTGTAGCCCAGGATGTGATCAATCTTAGAGAATATTCCATGTGCACTTGAGAAAAATGTGTATTCTGTTGCTTTTGGATGGAATGTCCTATAAATATCTATTAAGTCCATCTGGTTTAATGCATCATTCAGGGCCTGTGTTTGCTTATTGATTTTGTCGGTTGATCTGTCCATTGCTGTAAGTGGGGTGTTAAAGTCCTGCATTATTATTGTGTTATTGCCGAGTTGTCCTTTTAAGGTTGTTAGCAGTTACCTTATATATTGTGGTGAACCTATGTTGGGTGTGTAGATATTTAAAATTGTTGTATCTTCTTCTTGGATTGATCCTTTGATCATTATGTAATGTCCTTCTTTGTCCCTTAAAATATTCATTTTAAAGTCTATTTTGTCTGATATGAGTATTGCTACTCCAGCTTCCTTTTGATCCCTGTTTACGTGAAATATTTTCTTCTATCCTCTCACTTTCAATTTGTATGTGCCCCTAGAAGTGAAGTGGGTCTCTTGAAGACAGCATATATATGGATCTTGTTCTTGTATCCATTCAGCAAGTCTATGTCTTTTGGTTGGGGCGTTCAGTCCATTAACACTTAAGGTAATTATTGATATGTATGTTCTTATTGCCATTTTATTAATTGCTTTGGATTTGTTTTTGTTGCTCTTTTTTTCCTTCTTCTCTTGTTCTTTTCTGCCTAGAGAAGTTCTTTTAGTATTTGTTGTAAGGCTGGTTTAGTGTTGCTGAATTCTCTCAACTTTTGCTTACCTGTGAAGGTTTTGATTTCTCCTTCAAATCTGAATGAGAGCCTTGCTGGGTAGAGTAATCTTGGTTGGAGGTTTTTTCCTTTCATCACGTTAAGTATATCATGCCACTTCCTTCTGGCCTGCAGAGTTTCTGCTGAAAAGTCTGCTGATTAACCTTATATTAGGGTTCCCTTGTATGTTACTTGTTTCTTTTCCCTAGCTGCTTTCAAGATTTTCTCTTTGTCTTTCATTTTGGTCAGTTTGATGAATATGTGTCTCGGGTGTTCCTCCTTGGGTTTATTTTACATGGTTCTCGTTGTGCTTCCTGGATTTGAGTGAGTGGTTCCTTTCCCATGTTAGGCAAGTTTTCGGCTGTTATCTCTTGGAATATGTTTTCTGTCCCCTTCTCTCTCTTCTCCTTCTGGCACCCCTAGAATACGGATGTTGGAGCGTTTCATGTTGTCCCAGAGTCCTCTGAGACTCTCTTCGTTTGTTTTCAGTCTTTTTTTCTCTTTTCTGTTCTGCATCCATAATTTCCACGAATCTGTCCTCCACCTCGCTTATTTGTTCTTCTGCCTCCTGTATTCTGCTGTTAGCTGCTTCTGGTGAATTTTTTATTTCAGTTACTGTATTTTGCATCTCTTCTTGTCTAAGTTTTCTATCTTGTATCTCTTTGGTCAGTGTTTCCTGTAAGTTATCCGTCTTTGCCTTCAGTTTATTTCCAATGTCTTGCATCATCTTCAGCATCAACAGTCTAAAGTCTTTTTCCTGGAGGCTGAGAATCTCCTGATCACTTAGCTGATTTTTGGGGGTTTTTCCTTTCTCCCTCATCTGAGGTATAGTTCTCTGTCCCTTCATTTTGATAGGTTTTTGGTGTGGTGACCTTTTTACAGAGTAGAATTGTAGCCTCCCTTACTTCTGATGTCTGCCCCCCTGTGGCTGAAGTCGGTATGGGGGGCTTGCTGTAGGCTTCCTGATGGGAGGGGCTGATGCCTGCCCCCTGCTAGGCGGAGGGAGCCGATTCTAATCCCTCTGGTGGGTGGGGCTTAGTCTCTGGATGGGATTAGAGGCAGCTGTGTGCCTGAGGGGTCTTTAGGTAGCCTGTGTACTGAGGGGCGGGGCTGTGATCCCACCTGGACTGTTGTTTGGCCTGGGGCTTCTCAGCAGCTGGCTGATGGGTGGGGCCAGATTTTCCCCAAATGGCCACCTCCAGAGAAAGGCAGCTGCCGAATATTCAATATTCCCGAGAGCTTGGCTTTCAATGACCTTCCCTCACAACAAGTCACATTCACCCCTGTTTTCCCGGGATGTCCTCCAAGAACTGCAGTCAGATTTGACCCAGATTCCAAAGGAGATCTCACTCTGCCCTGGGACCCAGTGCACGTGAAAGTCTGTGTGCACCTTTCAAGAATAGGGTCTCCATTTCCCCCAGTCCTGTGGAGCTCCTGCACACAAGCCCCACTGGCCTTCAATGCCAGATGCTCCAGGGGCTCTTTCTCCCTATGCCAGATCCCCACACGTGAGAGTTTGATGTGGGGCTCAGAACTCTCACTCTTGTAGGTGAGTCTCTCACTCTTGTAGGTGAGTCTCTGTGAACCAGTTAGTTTCCAGTCTGTAGGGCTTCCCACCCAGGAGGAACTCCTTGAATTTTTAATTCCTTCAAAAGTATACCCAATATATGACACCTCAGAATTTTTGAAATATTAAGTTAAGAAAATGATAATCAGGAGTTCCCTTGAGGCACAGCCACTTAAAGATTCAGCATTGTCACTGCAGCAGCTAGGGTTGATCCCTGGCCCAGGAATTTCTGCATGCCAAAGGTACAGCTAAAAAAATTAAAAAATAATAATAATCAAATCCACAATGAAACACCACTTAACACCAATTAGGATAGCTCCATTTTTTTTTGGTCTTTTTTTTTTTTAAGGGCCACACCTGCAGCATATGGAGGTTCCCAGGCTAAGGGTCAAATCAGAGCTGTAACCTACACCACAGCCACAGCCACAGCCACACAGGATCCAAGCCATGTCTGCGACCTACACCACAGCTCATGGCAACAATGGATCCCCAACCCACTGAGCAAGGCCAGGGATCGAACCTGCATCCTCATGGATACTAAATGGATTTGATTCTGCTGTACCACAACAGGAACTCCAGGATAGCTATAATTTTTAAGAAGACAAAAACAAAACCAAAAACCCCAGAAAATAATAAGTACTGGCAAATATATAGGAAAAAAAATGGAACCCTCATACATTGCAGGTAAGGATGTCAAACGATGCATCCAATGTGGAAAATATCTTAATGGTTCCTTAAAAAATTAAAGACGGCATTCCCATTGTGGCTCAGTGCGTAAAAAATCCAACTAGTATCCATGAGGACGCAGGTCTGATCTCTGGCCTCACTCAGTGGGTTAAAGGATCCAGCGTTGCTGTGAGCGGTGGTGGAGGTCGCAGCCATGGCTCAGATCTGGTGTTGTGGCTGTGGTGAAGGCTGGCAGCTGCAGCTCAGATTCAACCCCTAGCCTGGGAACTTCCATAAGCCTCAGGTGTGGCCCTAAAAGGAAAAAAGAAAAAAGAAAAAAAAGAGAGAGAGAGAATTACCATATGACTCAGCAGTTCTACTCCTAGGTAGGTATATACCCCAAAGAACTGAAACCAGGAACTTAAACATTTGCATATGAATCACAGAGCAGTATTACTCCCAACAGCCAAAAGGTGGAAACAACCCAAAGGTCCTTCAACTGAAGAATGGATAAACAAAATATGGTGCATCCAACTGATGGGATCTTACTCAGCCATGAAAGGGAATAAAGTACGGACACACGCTACAATATGGACAAACCTCAAAAATATCATGCTAAATGAAAGCAGCCAGACACAAAAGATCACATAATTGTACGATTCCATCATAAGAAATATCCAAAATAGGTAATCCGTTTCAGAGACAAAATACAGACTGGGAGTTACCAGGGCTGGGATAAAGGCACAATGGAAAGTGACTGCTTAATGGATAAAGGTGATGCAATATCTTGGAACACGACTTTAACTCAAACTTCAATCCAGTTTGGTTTTTTTGTTTATTTGGCCACGGCTGCATCATGCAAACAGTTCCCAGGCCAGGGATCAAACCTGAGCCACAAGGGTGATGTGAGCCACATCAGTGACAATGCCAGATCCTTAACCTGCTGGGCCACAAGGGAACTCCTTCAATCCAGTTTTGAGCTTTGGCTTTTCAAAGGTTACTTTTCTCTCTGTTAAACATTATTTTGCTGGTTCTTCTTGAACCATTATTTCTGTTCATGAGGCTCTGAATCAACTTAACATTCGACATGGGAAAAATGCCACCAGCATGTGTGATAAGCATTTCTGCAGTGCCCTTATCCAAAAAATTGATAAAAATGACAATTAAGACAAGGACAAGGATAGAGGTGACATCATTTCAGACTAGTATTGACACATCAAACCTTTTGTGGACACTGCACATCAACAAGTATTAATCCAACCAAGCTTCTGTTAGTGTACCCTGCAAATTACTGGTGTGCCTTACCCTACGGATAAAGGGACGAGTGTGAGACCAGCAGTCAACAGGTACCCTAAGTAAAGAGGCAGGGCCACTGAGGGTAAAAGGGTACAGGATGCAATAACAGGCAGGAAATAACCTTTCCGTTAACCTTTGTTAGGTTCCATCTACCATACAAAGCCGAGACATCGAGAAGGCTCCCTCTTTATCCAATATATACTGAAGTGCCTACTTTGTGCAAAACGTGTTCCCTAGCCTCATGTATCAAATATTTATACACAGAGCTATACACAGAAACAATACAACGTCACAAGATTAAGAATCACTTCTATAAGAAAGCTCTTTCTCAGGAAAGTTATTTATTAAAGTTACAATCATATTGAATCTTTTCCTTGACTCTCATTATGTCGCTGTACCAGCGACAGCGTGAGAGAGCAAGAGAAGACAGCCTATTAAATTTCATTCTTTGCTATACTTCGCTTTGAAAACTCCAACTATCCAAACCCTAAAAAGAAGAAGAATAGATTCGGCAATGACAAATGACAAGCAGGGGCTTGTTCACAGAGCAAGGGACCATCTCGACTAACACCCACCAAGCCGGCAGGAAGAGAAGGTGCACTTACCAAGCCCGCAGTAAGAGAAGGTGCAGACTGTCCGAGGGACTGATTCCTCATCCGAACCAGGTTTGATGCTTCTCCAGAAGGCTGCCAAGCCACCTGTCCCACACTGCTATGGATACTGCTGGACAAGGGGAGCAGCTGCTTGCCTTCAAACACAAGGTTTGGAAAATTAACAAATCATTAATTAGTGAATAAAAAAATACAATGACATCAAGTGGATTAAAATCACATTGATCCAAAAACAAAGTGAAGTCCTCCACACCCATTTTAGAATCTGTAGCCTCTAAAATGTCCAACTGTGTTGATGACGTGAGAACAGCAAGTGGAATACTGAACTGAACTACTTTTTTTGGACACGTCCATGGCATGTGAAGTTCCCTGGCCAGGGATCAAACCCATGCCACAGCAGCAACCCAACCTACTGCAGTTACGATGCCAGAGTTGCCACAAGGAAACTCCAGAACTGTTTTTTGGGGTTTTTTTTGTCTTTTGTCTTTTTAGGGCCGCACCTGAAGCATATGGAGATTCCCAGACTAGGGGTCTAATCAGAGCTGTGGCCACCAGCCTACACCACAGCTCATGGCAACACCGGATCCTTAACCCACTGAGCAAGGTCAGGGATCGAACCCACAACCTCATGGTTCCTAGTCGGATGCATTTCTGCTGCGCCACAACGGGAACTCCCAGAACTGTTTTAAATTCTCTGTAACACCCACCACCATGCCAGGCACCCAACCTAGCAGGCTAAGAGTTTTCCAGTCCCCTCCATCCTACTTAGTGCCTCACCAACTCAATGAAAAGAGTTCCTGTGTGGCTCAGCAGGTTAGGGAATCAGTGCTGTCACTGTAACAGCTCAGGTTGTTTGCTGTAGCGCTAGTTCAGGCCCTGACCTGGGAACTTC
Organism: Phacochoerus africanus; assembly: GCF_016906955.1. Lineage (NCBI taxonomy): Eukaryota > Metazoa > Chordata > Mammalia > Artiodactyla > Suidae > Phacochoerus > Phacochoerus africanus. The sequence goes on from NC_062551.1 coordinate 165,004,927, forward strand.
TGCATTCCGTGAGTGTAGAGCTCACAGTTTCTCCTCGACAGGGCTGGCCCTTCGCCTCCCAGAAGATAAACACTGAATCTACACTCTCTCGCCAGACTCCACGTATTCTATTCACATTGACTGACTGCCTTAATCCCATTGAAAGACCGCAAGAAAGACACTTAGAAAGACTGAGCATCTAGAACTGCAATGCCTTTCTAGCTGAGTCCCATTTCAACCCCTTCCTTCACACCATTCTCCACACTGTTGCTAGTGATCCAATCCAAACTGCTGTAGTCATGGCATTCCCTTCCTGAGAAACTTGACAGCTCCCCACTGTTTACAGAATTAAGCCACACTTTTAAAACACTAAAAAGATCCTCCATAAATCCTTCCTGGCCTCAGCTCTTTCCACTCTTTCGAAACTGATTCATTCATTCACCTTCAATCTTCTGCCCTGCACCTTCTTCTGGCTTTACCTGGATCACCAATTCACTTGAAAACCCTTCTTCTTCCTGGCAAAATCCTATTTGTCACGGAAATACCCATTTTTACAAAGAGGCCTGAGCAAAAGAAGGTTTGGGTTTTGTATTTGCTACAACACATCCTTTTACTGAAAACAAAATGTGATGCAATTTATTTGGGGGGCAATTTAGCAAACCTATTGCAATTTTAGCTTGAGTATGCTCAGCATTCCTCTTGTAGGAATGCACTGTTAAAGGGGAAAAAAGCAGCCCAGAATGTTCAACCTAGCAATGCTCGCCAAATAAACCTCGAAATAAGGTAAATGATCATCACGAGTTAAAGAAATTATATTTCCACATATTACACACTGAACCTATTAAAAATAATGGGACAGCTCAACATGTAGTCAAGAGAAAAATGTTCAACATTTCCTGTTGGAGTAAAAATAGCAGAAAGGAAGCATACAGCATATGATCCCAATTCTGATTTTTAAAATAAAGTTTAGATACATTCATATAATATTTTAAATGTATATATACATGGTTGGACAGAGACAAAAGAAAGTAAAGATTAGGAAGGAATTTTCACTTGGACGTATACATGTCTCTGCTCTCAATTTTTTTTTTCTTGCTTTTTAGGGTGGTACTTGCAGCATATGGAGGTTCCCACGCTAGGGGTCCAATCAGAGCTATAGCTGCTAGCCTAAGTCACAGCCACAGCAACATCAGATCCGAGCTGTGTCTACAGCTCACGGCAATGCTGGATCCTTAACCCACTGAGCAAGGCCAGGGATCGAACCCGCAACCTCAGGGTTCCTAGTCAGATTCATTTCCGCTGTGCCACAACGAGAACCCCTCAAATTTTTTATAAGTGGCATATTTTACATCTTTAATAAGAAACGTGTTTTATTTTGTTTTGTTTTTTGACCACATTCACAGCATACAGAAGTTCCTGGGCCAGGAATCAAAGCCATGACAGAGCAGTAACCCCAGCCACAGCAGTGACAACTCCAGGTCCTTAACCACTAAGCAACCAGGGCACTCCTAGGAACATGCAACTTGGAAAAAAAAAATCTAGTTATCTTTCAAGTCTTCTTTCAAACGCATGCTTTAATAAAAGTCTTTCTGTAAAACCCTCCAAAAAACTAATAATGGTTCTCTACTTAAAACTTCCATAAGCCCAGAGTAGAGCCTGCCCAGCTTCCTTCCTTCCTTCTGCAAATGCTGCCAAGCTCCCTAGACAATCTGCCTGCAGATGACTATAACCTAAAGGAAAGCTAGCTTGTTAATTTCACCTATGCACCTAGACAAAGGCTAGTATCACGTCTCTATCTCTGTAAAAATAAGGGCCTGCTGAGGAAAGAGGCTTCCACAAGAGCAGAAGAAACCCATTTGCACACACATTAGTCAGGACCTGAAACACATTAAGAACTGCCAAGAATTTGAGGAAAAACCAACAACATAAAACAGAAGGAATAATAGGAACAAATGGGGCAACTAGCCCTTTAGTAAACAAATAACTCAGAAAAAAAAGGGAACTTCTTAAAAATTCTAATTATTCTCACAATGATTCAAGAGGCTACTTTTAAGAACTAGGCCCAGTTAAAGATGGCTGACTAAGCACATCCTTGTAGCTTATATCTCCCAGGAAACGCCACTAAATGAGACTAGAGAAGCAAAGTAAACAAACAAGGGCTACATCCAGAAAGAGAAAGAGAGACAGAGACAGACATACGGGCACACCAAGAGAGAATGCACGAAATCTGGGGAAAATCTAAAGCTGACAGATGAATCATAACCAATGGAACCAGGGAAAGAAAGGCCCAGGGTATAATAAGCGTAGAGGAAGATACAGTTAAATGGAGTATCGGGCTGCCCTGCAAAATCTCAGATAAGTTCTGTACCCAATATTCAGATACCCATGAGGACATAAAGTTAAGACAGAAGGCTGAAATCAGAGTCACTAAAAATCTATAGACCGAAGGTCAAACACAAGCCCACTTCCACCTTGTGCCACCCAAGTAGCCAGACATTATCTCACAGGACAGGAGAGATTTAGCATCTCAGAGAAAAGCAATGGATTCTCGGAGCTCCCGTCGTGGCTCAGTGGTTGACGAATCCGACTAGCAACCATGAGGTTGCGGGTTCGATCCCTGGCCTCGCTCAGTGGGTTGAGAATCCAGCGTTGCTGTGAGCTGTGCTGTAGGTTGTAGGCTCAGCTCGGATCCTGTGTTGCTGTGGCTCTGGTGAAGACTGGCGGCCACAGCTCTGAATTGACCCCTAGCCTGGGAACCTCCATATGCCGAGGGGGGCAGCCCAAGAAAAGACAGAAAGACCAAAAAAAAAAAAAAAAAAGAAAGAAGAAGAGCAGAATGCTATGGAAAAAAACAATTAAACAAATAACAGCTCTAGAGTTCCCATTTGTAGCTCAGCAGTAACGAATCCGACTAGGATGCATGGGTTCAATTCCTGGCCTCATCCAGTGTTGCAGTAGTGTAGGTCACAGACACGGCTCGGATCTGACATTGCTGTGGCTGGGGTGTAGGCCAGCAGCTGTAGCTCCAATTGGACCCCTAGGCTGGGAACCTCCATATGCTATAGGTGTGGCCCTAAAAAGCAGAAAAGAAACAAACAAAAAATAGTTCTATGTGTTTAAACGCATAACTGACAAAATAAAAATTTCAATAGAAGATAAAGCCAAGGGAATAGCCCTGAAAAGGAACAAAAAGAAAAAGAAATGGAAAACTATTTACTATAAGCCAAGGAATTTAACAGTATTACGTTTGCTTCTCTAGCTCAAGTCAAATGGACTCCGTTTTCCAGACTCTACGGATTGTGTAAAACTATATCACATTTTAAAAGACAAAAAATAAAAATAAAAAATAAAATAAAGAGCAAAGGAGTTCCCGTCATGGCGCAGCAGAAACGAATCTGACTAGCAACCATGAGATTGCGGGTTCGGTCCCTGGCCTCATTCAGCGGGTTAAGGATCCGGCGTTGCCGTGAGCTGTAGTGTAGGTCGAAGACCCGGCTCGGATCTGGTGCTGCTGTGGCTGTGGTGTAGGCCGGCGGCTACAGCTCCGATCCGACCCCCTAACCTGGGAACCTCCATATGTGGTGGGTGCAGTCCTAGAAAAGACAAAAGACAAAAAAATAAAAATAAAAAATAAAAAAAACTATACCACATTTTAATTGCTTCCCTTTTTTTTTTGGTCTTTTTTTTTTTAGGGCCACACCCACGGCATATGAAGGGTTCCAGGCTAGGGGTCCAGTCAGAACTGTAGCCACCGGCCTACACCACAGCCACAGCAACACGGGATCCGAGCTGTGTCTGCGACCTACACCGCAGCTCACGGCAATTCGAGATCCTTAACCCACTGAGCGAGGCCAAAGATCAAACCTGCATCCTCATGAACACCAGTCAGCTTCGATTCCGCTGAGCCACATCGGGAACTCCCCTCATCGCTTCCTATTTAGACGTGGCTTCCTTGTGTTAACTTTTCCCCCTTGAATTTTTTAAGACTTTTCTGTGGAGGAGGTGGGGAGGCCCTATGGACTCGAACGAGTTTTGGAAATAGGAGAAAAAAGAAACTCAAAAGAAGCCAAGTTTGTAAAGTCTACAGAAGTGAGCAGAGGACAAAAAAATGTATTAAAAGGGAATAACCAGTGGTAACAGTCAACCGGGAAACATGGAGCAGGTTCGGAGGTGAGCTCCCCGAGAGGCCGAGGAAGCAGTCAAGGAGGAGAGCCTTCGCCACAGGTGTTGCACACAGGACCACCCCCCAGAAGCTGTCAAAACGCCAAGGCAGCTGACACACCCTTCAGTATCGACAACACAGCCCCACAGCTCTTCAAAAGCAAAATTAGGTAGCTACCTGACAAAGAACTGGCCAGGCTTCCTCTCCGTAACTTGCAGTCATCCTGACTAAGCTGTCGCTGAAGTCTCGCCTTGCCAGTGGATGAAACTATGTCGGGATTACTGAGCTTCCTGAAGAGCAGGGGGCTGAGTCCGGCTACCACATCCTGCAAAGAGAAAACAGCAAAAGCTAAGTCTTTCACGTCTCTTCTGAAAGTGTAAGGACTTTAATTAAACATCTCTGTAACACTCATTACAGTTAAAACGTGCCCGCATTGTATGTATTTCCTGTTTAACAGCTAAAGCTAGAAACCTACTTCTTAGGAAGAGCTCTGCGGGTAGGCAGGGAGTGCTGTGGGACACTCACCATAAAATGCCACAGCCAAAACAGCTGGTGAGATGTACAAGGTGACACAAGAGGGTATTCTGACAGGATGTGTTATTCATGATAAGTACGTATCTACAGATTTTTATTTATTTATTTATTGCTTTTTAGGGCCTCACTTGTGGCCTGTAGAAATTCCCAGGCTAGGGGTCAAATCAGAGCTACAGCTACCAGCCTACACCACAGCCACAGCACTACGGGATCTGAGCTGCGTCTGTCACCTACACCACAGCTCACAGCAACGTCAGATGCTTAACCCACTGAGCAAGGCCAGGGAGCAAACCCATGTCCTCGTGGATACTAGTCAGACTGTTTCCAAGCCACCACAGTGGGAACTCCCGACTGATGTTCATTTATTTGATTTTCTCCTTTTATTCACATTCTTCCTACATTCAGTAAAGAAAAGCATATTTTAGCTCCTCAAAAATCACAAATAATAGGCATACCTTTCCCTATTATACAAAGTTAGAAATACTTCTAACATTCAATTAAGGCTAAAATAAAACTAACAGCTTTCTTTATATGTCTATAATAGGAGCTAAATACACGTTTCCCAATGAAAAAGTATAATAGCACAATGGAGAAAATACAGATAATACGAAGCACTGACAGTGTCTCCCCTTTGTCTTTACTTTAGTCTAGCCCATCCCGACTCATCCCAAAGTCATTTCCTCCTCGGTAAGCATCATCAAGATGCAAACTTGGCTATTGCTTGTTTGTTTGTTTTGAGGGCTGAACCCCAGGCATACAGAAGTTCCCAGGCTAGGGGTCAAGTCTGAGCTGCAGCTGCCGGCCACGCCACAGCCACAGCCACGCCAGGCCCGAGCCACATCTACAGTCTACACCACTGCTCACCGCAAAGCTGGATACTTAACCCGCTGAGCGAAGCCAGGGATCAAACCCGTGTCATCACAGACACTGGTTCGGCTTGTTACAGGTGAGCCACAAAAGGAACTCCCAAGATGCGAACACTTTGATACAAACACCCAGATAATTAGAAGCATTAAATGAGAAAATACGTTGAAGAAAAATAAGGTAAATGAAGTCTATTTTGTGTATTTCAATGAAGGAAGCTACAACAAAGATGAGCAGCACATCAAAGAGACCTGGACAGTACAAAGAAAAAATGAGAAGCATAAGGAGAAATAACTAAAATGAAACCTGCTATCTGCCATTTGAAAAAAAGAGACCCAAGCAACTGGTATCACAGGAACACGAAAAGCCACAGAGGGGAGAATAAATGGAAAAATGCCAGAGTTCCCATCATGGCTCAGCAGTAATGAACCCAGCTAGTATCCATGAGGACATGGGTTTGATCCCTGGCCTCTCTCAGTGGCTTAAGGATCCAGCATTGCCATGAGCTGTGGTGTAGGTCACAGACGTGGCTCAGATCCTGTGTCGCTGTGGCTGTGGTGTAGGCTGGTAGCTATGGCTCTGATTTGACCCCTAGCCTGGGACCCTCCGTATGCAGTGGCTGTGGCCCTAAAAAGACAGCCCCCCCCTAAAAAAAAACAAAAACAAAAAAAACAGAAAGAAAGAAAAATGCCTACCTCCTTGAGAAATTATTTTTTACGAGACCCTCTAGGTTCATATACTATGACTGGTTCACACATAGCAGAGTACAATACTGATGGGTGGTGGCTTATCCAGAATGTAACTTACAAATGCCTGAGGATAAGGAGAGTAAATTTGATTAAAAAAATAAATAAATAACTGCAAAGGTAGTAAACGAATAAAAGGATAAAGGGGCACTGTGCCATGAAAGCAACCGACATGTCCAGGCAGTTGTTAAGGGAGCTCGGGGAGAAAGGGAACTAGAAGCCACAGTTAATGCAAAAAGAGGAGGCAGCCAGGGAACAGCTCATATTCAAGAATGAAATCGTACCTGCGCATCAAGGAGAACTAATGTCAAAACCAGGCACTAATGCTGGTAACCCACCAAATACGGGTGGCCATTCACAGAAGCGACACCCCAGCAAGAAGCTTTGGGTGAAGGGGAGTGAGGAGGTCTTGTAGGATATCAGGAATACTCTATAGGAGGGCAATCTGGAGGGAAACATCCCAAAACAGCTTACAAATGAGCTACATGACAGAGCCAGCATCTGGATGCCTGCCACCCTATACGGACAATTAACCTTAGCCATAAAAGGAGCAACAGCCAACAGACGACTAGATCAGCACCAATTAAAACAGAGCCAAATCCTTATCAATCTCCCTATTCCCTATCACAACATACCAAAGAAAAGAAGTCGGAAAAGGGAGGAAAGGGAAATGGATGCAGATCATGCCCCCTTCTCTCTGCTTTGTTGGGGTTTTGTTGTTGGTTTTTTTGGCCCCAACCACGGCATGCGGAAGTTCCTGGGCCAGGGATCAAACCAGCACCACAGCAGCAGCCTGAGCCCCTGCAGTGACAACACCAGATCCTTAACCCATTGAGCCACATAAGAACTCCAGATCATGCCCCTTCTTATTCCATGTCTCTCCTGTCAAAACTTTGTAAAGGGAAGGAAATACAAATTAAATTGGAAATGAAATTTAACTTTTAAGCGAGGACGTCTTTTTTACTTTTACTGAGGTATATTCTTCATTTCAGAAAAGTACATATAGCTAAGCATATAACTCAATGAGTTTTCCTGAGTTAAACATATCCATGTAACCAGCATCAAAATTTAAAAAAAAAAAACAAAAAAAGACATAACCGTGACGCAACTCCCAGAAAGCCCCTGTGCGCCCCTAGTCACTCCTCTCTCCTCCAGGGTAACGACTGTCCGGGATGCCAAAGGAATAGATTATATGTGGAGTCACTCTGCATGGACTGCTGTGTGTCTTGCTTCTTTTGCTCAGCTAGACTGGACTTTTTTTAGGGCCACACCTGGGGCATATGGAGGTTCCCAGGCTAGGGGTCAGACTGGAGCTGCAACTGCCAGCCTATACCACAGCCACAGCAATGCCAGATGCAAGCCACATCTGAGACCTATGCCTCAGCTTGCAGCAACACGGATTCTTTAACCCACTGAGCGAGGCCAGGGATCAAGCCTGCATCCTCATGGATACTAGCCAGGTTCTTAACCCACTGAGCCGCTTTTAATTTTATTTAGTTATTTATTTTGGCTGCACCCATGGCATGTGGAAGTTCCTAGGCAAGGGATCAAACCCGAGCCAGCAGTGACAATGCTGAATCCTTAACCACTCGGCCACCAGGGAACTCCTAGACTGGACTTTTTAAAACAACAGAACACTATTGAATTGACCAAAGAATTCACTGAAAGACAAAAGAATGAAGTAAATAAGACAAAATCACATAGAATCCAAGCAAGAAAGAAAAAGGGCATGGGAAGAGGAACTTCCTTTCCAACTTTCAAACTTTTTTTTTTTTTTTTGCCTTTTTAGGGCTGCCCTCGCAGCACATGGAAGTTCCCAGGCCAGGGGGTGCATCAGAGCTGCAGCCTACACCACAGCCACAGCAACAGGGATCCAAGCCACATCTGTGACCTACACCACAGCTCATAACAACGCCAGATCCTTAACCCACTGAGCGAGGCCAGGGATTGAACTCGCATCTTCTGGGACACTAGTCGGGTTCGTTCCCGCTTAGCCACGACAGGAACTCCAAAACTAACCTCACTTCTTACAGTTCTCTAGTTACCACTTATAGTCACCTACAAGGTCCAGCCAAACTGCATGTTCTCAGGTTCAGTGGGATACCACTGTACCCTGAGAATAAGCTCTTCTTCCCTTCTGCCTAAACTGGATCAAATTTCTGTCTGGTTTCTATCATTTCTAGAACCAAATGATTCTTCGGTAAAATAAGGAGTTAAGGAGGAGAAGGAGACCAGGCTGACTTCCAGATTTCCGGCTTGGGTGCTGTGCTCGTTAAGCCAGAGAATGTAGCAGAAACACGCTTACAAATAACACACTATTACGGCAGTATGAGCATAACTAAAAATTACAGTACTTTTCCAATAACTATTAGGGGAACTATAAACGTTTAACATGAAAGAAAGAAAAACAAAGGAGACACGAATAACTCTCTTCAACTCCATGAGGTTTTATCCCCCCTGCTACAGGAGAGTAAAGTCTTACTTCAAAAGCCAGAACTGGAACAACTGGATAAAACAAACAGAAGGAGGAGTTCCTGTCATGGCGCAGCAGAAACAAATCCAACCAGGAACCATGAGGTTCCGGGTTCAATCCCTGGCCTCGCTCCGTGGGTTAAGGATCTGGCGTTGCCATGAGCTGTGGTGTAGGTTGCAGACGCGGCTCGGATCTGGCATTGCTGTGGTGTAGGCCAGCAGCTGTGGCTTCGATTAGACCCCTAGACTGGGAACCTCCATTTGCCATGGGGGCAGCCCTCAAAAGACAGGGAAAAAAAAAAAAAAAAGATGAAAGAAAAACAAACAGAAGGAGAAGTAGGTTTGATTATAGGAAGACCTAACACTAAATAGGCCATCTTATGGCCAACAAACACATGAAAAAATGCTCAACATCGCTGATTATAAGAGAAATGCAAATCAAAACTACCATGAGATATCACCTCACACCAGTCAGAATGGCCATCATTAATAAATCCAAAAATAACAAGTGCTGGAGGGGCTGTGGAGAAAAGGGAACCCTCCTACACTGTTGGTGGGAATGTAAACTGGTACAGCCACTATGGAGAACAGTTTGGAGATACCTTAGAAATCTACACATAGAACTTCCATATGACCCCACAATCCCACTCTTGGGCATCTATCCGGACAAAACTCTACTTAAAAGAGACACGTGCACCCGCATGTTCATTGCAGCACTATTCACAATAGCCAGGACATGGAAACAACCCAAATGTCCATCGACAGATGATTGGATTCGGAAGATGTGGTATATGTACACAATGGAATACTACTCAGCCATAAAAAAAGAATGACATCATGCCATTTGCAGCAACATGGATGGAACTAGAGACTCTCATGCTGAGTGAAATGAGCCAGAAAGACAAAGACAAATACCATATGATATCACTTATAGCTGGAATCTAATATCCAGCACAAATGAACATCTCCTCAGAAAAGAAAATCATGGACTTGGAGAAGAGACGTGTGGCTGCCTGATGGGAGGGGGAGGGAGTGGGAGGGATCAGGAGCTTGGGCTTATCGGACACAACTTAGAATAGATTTACAAGGAGATCCTGCTGAATAGCATTGAGAACTTTGTCTAGATACTCATGTTGCAACAGAAGAAAGGGTGGGGGAAAAAAATGTAATTGTAATGTATACATGTAAGGATAACCTGACCCCCTTGCTGTACAGTGGGAAAATTTTAAAAATTATAAAAAAAAATAAAATAAAATAAATAGGCCATCTTAAAAGGAATGGACTGTGCCCATAGAAATAAGGTAAAAATCGGCCTCAAAATGTGGTCCCCAGACCAGAAGCAGCAGAACCACCTGTGAACTTGTTAGAAACGCACATTCTCAGGCCTCACCCTAGATCTCCTAAATCAGAAATTCTGGGCGAGGGGGCCAGCAATCTCTGTTTTAACAAGCCCTCTAAGTGACTGTGAAGCACACTAAAGTTTGAGAACCACCAGACTAAATAAAATACCTTTAATATAATGCCCTGACACAGAGGTGAGTGGATCAATTGTGAGGACTGTGTCACAAATTATTGAAATTGATTTAAAGTACTCAAGTTTGCAATTGGTTTACTTTCTTAATTAATGAAAGTAGGTTCTTGGTAAAAACTACAATAAAGTCAGTTCACGTACAACACTCTTGCTTTTTGCTTTTTAGGGCCGCATGTGCAACATATGGAAGTTCTCAGGCTGGGGGTCCAATCGGAGCTGTGGCCGGCCTATGCCACAGCCCCAGCAACATGGGATCCGAATTGAGTCTGTGACCTACACCACGACTCACCACAATGCCCAATCCTTAACCCACTAAGTGAAGCCAGGGATCGAACCTGCATCCTCCTGGATACTAGTTGGGTTTGTTACCGTTGAGCCACAATGGGAACTCCACAACATTCTTTCCTAAGTGAGATTTTTTTTTTTAAAGCAGAATTACAGCTTACATGACAGGAATTACACATAACCTGTATTTATCTATTGTAGCAACACTGTAATAATATCTAACATATGACATGTAAATTTCAACTATTAAAAAAAAGTTGAAAATTGACTACAAAATCTCTACATACGCCTTCCAATTCTAAGAGCTTATAGCTCTCTTCTAATTCAGCGCTGTGGCTTTTCCCTCTCTTGGTCAGAACCATTCATCTCCCTCCTCCACAAGGCCCAAGCAAATCGCGGGCTCACTCCAGCCCCAAGGTTAGTGCTGTGCTTATACTTATCATGCTGTTAAGGACAGGATTAGAAGTAAAGGACTCACGGCTGAAAACAGAAGTCTACACTCTAAAAACCTGTCCATCAAGCTAAAAACCAGGCCTCTCAAGAAAAGCTGTCTTATCCTATATGACTGGTAATCCAATAGATGAAAAAAATTCCATAACCTATGGAAGGCTTTTCCTGACCTACCCTGCCAAGAGTCAAACTCGGGTGCCACACTAATCAAAGTGCATTCTCTCAAGCCCTATCAAAAAGCTTTTGCTTGGAGTTCCCCTGTGGCACAGCTTGGGTAGCTGCTGTGGTACAGGTTCGATCCCTAGCCAGGGAACTTCCACATGCCACAGGGGCAGCAAGAAAATTAAAAAAAAAAAAAATTTGAACCTTGACCATGCCTTAAATATATTAAAGACAACATATACAAAAATTAACTCCAAATAGATCATGAGTCTAACTACAAAACCTAAAAGTATAAAATTTCATGGAGTTCCCTGGTGGCCTAGCAGTTAAGGATCCAGGACTGTCACTGCTATGGCTCAGGTCACTGCTGTGGCACAGGTCTGAGCCCTTCTGCATGCCACGGGCACAGCCAAAAAAAGTATAAAACTTCAGGAGTTCCCGTCACGGCACAGCAGAAACGAATCCAACTGGGAACCATGAGGTTGAGGGTTCAATCCCTGGTCTCGCTCAATGGATTAAGGATCCGGCATTGCCGTGAGCTGTGGTGTATGTCACAAACTTGGCTCGGATCTGGTGTTGCTGTGGCTGTGGCACAGGCTGGCAACCTCAGCACCGATTAGACCCCTAGCCCGGGAACCTCCATATGCCACGGGTGTGGCCCTAAAAAGACAAAAGACAAAAAAAAAGTATAAAACTTCAGATGAAAATACAAGAGCAAATTTTTATAATTTTAGTTAGATAAGAGACAAAGCACAAGTTTTAAAAAAGCAAATTTCTAAATTAGACTTCATCAAACTTAAAAACAACTACTCTATAAAAGATACTATTGGAGTTCCCGTCGTGGCTCAGGGGTTAACAAACCCAACTAGTATCCATGAGGATGAGGGTTCAATCCCTGGCCTTGCTCAGTGGGTTAAGGATCTGTAAACTGCAGTGTAGGTCATAGACATAGCTTGGATCCCGAGTTGCCGAGCTGTGGTGTAGGCCGGCAGCTACAGCTCCCATTCAACTCCTAGCCTGGGAACCTCCATATGCCATGAGAGTGGCCTTAAAAAAAAAAAAAATACTGTTAAAAAATGAAAACAAATCACACAAGAGGAAAAATACTTGCATATCACATCTGTGAAAGGACTGCATTCAATATACATAAAGATCTTTCCCAATTCAATAAGAAAACACAGAAGCCAATAAAAACACATGAACCAAAAAACCCCTGAACAAACATTTCAGCAAAGAGGAGGCAAACAGCGCAAATGAGCATGGCCATCCTCGACCTCACTTACCGTCAGGGCAACAAACACCACAATCAAGTGCAAGGCAACACCAGCAGAATGGTAAGGTACACAGCTCAAGCTAACATTCCACCTCAGAAACATTGAAAAACGAGCAGAAACTGTCAGAATCACCTTTGTCAGACTCTGGAAAACAGTCAAAGGTTTACAGCAAAAAAGAGAATGCTGAATCTTGGAGTTCTTGCCGTGGCACAATGAATTAAGAATCAGACTGGAGTAGCTCAGGTCACTGAGGAGGTGTAGGTTTGAGGCCCAGCCCAGCCCAGCGCAGTGGGTTAAAGGATCCACAGCTGGGATTCAATTCCTGGCCTGGGAACTTCCACGTGCCACAGGCGCAGCATTAAAAAAAGGGAGAAAGACTGAGAGCTTAAGGGAGTTCCCTGGTGGCACAGCAGGTTAATGATCCAGCATTGTCACTGTTCTGGCTTGGGTCACTACTGTGGTACGGGTTCAATCCCTAGCCCAGGAACTCTTGCATGCTACGGTCATGGCCAAAAAAAATAAGTCACCAGGAAAGAAAGCTTTGTGGCATTTTACCTGCCCTTGCCCTACTCACTCCTTGATGTGGAGGCAGACTTGAAGACATCCGCTGGTGTCCAGTGTGGGACCCTGGTCCCTGTTACAGAAGCAGTAGAATAAACCTTATTTGCAAATTACTGTCTATGTCTGTTCTAACTTGTCTAGGGGCTACTAAAGGACTGCCGTAAGGCACTCCTTTCTATCTCACCGAACTCAGGAGCGATTGGAGATGGAAAAGCAGTAAGCACTGCGTAAACGTGCTGTAAGGCGATCCAAACACCCACAGCCACTGAGGCAAAAGATTACCAGTGAGACACTCAACAGACTGCCTGAGGTCTGGGAGGCAAGGGAGAGGTTTCTTGGAAGATTAGGGCAGTCAAAACACCTGTGTATAGACGTAATTGAGAAAGGCTACAACAAAAACGTATGCTGGGGAAGACCTGAAAGGATTTTAAGCTTTAAACTTTCAGCCACTGATCCCTAGACTCAGTACAAGTCTCGTTAAGGGTGGAAGGAGGGCACAAAGTCTACCTGCAAAGACTGGGAGATGTGTCTGTGTGTCTGTTTGTTTGTTTAGCTCCTGGTAATCTAGGAAATCTTCACCAAAACATAAGCTAAGGAACAGAGGCTTCAGTACCACACACAGTAAGAAGTAGTTTCCCCCTAAAAGGCTGGGAAAACTCACTAGGTAAATGGACAACTACAGCCTTCAATAATCAAAAAACAGCAAACCCTGGGGAAAAAGGAAAAGCTATGTTCTAGAATTACCAATATTCAAACATCTACTTTTCACAAACAAATAAAATTCAAAAAATCACAAGACACAGAAATAAGAAAGTACAGCCCACTCAAAGAATCCAAACATGTTAATAGAGGAAGGCCAACACTGGACTTAGCAGTAAACTTAAATCCATTGTCTTAAGTATGCTCATATCAGTAAAGGAAAACATGGACCAAGAATTAAAGAAAGTCAAGAAACGCATGAACAAAATAAGATTATCAACAAAAGGACAGAAATTATAAGGAGGAACCAAACAGAAATTCTGGAGATAAAAAGACCAACACGTAAATTTAAAAACTCAGTAGGGGGTTCAATAGCAGATTTGAGCAGGCAAAGACAGAATCAGCAATCTTGAAGACAAGACAATTAAAACCATACAGTCTAGGAGTTCCCACTGTGGTGCAGTGTGTTAAGAATCCAACTGCAGTGGTTCGGGTCTCCACAGAGGCCTGGGTTCAATCCCTGGCCCAGTACAGTGGGTTAAAGGGCCCAGCATTGCTGTGGTGTAGGTCACAGCTGAAGCTCAGATTTAATCCCTGGCCCAACTGCTACAGGTGCAACCATTTAAAAAAAAACTATACAGGAGTTCCCATCGTGGCACAGTGGTTAATGAATCCGACTAGGAACCATGAGGTTGCGGGTTGGGTCCCTGGCCTTGTTCAGTGGGTTAAGGATCCGGCGTTGCCGTGAGCTGTGGTGTAGGTTGCATGCACGGCTCGGATCCCGTGTTGCTGTGGCTCTGGTGTAGGCCAGTGGCTACAGCTCCGATTTGACCCCTAGCCTGGGAACCTCCATATGCCTCGGGAGCGGCCCAAGAAATAGCAAAAAAGACAAAAAAAAAGCAACCTATACAGCCTGAGGAGCAGAAAAAAAGAATAAAGAAAAGTGAAAAGTCTAAGGGACCAGGGTAACATCTTCAAAAGAAACAATATACACATTATCCCAGAAGGAAAAGAGAAGGAGAAAGGAAGGATATCTGACTACTGGCTGAAGACTTCCTGCTGTGGCACAACGAGATTGGTGGTGTTTCTGAAGTGCTGGGATACAGGTTTGATCCCTGACCCAGCATAGTGGGTTAAAGGATCCAGCACTGCCAAAACTGTGAGGCACAGGTCGCAGCTGTGGCTCAGATCTGATCTGATCCCTGGCCCAGGGAATTTCATATGCTGCAAAGCAGCCAAAAAAGAAAAAAGAAAAAAAAAATCAAAAGCATTAAAAAAAAATTCAAACTTCTTTAAAAAAAAAAAAAAGAATGGCTGAAAACATCCCAAATTTGATGAAAGACATGAAACTACATGTTCAAGAAGCTCAATGAACTTTAAGTAGGTTAAACTCAAAGCCATACACATCTAGACATATCATAACCAAACTGTCAAAGCCAACAACAAAGAGAAAATACTCGAAACAGTAAAAGATAATACTCATCATATACAGGGATCCCGAATCAGACGAGCACCACATTTGCATTAGCAATATGGAGTCCGGAATATATAGACACAAGTATATTCACACATAAATACATATTCACTCTTTTTCCAATTCTTTTCCATTATAGGGTATTACAAGATATTGAATACAGTCTCCTAAGCTAGACAATATGACCTTGAATCACTTTGCTATGTACCAGAAACTAACACAACACTGTAAACCAACTATACGTCAATTTTTAAAAAAACTAGAGAGAGAGAGTTCCCATTATGGCACAGCAGAAACAAATCTGACTAATAACACGAGGATACAGTTTCGATCCCTGGGCTTGATCCCTGGCCTCACTCAGTGGTGTAGGTCACAGACAAGGCTCGGATCTTACGATGCTGTGCCTATGAGTGTAGGCCAGCATCTGCAGCTCCAACTGACCCCTAGCCTGGGAACCTCCATACGCCAATTTGAAATAAATAAATAAATATCAACATGGTGATTAGCAGTAAATATGTAGTCATTTAAAGAATTATAAATACATGTAAATTAAAAGAGAAAGAATATATATATATATATATTTTTTTTTTTTGGTCTTTTGTTGTTGTTGTTGTTGCTATTTCTTGGGCCGCTCCCGCGGCATATGGAGGGTTCCCAGGGTAGGGGTCGAATCGGAGCTGTAGCCACCTGCTAAAAGAGAAAGAATATAGCATACAAAGCTATATAATCTGACAGTGTAGATACAGGTCAACCACAAAATGAGGAGGAAGGTGAAAATGGCATATACAAAAAATATTTTTTAACAGTTTTCGTTAATCACTGGTGGTAATACAGTTAACATATGATGAAGCAAACTAGTAATTCTTGGATATTCTCATTTTATCATCCCCTGAGTCTTTAGGAACATGACTCCTGCTATGAAAGAGAGGAGACACTAAAGTAACATATGGGAGATTAAGTTTTTAAAAATTCTGTAGTCCTTTGTAAATATCACTGTCAACTGCCAAGGTAGTTGTATTTGTTTGTTTGTTTGTTTTGTGTTTTTAGGGCCGCACCCGAGGCACATGGAGGTTCCCAGGCTAGGGGTCTAATTGGAGCTGTAGCTACCGGCCTACATCACAGCCACAGTAAATCGAGATCCGAGCCACGTCTGCAACCTACACCACAGCTCACCGCAACGCCAGGTCCTTAACCCACTAAGCAAGGCCAGGGATCAAACCACGACCTCATGGTTCCTAGTCGGATTCATTAACCACTGAGCCACAACGGCAACTCCAAAACCAGGAATTCTCAAAGAAACAGGCAATTCCAGGTCTAAGGTGGAAAATGAGCCTGGAATAGGGTGACAAGAGAGATAGCAAGAAAACTGTCAGAACTATTAGGATCAGATCAAAAAGACTAAGGAACTGGGAATTCCCATTGTGGCTCAGCAGAAACAAATGCAACTGGTATCCATGAGGATGCTGGTTCAATCCCTGTCCTCACTCAGTGGGTAAAGGATGCAGCATTGCCATGAGCTGTGGTGTAGGTCGCAGACATGGCTCAGATCCCGAGCTGCTGTGGCCGTGGTGCAGGCCGGCAGCTGCAGCTCAGATTCAACCCCTGGCCTGGGAAATTCTATAAGTCATTGGTGTGGCCCTTAAAAAAAAGCAAAATTAAAAATTTAAAAAAAAACTAAGGAACCAATTTAAAGAAGCTTTTCCCAGAAAACAAGAGGACAATTTGAGCTTCAATAAGCACTTAAAAAAAAAAAGCACCAAACACCAAAATGGGTTGATAGCCATCAAACACCTTTATTAAATGCATGACTTCACACTGATAACTCAGAGCTCCTGTCATGGCTCAGTGGTAATGAACCTAATATTCAGGAAGACACGGGTTCAATCCCTCGCCTCGTTCAGTGGGTTAAGGATCCAGGGTTGCCATGAGCTATAATGTAGGTCAAAGACACGGCTCAGATCCCGAGTTGCTGTGGCTGTGGTGTAGGCTGACAGCTACAACTACAATTCAACCCCTCGTCTAGGAACTTCTATATGCCACAGGTGTGGCCCCAAAAAAGAGACAGGAAAAAAAAAAAACTAAAAAACTCTGAGTTCCCCTTGTGGACAGTCAAATGAATCTGACTAGTATCCATGAGGATGTAGGTTCAATCCCTGGCCTCGTTCGGTAGGTTGGGGATCCAGCATTGCAGTGGGCTGTGGTATGGGTCATAGAATCAGCTTGGATCCCCGAATGCTGTGGCTGTGGTGTAGGCTGGTGGTTGTAGCTGCAATTCAACCCCTAGACCGGGAACTTCCATGTGCCACAGGTGCGGTCCTAAAAAAAAGCAAATAATAAATAAATAAAATAACTGATCACCATCTGACGATGACAGGGAATCAATTTATTACCTTAAAAACTAGGTAAATAAAAGGGCTTTCTTACACTAAACTATACCACTGGAAACCAAATTGTTGATGAGGAGAAGCATCGCCTTAAAATGTTATGCCACCTAATAAATGAAAACAAAATGAAAGAATTACATCACTGCTTCGCAATCCCAATCAGTGAGTCTCAGCACGGAGCATCCACAACAGCTACTATCAAAGAGCAAAAGCAGACATGTGCCTCCTGTTGAAAGAATGCATTACCACCATTAATCTTGCCAAAGGAACTGAACCTGAAGCTGATTAAGCCTCTGTATCCAGCTATGATTTGCAAGAAATACAAAGGACATAAAACACTTTGAAATGCACCATGACTATGCAATCCAGACTGTGGAAAACTCTATACGTCAAATGCCCCAAGGTTTTTCAACATGTAAATTTTATTTTTTTAATGTTCTTTAATTAAAGTATAGTTGATTTACAATGCTGTGCCAATTTCTGCTATACAGCAAAGTGACTCAGTTATACATACATATATATATAAAATTTGGGTTTGTTTTTTTTTTGGCTTTTTAGGGCCACACCCGCGGCATATAGAGGTTCCCAGGCTAGGGGTCCACTCAGAGCTGTAGCTGCTGGCCTACACCGCAGCTACAGCAATGTGGGATCCAAGCCACATCTGTGACCTACACCACAGCTCCCGGCAACACCAGATCCTTAACTCACTGAGCAAGGCCAGGGATCAAACCCAGCGTCCTCATGGATGCCAGTCAGATTCGTTTCCGCTGAGCCACGATGGGAACGCCTCTATTCTTTTTTATAATCCTTTCCATCATGGTCTATCCCAGAAGACTGGACACAGTTAGTTCCTTGTGCTACACAGAAGGACCCCGCTGTTTATCCTCAACTCATAAATGTTAACGAAAAGCAAGAGATGGGAGGAAAGCCTACATATTAAAAGAGACAAACGAATCTAGGTTTTTCTTTTTCCTTTTTATGGCCGCACCTGCTAGGGGCCTTTCTCAGGCTAGGGATCGAATCAGAGCTGCAGCTGCTGGCCTACGCCATACCACAGCAATGCAGCATCTGAGCCACAGCTTGCGGCAGCACCGGATTCTTAACCCACTGAGCGAGGCCGGAGATGGAACCTGCATCCTTACCCAAATCTTATGCTGGGTTCTCAACCCCCTGAGCTGCAACGGGAACTCCACACATCTAGTTTTTAAAAATGGGCAAGATACCAAGCGACAAACTCTTAATAAAGACTGTAGATGTGTTAACCGTTAAATAAATCAATAAATTACTTACAAAGGACATTAAAAGCGGGCAAGATTTTTAATGAGACCCTACTGCAGAGCATGGGAAAACCTACTCAATAGTTTGTAATAACCCATATGGGAAAAAAGAAAGAATGGATATATTTACACATATGATTAATTCACTTTGCTGTACATCTGAAAATAATACATTATACACCAACTATATTCCAATGAAATTAAATTTTTTAAAATGAGCAAGACTGAACTGTAATGTCTTCGATACAAATTTATAGAGAAATATAAGGAAATGATTACTTAAGTAAGGAGAGCGATTACTTCTGGAGGGAGGGAGGGGACTGGAACTGGAACGGGGCCCAGGGAGAGGAGTTTTGAGAACGGCCGGCAAAATTCTTTTTCTTTCACCTGGGTAACGGTTATGAGGGTGTTTCATCTTATAATAATTCGTTGAACTATACGCTTGTTTTTATTGCCTTTCTACTTATCATATTTTACAATAAACAAGTTAAATAGGAAAAAAGGAGTAAAGAAAGAAAAACTGCAAAACTAGGGGTCTGCTACAAAAGTAGGGGAATATTTTGCTACACATAAAAATACCACAGTGACAAAGAATAAAAACATAGAACAGGAGTTCCCGTCGTGGCGCAGTGGTTAACGAATCCAACTAGGAACCATGAGGTTGCGGGTTCGGTCCCTGCCCTTGCTCAGTGGGTTGGGGGTCCGGCGTTGCCAGTGAGCTGTGGTGTAGGTCGCAGACACGGCTCGGATCCCTCGTTGCTGTGGGTCTGGCGTAGGCTGGCGGCTACAGCTCCGATTCAACCCCTAGCCTGGGAACCTCCATATGCCGCAGGAGTGGCCCAAGAAATGGCAAAAAGACAAAAAAAAAAAAAAAAACATAGAACAAACATTTAGGGAGGTCCAACTGAAAGTAGTCATTTAAAATCTTGATTTAACGGAGTTCCCGTTGTGGCGCAGTGGTTAACAAATCCGACTAGGAACCATGAGGTTGCGGGTTCAGGTCCCTGCCCTTGCTCAGTGGGTTAACGATCCGGCGTTGCCGTGAGCTGTGGTGTAGGTTGCAGACGTGGCTTGGATCCCGCGTTGCTGTGGCTCTGGCGTAGGCCGGTGGCTGCAGCTCCGATTCGACCCCTAGCCTGGGAACCTCCATATGCCGCGGGTGCGGCCCAAGAAATAGCAGCAACAACAACAAAGACAAAAAAAAATTAAAATAAATAAATAAATAAATAAAATAAAATCTTGATTTAACTACAAAAACAACACTGTAAAATAGACATTCTTATCTTCCTTCAAATTCAAACCTACTAAACTACTAAGAGAATTCAAACCTAGACCAAAGTATGCTTCTCCTCTGTAGTCTACTTAAATGACATTGATAAAGAACTCACATCAGTAAGAAAAGTAAAAATAGTCTATAATAAAAACATGAAAGCACATAAGTAAGGAAATCACAGAAAAAATTTTCAAAAAACCCCAATAAATCTACAAAGATTAACTTCACTAATAATCAAGGAAATGTATTTAAAGCATTGAGATGCCATCTAAACACAGCAAATTAACAAAAAGTAATAACCTGATAACACCAAGGGTTGGCAAGGACAGAGGGAAACATCCCGGGTCAAAGTACATATTGATACAATCACTGTAGAAAGTAATCTGGTAATAACATCCAGCAAGAGAAACTCTTGCATGTGTACACAAGGATATTTATACCTCTAATATGGAAAACGGAAGTAACCCAATTGTTTATATATTATACAAATTATTTATTCAAAAGAACGCTACAGGAGTTTCTGTCGTAGTTCAGCGGCAACGAGCCCAACTAGGATCCATGAGGATGCGAGTTTGATCCCTGGCCACTCAGTGGGTTAAGGATCCGGCGTTGCCATGAGCTGTGGTGTAGGTCACAGACACGACTCGGATCCCTCATTGCTGTGGCTCTAGCGTAGGCCGGTGGCTACAGCTCTGATTAGACCCCTAGCCTGGGAACCTCCATATGTCACAGGAGCAGCCCTAGAAAAGGCAAAAAGACGAGAAAAAAAAAAAAGGGGGTTTGCTGACTCATGACATAATTCTCATAATTCTCAAAAACAGTGTTGAGTAAAATAAGGTAAGAGAGCAAAAGGATATACATAATAACACACAATTTATATAAAATTTAAAAACAAATATTCCGGAGTTCCCATCATGGCTCAGAGGTTAGCAAACCCAGCTAAGCATCCATGAGGCCTTGGGTTTGATCCCTGGCCTCACTCAGTGGGTTAAGGATCTGGCGTTGCTGTGAGCTGTGCTGTAGGTCACAGACACGGCGACTTGGACCCTGAGTTGCCGTGGCTCTGGTGTAGGTCAGCGATTACAGCTGTGATTGGACCCCTAGCTTGGGAACCTCCATACGCCTTGGGTGTGGCCCTAAAAAGACAAAAAACAAAAAAAAACACAAATATTCCTACATCTTGCTTATGGATAAATATCTTTAGTAATGAATTTTTTTTCCACTAACGCAATAGTTTAATATACACCATCTTCAGAACAGTGATTTCCTCCTGGGGAAGAGAGAAGTTTTGCACAAAATCATAAAGCCAATGAAAGTACAGAAATATGAAATTAATCTTAATTCCCAATCTATAAACCCCAGTTTATCTCTCTAAAATAATTTGATAGTTAAAATGAAAGCATCTTCAACTTTTTTTTTTTTTGGCTGTGCTGGCAGCATACAAAAATTCCAAGGCCAACTCCGAACCATGCCACAGCAGCAACCCAAGCTTCAGCAGTGACAATGCCAGATCCTTACCCTGCTGAGCCAGCAGGGAACTCCAAAGCATCTTCAATGTTTTAAGAGCATAGGCTCTAGAGCCAAGGCTCTTTTGGGCTCTATCACTTACCACCTGGAGGACCTTGAAAAAGGACAACAGGATGCTTACATGCAAAAGCATGAAATTACTCTCATGTCACATTAGATACTAAAATTAGCTCAAAAAGGATAAAACACCTAAATATAAAGGCTAAAACCATTAAATGGGTAAAAAAAAAAAAATGAGTAAATGTTCATGGATTTAGCAATGGTTTCTTAGGTAAGAGAAATCACAAGCAACAAACCAAAAATATAGGTAAATTGTATTTCATCAAAAATTTTTAAATGTGTTCATCAAAGAAAGTGAAAGACAATCCACTGAATGGGAAAAAATATATGCAAATCATTCTGACAAGAATCCAGCATTCAGAATAAATACAGAACTGTTACAATTCAACAATAAACAACCCAATTTAAAAATTGGCAAAGGATTCTCTCCTAGGGATTCTCTCCCTGCCCCTTGATGGGAAAATCAGAACCTGTAGAATCTTATTTGCAATTGAAAGGAAAAAAAAGGGAAAGGGTTGGAATAGACATTTCTAGGAAGAAGATATGCAAATGGTCAACAACCAGATAAAAAGATGCTCAACATCATTAATCTACAGGGAAATGCAAATAAAAAACACAAAGAGATGTCATTTACATCCAGTAGAATGACCACATTTTTTTAAATTGGCAAATAACAAGTGTTAGCCAGGTAAGGGACAGCTGGAAGCCTGTAAATTGCCGGTGGGAATGTCAAAATGGTACACTCATTGTGGAAAACAGTTTGTCAATTCCTCAGTAAGTTCAACAGAGTATTATCATATGACCCAGCAATTCCACTCCTGTATACAGAAACAAAAAACTGAAAAACAAAACATGTTCATAGCAGCACTATCACAATCTCCAAAAGGTAGAAAGAACCCAAATGTCCATCAGTTGAATAAACAAAATGCTGTATATCCATATAATGGAATACTACTCAACCATGAAAAGGAATGATATATGATGATACACGCTACACTGTGAACAGATCTCAAAAACATGTACGAAAGAAGCCAGACATAAAAGGCCGCATATCTTACGATTTCATTTATATGAAATGTCCACAGTCCATAGAGACAGAAAATAGGTTAGCGGTTGCCAGGGACCAGGGGAAGGAGGAAATGGGGAGTGACTTCTGGAGTGATGAAAATGTTGTGGAATTAGGTGGTGGGGAAGGTTGTACATCCGAATGCACTGAATGTCACTAACTGTAAATTTTATGTTAAATGTATTTTACCATAATTTAAGAAGTCGAAGCATATATAGAGGTAGGCTTTCTAGGGCCATACTTCCTTCCAGAAGCCTACTAAAGTGAGAACAAGGAGTTCTCTTGTGGCACAGCCAATAAAGGATTGGGAGTCACTACTGCTGTGACAAGGGTTCAGTCCTTGGCCCAGAAACGTCCACATGCTGCAGGTGCAGTCAAAAATAAAATAAGGTAAGAAGAGCTAAAACCCAGTCACCTTCCTCTCTGGCTTCTCTGGGCTTCCTTGTGGCTGTTTTCCTCTTCCACAGGCTGGACTGACAAAGTGAGAAACTCCTACAGACAGCTCTCACCCGCCACCAGGACCTGAGAGAGCGGGGTCTGCCATGGACAGAGGAAAACAAGCTTTTCCAGATCTCCTAGGTCTTCCTGGGAAAAGGCCTTTACATGCATTCAAAACAGTGACTAACTACCCCAAACCCTGTGGGCCTCTAAAGAATGAAGGTTCTAGGTGATCTACACCCAAAATAAGAGGATTTCCAACACAGTCCTAGTGTGGACTGTGTCAGGGTTGGAGGGCTGTGGCAAAGACTAGCTGGATGACGACCAAACCTCCCCCCCCACCCCCTCCCCCACCCCCCGGGCACAACCGAAAAGACCTGCCCTCCAGCAGCTACGCTAGGCCTTGTGACTCAATTCTGGCAACGGAATAAGGCTAAGTGATTAGGCCATTTCCAGGTCTGGCCCATCAGCCACTCCCACAAGATCCCCCACTTGCCGCCTCAGGGGACCTTGGAAGCCCCGTGTAGAAAATGGTAGCGCTTCCTTTAGTCTGGGTCCTTTCAAATGTATTTGTTACAGCAACTAGTGTTCTTAGATAAAAAAGGCTACCAACATGAGAGCTAGTGATAAAATGTCCCTTTCTCTCACTGGTCAAAGGTAGGACTCAGATTCCCTGGGGTCATCTGGAAAAAATCATCTTGGTATCACCTCTTTGAAATAACTTAAAGACTTTTTCAAAATTAATACCAACAATTTGAAAGCTCTGTTGTCATTAAAGCATTCCTGCAGGCCTGTAATAGTCATGAAAATTAGAAGGTCTGACATTACGGTATTACCTCTGCTTTGATGAAATACAGGCAGAGAAACTATGTGGCTTGTTAATCTCCCAACAAATTAAAGGTTAAAGAATTTGTGCATCTGGTACTCAGGTTCACCCCAGGAAGTATTTTATTACATTAAAGTTGGTACAACTAAAATGCTATCACAGAATTTTAAAATGTGGTTTCCTTGGCCTGATTTTGCTCTTAATTACATTCTAAAACCTAGGGAGACTATAATATCGTCTAAGCCAGTTACTTAATAAAGAAAACCGTAAGTTTCCCTAAAGGGAAAAGCACCAACTAAAGCCATCTTTCCAAGCTGAACAAAGTAAAAGAACAGCTCAATAACACCAACACATCAAAGATCAAGCCCTATCTTTCTCGATTACATTTATTTCTAAAACCAGATGAGAACACAGAAAAATACGAACTCTATGCTCACACATTTAATGTATGCACCATAGAAATATGATAATTAACCATTATTGAGCACTGATTGTTATCAGGCTTTGTAAAAAGTACTTTACATGGATTAATTTATTAAGTTCTAACAACAACCCTATAAAATTGGGCATGATAGCATCTCCATCACACACATGTGGGATAATTACAGCTCAGAGAACTCAAGTAACATGCAACAGGTCACAGAGTTAGAATCTGAGGTCAGAATGACTTATTCACTACACCAACCCTTCTCATTCACTCAAGAAGTATTTATTTAGTACCTCCTATACACAATTCTAGAAGCTGGAGATATAGCAGTGAGGAAAAAAAGACCCAATTTCCTACCCTCATGAACCATATATTCTAATGTGTGAAAATGTCGATAAACAACAAATATGTGATAATAACAGGTGAATAAAGGACATGACTGAAAAGCGGGAAAGGGAATGACCAGTATTAGTTTAAAGACACTGAACAAGGAGTTCCCTGGTGGCCTAGTGGTTGACTCAATGTTGTCACTGCCCTGGCTCAGGTTCCATCCCTGGCCTGGGAACTTCTGTGTGCCACAGGCGCAGCCAAAAATAAAGAAGGCCTCTCTGAAGAGGTGATATCTGAACAGAGACCTGAATGGGACAGGACGCCAGCCATATGGATGCATCTGGAAAAAGAACACCTCGGTATAGAAGTCCTCGAAGGATCATTTTTAAAACGTCCTCACGCAGGAGCGCGCTTAACATACGTGGAGACCAGGAAGGCAGCCGATGTAACCAGAGCTCGGTGCCAAGAGGAATAGAAGAGAACGAGGTTGGCAAAGGCGAAAAGGTGGACCGTGCGTTATCTTACAGGGCAAAACTAGCACTTTGGATTTTGACGGATTGTGATGGAAAGCCACTGCAGGGTTTTGAGCAGGGGGTGACCAACTTTGATTTTAGCTTTAAAGGATGATTTCGATCTTGCTGTATGCAAATTATCATGGGTGCGGAGAGGAGGCAGAAGAACAGAAGCAGGAAGACAGGAGACAGTTATAATAAGCCATGAAAGATGACAAGCTAAGAGTTCCGACTGTGTCTCAGCAGGTTAAGAACCCAACATGGTCTCCATGAGGATGCGGTTCAATCCCTGGCCTCACTCAGTGGGTTAAGGATCCAGTGTTGCTGCAAGCCCAGGCAGAGGTTGAAGATGTGGGTCGGATCCAGTGTTGCTGCGGCTATGGCAGAGGCCTCAGCTGCAGCTCCGAACTGACCCCTAGCCTGGAACTTCCATATACCACAGGTGTGGTGGGAAAAAGAAAGAAAGATGACAAGCTAACATTAGGGCAGTGATGGAGCTAACGGCAAGGTTTCATGAAAGGCGAAATGTATCACCAATCACATCCAATGGGCTGAATGTGGAAAATGAAGTTAAGAAACCAATCAGGAGTTCCCATCACAGCACGGCAGAAACGAATCCGACTAGGAACCAAGAGGTTGTGGGTTCAATCCCTGGCCTTGATCAGTGGGTTAAGGATCTGGCGTTGCTGTGAGCTGTGGTGTAGGCCGGGAGCTGTAGCTCCGATTCAACCCCTAGCCTGGGAACCTCCACATGCTGCAGGTGTGGCCCTCAAAAGACAAAAGGCAAAAAAGAAAAAAAGAAAAAGAAAAGAATCAAGGCGTTCTCTGGTGGCCCAGCAGGTTGGGTTAAGGATATGGCATTATCACTGCAGCAGCCTGGGTCACCGCCATGGTGTGGGTTCAATTCCTGCCTGGCCTCAACACTACTACTACTGCTGAGACTACTACTGAGACTAACACTACTACTACTAATAAATATAATAGTAATAAATAAAAGCAACTGGTTGAGTGACATGAAGACTGGGTTTGGCCACTGGGCTTTGGCCAATGATGACCTTAACCTAAGTGTTTCAGAGGAACTATAGAGAATCAGCCTGATTGGAATGGGTTCAAAAGGAATGAAAGGAAAGGAAGTGAAAGAAGATATAGACAGCTCTTTCAAGCAGTTTTTTGTTTTGGTTTTTGCCTTTTCCAGGGCCACATCCACAGCATGTGGAGGTTCCCAGGCTAGGGGTCTAATCGGAGCTGTAGCCACCAGCCTACACCACAGCCACAGCAACATGGGCTCCGAGCCACGTCTGTGACCTACACCACAGCTCATGGCAACCCCAGATCCTCAACCCACTGAACAAGGCCAGGGATAGAACCCGCAACCTCGTGGTTCCTAGTCGGATTCATTAACCACTGAGCCACGAAGGGAACTCCTCAAGTAGTTCTGTTATAAAGAGGAGCTCTCTCCCACTCATAGACAATTGTTTCATATCGCTTGCTCTCTTGCCTGAATAACTGCAAGAGCCTCTTAACTGGTCTCTGCTTCCACATACCCATTTGGTCATGCTCAACAGAGTAGCCATAAAGATGGGATTGAAATGAATGTGTGTCATGTAATTCCTCTGCTCCAAACTCCCCAGTGGCTGGCCCGTGACCCAATAACTTGGTTTTCAAACCCCTTAGAGCCCCCAGTATGTATATCACTGATGAAAAACAACCAACATCTGCTGATAAAAAGTAATAATTACCAAGGTACCTTAAGGATTTTCCCAAGAAGGTACAAAGCTAGACGGCAAATTCAGCAGAGAACCACAGAGAAGTTTAGATCAGCAATGAAGGAGGCATAATGGTTGCAATATTAAGCTTCCTCTGATTAGTCCTGATCATAGGTGGCCATGAGTAACCGCGGTGGAAAAAGCTTTTAGGGTGGTCTCTGGCTAAAGGACATCCAGTAAAACAACAATGGGAAAATCTGTAAGCAGATGCTCCTACCCTCATCAGGGAACACTGTCCAACTTGCTTCCATCATCCCAGGCTCTGCTCCCAGCACCTTTTCGGGGTTTTTTTTGTTTGTTTGTTTTGTTTTTGCCTTTTTAGGGCCATACCCACAGCATATGGATCTTCCCAGGCTAGGGGTTGAACCAGAGCTGTAGCCACCAGACAACACCACAGCCACAGCAATGCCAGATCCGAGCCTCATCTGCGACCTACACCACAGCAATGCCAGATCCTCAACCCACTGAGTTAGGCCAGGGAGCGAATCCTAGTCCTCATGGATACTAATCGGGTTCGTTACTGCTGAGCCACGATGGGAACACCTGCTGCCAGCACCTTTGATGAAAATGAATCTTCCAAAGGTAACAGTCTTGCAGGAGCTAGCCCTTACTCACACTGCTTCTGGATAAGAGGGGAGGGAGGGCTAATGAACATTCTGGATTGAAAAAACTAAGAAAAATTCTCAAAAGCCCACATTTCAAACACCATGTCCTACATTCTATCCTCCACACAGTTTCCAGAGTAATTCAGCTAAAAATCAAGCCAGGCTATCCTACTCCCCTATTTATGATTCTTTCACATAGGACTAAAGACTTTCTACAATCTAGACTCTTTAGTCTCTTAACTCATCACCCACACCTTCAAGTTCAAGTTCCAACAATACCAAATTGATTACAGTTCCTACACAACATATGCAGCCTCCCCTCTGTGTGTTTTCTGCCCTGTGCTTTTGCCACTGTACTAGCATTGTAGTGCAGAAGAAAGAGAAGATACTATTTCTGCAAAAATAATTTGGAAAACTCCATAACGGTGCTGAGGGAATTCGAGAAACTAAACATGAACACCATCTTCCTCTGTCCTCAAAAACGTCTCATTTCCTTCGCTGATCTATTTCTTTCTATCTGACTACCACGATTACTCAAGTTACCCAAATTCAAAATACTTGCATCATTTTCTGTTAATTCATCCATTCATTCCATCATTACTTAGACCTGCTATAACAAAACTCTTGACAATGCATGATGGTAGATAAAATGATGACACAGTCGCTACCTTCGATAATTTACAACTTAAAAGGAGAAATGAAATAATACAAATATGAATACAGAATGATAGAAGTGCGAGCTGCTACAGCCCAGTCGTGAAAAAGCAACTTCACAGAACAGTTTCTGTGGCATAAGCTAGGCCTGGAAGCTTGAGTAGAATTTTAATGGGCCAAAACAGAGAATAAAGAGCTTTTTCAGACGGATGATTAATTAAAATAAATATATGAAAGTACCTAAGCAGTAAACAAATATTTAACGAATGCCCATTACATACCAGTTAAAACGATAAAGGCCAGTACGATGATGAATAAGGCAGCCTCTATGGAGTTTTTTCTCTGATGAGAGACTGACAACCAATTAGGTAGGATATTGCTGAGGAAATATCTGTTCTAGGCACCAGCACATCTATGTTTCCAATAAACATTCAGACTAGTAACTATGTTTCAAAACCATACTAGGCCCTAGGTATACAACAGTAAATGAAACAGTCTGGGCCTCAAAGAACTTACTAATGAGAGAGAGGAGCAATTTCAATTATGTATTTTGCAAAGGAGACAAAGCAAAGTCTTGGGAACCAAGAGAAGAGGCAGCTAACTCCAGTTCTAATAAAAAGTGATAAGTATCAGGAGTTCCCATCAGGGCTCAGTGCTCACGAACCCAACTAGTTTCCATGAGGACTCAGGTTCTATCCCATGCCTTGCTGAGTGGCTTAAAGATCTGGCGTTGTCTTGAGCTGTGGTGTAGGTCACAGATGTGGTTCGGAACCCGCGTTGCTGTGGCTGTGATGTAGGCTGGCAGCTACAGCTCTGATTTGACCCCTAGCCTGGAAAACTTCTGTATGCCAAGAGTGTGGCCCTAAAAAGACTCCCCCCGCCAAAAAAAAAGGTGGTAAGTATCAAGTGGACCTTGAATGCCAAGGTCTTCAAACTTTATTCTATGGATATAAAGAAGCTAATGAAAGTTTTGAAGATAAAGAAATGAAAATGATCACTTAATTACTTCTCTATCACTGGAACTCAGGTAGTTAGAATGCAAAATAAATCGGAGGCTAAAAGACTAAAAGTATAGTAAATGCAGTTAAGATATTACAACAACCAAGACAAAAGTTTATAAATGCTGAGTTAGGTGATGACAGTGGGTATTCCCATGATTTGAGAGATGTCACGAAGACAGAATCAGCAGAATCCAGATGAGGGGGTCAGGGGAGTGGGGAAAGTCAAAGACCATGGATATAATTTCAAGTTTGATGACAAGGAAAAGGAAAGGCACAGAGAGAAGCACATTTCACAGGAGACAAAAGGAATTCTATCTTGATGGTACAGTAAGCCACTGGCCTAGAGATCCAAGCCCTGCATCCTGCTCAGTAGTTAGTCCTAAACACCAGCATAGTAAATGCAAAAGGAGGCCCACCCCGTGCCATGAGAAACGGGGAACAAAGGCATTTGTAAGAGGCAGAGGCTTGGTGATCAGGTAGGGTGCTTACTCTCTGAATGAATGGAATCCATCCAGTCTCACAACACACTCAACAGAAACTTTTACCTTTTCAACATCAACTAATTTCAAGCGATGGTCTTTCAAGGACCCTATCAAATTATGAACATCTCATGAGTGGCCACATGAGTGTCTTCATTCCATGGGCTGAAGGAACCTTTGAATTGTTTGACTCGCACACTGTAAGTCGCATCTCAATCAAAAAGTAAACAGGAGTTCCCACTGTGGTTCAGCAGGTTAAGAATCCAATGGTATCCAAGAGAATGCAGGTTCGATCCCTGGCCTCCATCCATGGGTTAAGGATCTGGTATTGCCATGAGCTGTGGGTGTAGGTCACAGATGCAGCTCGGACCTGGTGTAGCTATGGCGAAGGTTGGCAGCTGCAGCTCCGATGTGACCCCTAGCCTGGGAACTTCTGTATGCCTCAGGTGCAGCCCTACAAAGAAAAAAAAAAAAAATTTAATATACTATTAAAATCATCAGTTTGGGGAGAGCTTATGTGTAGAAGCCAAACCATAATATGAGGAATGCATACAAGGGGAAGACGCTGAGCCAGTGAGTACAAATGCATTTTTCAAGAAGGTTGCTGGTAAAGCAAAAATGCGATTACAAAGTAGTTTAGGTAGTTACACAATTCAGGGAAATTATGCTGTTTTGTTTTTATCTGAGATATAAGACAAAGAGAAAATAACATACATAACAAGGGCCTACAGCAGATGAAAGGGGATGAAATCAAGGACACAAATAGAAGGGCTTGCCTTCTCTCGAGGCTGAAGCAAAAGATAAGTGAACACAGAAATCCTGAGATGGAGAACAGGGGGAAATCAAGCAACCTTGAACTCTTTAGTGAAGCATGCAATAAGGTCCGCTGGACCAGGTAAACTGAGTCAGGAAAGGATCTAGGCTTTCAGTACATTTTACCATGTTGCGAACAAGAACTGCAGAGAATATAAAAGGTGTGGATGAGGGGGTAATTTATACAGGAGGACAATGCTCTGAGGCCTGAGAGCAAGGCCAGAGACAGCCAACAGCACAGTCTACTCAGGACTTGGTGGAGAATATAAAGGAACAAAAGAGGGAAAAAATCCATGTGCTAACAGGTGCACCACTGAAACGACATAATAAAGAACGATGTCTAAGAAAAATACTTATTTAACATATAGGAAAGAGGCAGGCGACCTAAAAGAACTCTTGAAAGACCCAAAGATAAGGTCACTAGGGTCGTAAGTGGAGCATGCGAAAGGAAAGGTGTCCCTAGAGTTCATTACTACAAAACTTTTGTTCTGTCAATCCCACAAGATCAAGGGCTACATATTGTTACACTGAACGTCCTACAGTTATTAGTGACAACTCCTCCCGACAAATAAAACTGACCTTTATCCCCTCCTTTTAAATACACCTACACTTGATAAATTATATGAACACATCCTGTCCATTCGGAAACCCCATGAACTTCTTACACTTCTTTCCATATATGTTTTCCCACCAAGGTGTCTGCAGTGGTAAACTCCTACAACGCAGAAAACTGTACCCATGAATTCTCTGCTCACTGTACTGGGCTTGAGATTGCACTCATCCATCCCCAAAGCACAGATGTTAACAGCCTATGTTTTAAAAAGTGCTTTCTCCGGAAAGGGATAGTTACAGAAGCAAAACTTAAGAAAGATTGTGATCATACTCCTACAAGACTATAATGATGAAAAATCAGAGAATTCTTAAGAATGACATCCGTTTTCACAACTGCCAAGATCATCTCTAAGAAAAGGATAACACACATTATCATACTGACGGTCCCTACCTTACGCCACTATTTACCCCTCGGGATAACTCCTCCACACCCCTTTAGTAAGCCTATTCTTTGCACTTCATCTACTCCCAGCCCACATTCCATCGCCCTTCTTCCTATCCTGACCTCAGACGCTCACAGGACCGTTTTTCATCCCCCTGCTCCCTCACCTCCCATCAACCCCAGACCATCACTTCCATTTCTCCACTCCCCATTTTTCCGCCTCTCCAGACCTCCCATTCCTCCTGCCGAACTATTCAGTCCCCACCCCTTCAACGCCCAAGCTCAAGTCTTCCCGCCGGAGAGTGCCCTCCCCCTCCTCGCTCCCATTCAGGCTCCCCTTCCCCAGGCTTTCCTTTCCAGATCACGGCCCGCCCTACCTGCTCCTGGACTTCTGGCCCCGGGGGCCCGGTCCGCTCCTCCAGGCGCTGCCTCCCGGGCGGCGCTCGCCGGCGCGGGGCTAAGGGCTGGGGCAGCTCCGCCGCCCGCTGAGCCCCATCCTCCCGACGCGCGACCGGCGGCGGCGGCTGCGGTCGGTCGCGGCCGCGGCTCCGCTTCATATCTGCAGCTGGGCACCGCGGGCGTCAGCGCCGCGACCGTCCCGGCCCCGCACGGCCCCGGGCCGCAGCGCAGCCGCGCCAACCACCGCCCGCGGCCACCATGGCGGGGCAGGCGCCCAAAGCCACCGACCCCAGCCCGCAGCTCCTCCGCGCTCTCTGGAGCCTCAAGCGCCGCAGCCTCCCCGGCGCTCCCTACGGAGGCGGCAGCATCGCCGCGGCCTCGGCTTCCCCCACCCGGCACACGCTCGGCCGGCCCCCCGCCGCCGGCGCCGCCGCCGCCGCCGCCGCCTGCTCCAGCGCCAGCCGCCGGCCGCCAGCCCGCCGGCCTGCCTGCCTGCCTGCCTGCCTCTGGCCGGGCCCCGCCCCTCCCTTCCCCTCGCGCGCGCGCACCGGGAGCCCGCCCGCCACCTCCGGCCGCGCGCGGCCTCCCGCGCACGCGCCAGCGAACGGTCGCGAGAGACCCGCCCGTGGCCCCACAGCGCGGCCGCGGCAGGGAGAGGAGGCAGAGCGGAAGGGGGCGGGGCCCCGACGCGCCGGCGGCGGCTGCGAGCGCTCATTGATTCGTTCATTCATCCATTCATGAAATTGAATGCCCGGCCACGCGAAGGGCTGGGGATCCAAAACTGAATTAGGACTGGTAAGCGTGCTCGAGGAACTAGACGGAGAGCAGGAAGAACCAGGAGCCCTAAGGAGACAAAATATGGAACCAGGGAATACAACACCAAAGCGTGCCTTTTTACGGAGCACCTGCCCACCGCCGTCAAATCTTCGCATCACACAGAAGGCAGGTCTGCCCATTGTCCTGTTACGGATAACAAGACCACGGTGGGCGTTCCGTTGTGGCACTGCTGCGCCTGGGGTCCCTGCTCCGGCGGGGGTTGGATCCCTTGCCCAGAAGCTTCCTCACGTCCCGCCAGCGGCCAAAAAAAAAGAGAAGACCAAGGTGAAGTAACAGGCACCAGGCCCCAGAGCAAACTAGACAGGACTCAAACTCTGGTTTTCCCGTCCCTTTCCACTGTTTCCTTATGCTTCCAGAAAGTAAGCGGGGCGGGGGGGGGGGGGGAGGCCTAGAAAAGAGGAAGAAGTGATGCATTCCTTCAGGGGCAAGGGGAAGACCAAAGGGCTTCCGGAACACCCCCACGACTCCTCACTGACAATGAAGTCATATTACAGCACAGACCAGCC
The DNA here is from genome assembly GCF_016906955.1 of Phacochoerus africanus. Classification (NCBI taxonomy): domain Eukaryota; kingdom Metazoa; phylum Chordata; class Mammalia; order Artiodactyla; family Suidae; genus Phacochoerus; species Phacochoerus africanus. The sequence goes on from NC_062551.1 coordinate 165,038,294, forward strand.
TGGCCACAGAGTTCAGCTGTGGCCTGGGCAGCTCAGCCCATCACTTTCAGTGACTCATCTGCTCAGCAACGTGGCTGTAGCTCAGCCCTGTCTGACCTCCTCTTTCTGGCCACAGCACTATATTTTTCCTCTTTTGACTTGACCAAGTTCTTTTCACAGTAGCGTTTCCTAAAGGCTTTCTCTATTTTTTCCTAGGCCTCCTCCCTGAACCCTTTCTGAGAGGTAATAATAGCTAACATTATAATGTGCCTACTAAATACCAGACACTGTGCATTCAATTCACACATATGCACACAAGAAGTAAGTTGTGTTATTTCCAATTTACTGAGGTTCAAGTTACATAACATGCTGAATATGACACAGCTAATAAGTGCAGAGCCGGTATTCAAACCAAGGTATATCAGATACCAGAGCCTACAAAAACAACCAATGTACCCTACAGCCTAGCATCAGTCTGCTCCTGTATTCCCTGTTTCCGTCCCTTCACCATCATCCATCCAGCTGCCTCAACCAGAAACCTGGAAGTAACCCTAGATTCCTTCCTTCCCCTCCCACTTCCACATCCAATTAATGAACAAGTCTTTATGCATGGCAGAATCACTTTGCTGTACACCTGAAACTAACATGACATTGTCAATCAACTATATTTCTTTTTTCTTCTTAGGGCTGCACCTGCAATATATGGGGTTGAATCAGAGCCACAGCTGTGAGCCTATGCCACAGCCACACCATTTCTGAGCTGCATCTGCAACCTCCCTGCAGCTTGTGGCAATGCCAGATACTTAATCCAGGGATCACATCCTCACAGACACTCTGTCCGGTTCTTAACCCACTGAGCCAAAACAGGAACTCCTCAACTAAAAATTTTTAAATGAACAAGTCCTGTTGCTTCTATAACCTTACTGTCTCTCCCGTTCGTCTCTTTCTGTCCCGCTGGCACCACCTCAGCTCAGGTCTTATCATCTCTCACCAACTTAACTAGGAAAGCTTTCTAACTCAGTCACCTACAGTCCCTTTCTCTTCAAACCCATCCTCCAAAAAAAACCCATCCTTACAAGAATCTCCATATAACATGTTACTCTCTTATTTGAAAGTTAAATGGATTTCCATGACCCTCAAGGTGAAACGAATTAAACTTACGTGGTTGGCAAGGCCATCCGAAATCTGGTCTCTGTCTGCCTCACCTTCCCTTATTAATTTCTGCTGTACCTATTATTTATAGTTATGCCAGCTATTTATAGGTCCCTGCATGTACAGAGTCTGCTGCAGTCTTGGTTACAGAGAAAAGAGACAAACTCTGATTAGCCTAAGCCCGAAAGGGAATTGATTAGAAGGCTGTTAGAGGGTCTCACAGAGCAGAACAGAGACTGGAGAATCAGGCTTCTGAAACTGGAAGGAAACAAGGAAGCTCTCCAGAGTACACATTAGGGACAATTTCAGGACAGTGCTGTCACCACTACTTCCACACCACCAGCAGACAATGTGCTGTCTGGAGCCACATACCTCTGCAAAGGGGATTCCAACCTTCCCTTCATAACTGCATCATCATTCCAGATTCAGTTTCTGGCAAGAGAATCCACTGACTGGGCCTTGGCAACTTAGGAACCAGCACTCCATCCCAACCTCTTACCTTCCACTATAGGGACTGGGAAAGTCAGTGTGACACACAGACACTAAGGTGGTGCTCATGTTCCACCTTCTCCCCAGGGTTTATGCCTTTGCGTGACCCCCTCCCCATGAGGCGGGTGGGACTTTGACTGACTTCTTATCAATACAATATAGCAAACGTGATGTGCTATCACTTCCATGATTATTACATTACATAAGACGCTATCTTGCTTTCAGACGCACTCTCGTTATCACTCCCCCAATGGCCTTGAAAAAGCATGGCCTCTGGACTGCCTGTAGAGAGAGTCATGCGGCAGAAAATTGCAGGCAATCTCTGAAAGCTATGGGCAGCCTCTGGCCCAAGAGCCAGCAAAAAAAAAAAAAAAAGAAAAAGAAGACAAAACCAAAATTCTCAGTGCTACCACCACAAAGAAATTAATTCTACTGACAACCTGGGTGAGCTCGGAAACAGAACCTTCTTCGGTTGACTCTTCAGATGAGAACATAACCCAGTCATATCTGGACTCCTGATCCACAGAGATTGTGAGATAAATGTGTATTATTTTAACCTGATAAGTGTGTGGTGATTTATTACCCAGTGATAGAAACCTAATACAGCCAGATACTCACTTCCTCAGTCTCTTGGCTGGAGATGGCCATGTGACACAATGTGGCTTGAATCCACTTTTATCCCTGTCTTCCCCTGCTTAATGAATGACAAGTCAATTCTTTCAGTTGCGCAGGCCAAAACCTCAGAATGATCCTTGAGTCTTTTCTTTCTCCTATATTTCACATTCATTCTGCTAGCAAATCCTAGGCAAATCAAGAGAATATTACAATTATCTGGGAAAGAGGTGATGCTAAGTGCTAAGAAAGTAATAGTAAGCAATGAGATCCTGCTGTGTAGCACTGGGAACTGTATCTAGCCACTTATGGTGGAGCATGAGAATGTGAGAAAAAAGAACATATACGTGTATGTGTGACTGGGTCCCTATGCTGTGCAGTAGAAAATTGACAGAACACTGTAAGTCAGCTAGAATGAAAAAATAAATAAAAATCATTACATATAAAAAATAAAAAGTAGTAGTGGTGTTGGAAGAAAGTGAGTGAATTTTAGAGAGACTCAGAAAGTCGAAACATTAGGAACTGTTGACTACATCTGGGTAGAGAGAAAGAGAAGATTTGAAAATGATTTCCTAGTTTCTGGCTTGGAAAACTGATATCGGAAACAGTGAAAAAGAAGTTTGAAGGAGATTATGATTGATTGTTTAAAGGCGTGTGCTCCTAAGTGCCAGCGAGGTAGCCAAGTGAAGACGTAC